>NW_027256881.1:31183345-31575845 GCF_029215685.1 Pituophis catenifer annectens | reverse complement strand
TCATGCTGATTGATTTTTATCTTTAAATCAGACTTGGCCTAGATAGTTCTTCAAACACAGAACTTTTTGGTAGAATAAGGCACATGATAATATTATCATTATTTATTGTTCTTGAATATTTCTGGTTTAGGATGTGTGGGGGGGCGTGTGCGCATGCGTGGGGTGGAAGGGGGCGTGTGCGCATGCGCGGGGGTGGCATGCGCGGGGGTTGCACACAGATGCAAGGGCAGTCACGCACACATGCGTGGGGGAGAGCACGGCATGCGGGAGGGGCTTTGCATTATGGGTGTAGACATGTGCGTGCGTGCACACGCATGCTTTTGGCACTCGAGGAAAAAAAGTTAGCCATCACTGGTCTATGTAGTACCTTGCTCAATAGTGGTGACTGTGAGAGGGATCTTAGAGTCCTAGTGGACAATTAGTTAAATATGAGCCAGCAGCATACTGCAGCTGCCAAAAAAGCCAACTCAGTTCTAGGCTGCATAAACAGAGGGATAAAATCAAGATCAGTTAATACTACTTTATAATGCCTTGGTAAAACCACACTTGGAATACTGCATCCAGTTTTGGTTGCCACAGTGCAAAAAAGATGTTGGGATTCTAAAAAGAGTGCAGAGAAGAGCAACAAAACGATTAGGGGACTGGAGGCTAAAACATATAAAGAATGGCTGCTGAAATTGGGTATGTTTAGTTTAATGCAAAGAAGGACTAGGGGTGACATGAAAGCAGTGTTCCAATATCTCAGGGGCTGCCACAAAGAAGAGGGAGTCAAACTATCCTCCAAAGCACCTGAAAGCAGGCCAAGAAGCAATGGGTGGAAACTAATCAAGCAACCTAGAATTACGGAAAATTTTCCTGACAGTTAGAACAATTAATCTTGCCTCCAAAAGTTGTAAATGCTCCAACACTGGAAGTTTTTAAGAAGAAATTAGACAACCATTTGTCTGAAATGGTACAGGGCTTCCTGCCTGAGCAGGGGATTGGACTAGAAGGCCTCCAAGGTCCCTTCCAACTTATTTTCTGTTCTATTTTTTGTTACGGTCAAATACCAACATAGTCAATAAATCTATTCCTTGATGGGTGAATACATTTGCTCAGATGTATTATCGTATCCTTTAATATGCATGCTTCAAGTTTATTCATATGTCTGGGGAGTAGATATTGTGGTAATACTTTAAATTTACAACTTAGAATGTCACCTGAAATCAAATATAAGCTGATGGCTGATACTTATTAGAAGAGCTGTGCTGATGAGACCAAAGCAGTACCTGGTTAAGGATATTGTTCCCACAGTAGCCAACCTAGATATTATCTTCCTGCTCATCTTCTCCAGACACTTGTGTACTTAACCACTTCTAATGAAGTAATAAACTAATGAAAGTTATTTATATCATAATGAGAAAAAGCTTTTGACAGCAACTTTTCTAATCTTTCTTCAAAGCCATCCATTGGAGTCAGCTCTATATTTTGTGATAATAAATTCCACAGTTTATGTTCTCTACTGACAAGTTAACCATATACTGTACCATATTTTCAAACAAATATGTTTCCTGGTAGTGTTATCTAGAATATTTTGCGCTGGAGTTGTTTAAACCTGATATTTTTCACATGTACATTTTATACAATATGTATTCTAGCTTAGCTATATGGTTCATCCTCATTCTGGATTAATTAAAAAAAAGTATACATTGAACACCAGTTCATAGAATTGCACACTGAAAAGTAATAGATCAGTGCAATACTTGCTCTATTTTAGTAAGCAATTTCATATATGTCCTGTGTGTATGAAGGAGATGGGCATATTAAAATTCTTAGGTAATCATAAATGAAAGAAATCAGAGCTAGTTCATAAAGTCTGATTCACTTTCATATCCCAATCTTTATTCCATGCATTCATAGACATTTGTTTATTTACTTGATTTATATATTGTATTTCTTTTGTTTAAATAAGCGAATCCTTCGTCCTTTAATTCATGTTATCTTCAGATATAAGATAACAAGATAAAATTCAAGTACTCCTACATAATATACACTTCCCAGAAGACCAAGTCTCTGAACATTCACTGAAGTTCTTTGAGGAACTTACATATTTTTAACATTAAGCATGAGACGGATTGTAACTTGTCTTTAAAAGAATCATTCAGGTTTAAGCTGAACAACACCAGTTATAAGCAAGCTTTTTATTTTTGTATTGTAGCATAGCCAGTGAGACCATGATTGGTCCATGCACCAGTTCAAAGGCAGTGCTTTATATATTAATAGAATAGAATAACAGAGTTGGATGGAACTTTGGAGGTCTTCTAGTCCAACCCCCTACCCAGGCAGGAAACCCTACATCACTTCAGACAAATGGTTATCCAACGTCTTCTTAAAAATTTCCAGTGTTGGAACATTCACAACTTCCGCAGGCTAGTTGTTCCACTTATTAATTGTTCAAACTGTCAGGAAATTTCTCCTTAGTTCTAAGTATTGTATTTGTTATAGATGCTCAAGCATTCACTCCAATTGTTCCAACAATATTGGACTGAAAGATTCTGACCTAAAGTCCCCCTATGAAGCACCATGATTTCAGATGCATTTGAACCTGGGTTTCCTTGGCTCTAATCCAACACCATAATTGCTATACTTAACTAGCTGTGATTTCTTTGTATTTATCTACAAAATATGTAAGTATGCAAGTGGAAATATGTCATGTGGAAGGCTACAGTTTGCTCTCCATTTTAGTGATTTTTGCTTGCTTTTGAGAAACATACAGCTTAATGAACATAAAAAAGTCAAAATTGTGACCTCCCTCTAAGCTATTTGTAGCTGGAACCTCTTGGCTGTGCACCAAAGCATGATCTGTTGGTTATAAAAGCTTTAATGGAGAAGTTGTTGATCAGAGTGTAATTGGGGACACGAACCTGGAGGGAATTAATGAGCAAGGACAATAACTTATTGAGTTTCTGTTTGGACACACAATTACCTTTGACACTTGATAACTGAAGCAGGATAAAATACACCCTGAAATCTCTGTACCGGGGAAAAAAATTACCAGAGCCAGCTGAGATGATCTAAGAAAAACAATGTATTTGTGCTTAGAGTTGTTCAAGACACTGAGGTTTCCTATTATGCTGAAGTTTGATTCCTAGATGACATCATCATCATCATCATCATCATCATCATCATCATCATCATCACCATCATCATCTTCATCTATGCTACTTCTGCTACCATGCCACTCTTTCATCCTAAATCAGCTCAATTTCAAATTCCTTTCACAGTAAATGTAACCCAGAAAGCCAGCTTTTGTTGGAACAGTCATACTCATCTTCATTTACTGAACCAAAACAATGATAAGTCTTATGATATCTTTAAGTGAATAATATACTATGTTGCATAAATATGAGATGGCCATGGCTCAGTGGGAAAAGTTACATAATGCACGTTTCACATTCATAGCAACTCCATCTAATGGTAGCCAAGAATCAGATTTATTCCTGGGGCTGTGCAGAGGAAGATAATTCAACATGCATTTGGAATCAATTAGTTTTTTCGGTTCAGTACAGTACTCTGAGAAATTATCTGGCTTCAGGAATACAGGCAAAGCGGAAAATGGAGTAAGTATGCCACCTATATTGGACACAGGATTTTAACTCAATCCATGGGATGGCTAAAAAGTTTCTTATTTCTGTTTTTTTTTTGTTTTTTTTGTTTTTTTGTTTTGTAAAAAGAAATATTACGTAGATTACATGACATCTCCTGTTACCATCATCAGGCCTACACCGAACTCAATGAAACATTGCACTAAAAAAATAAAAAAATAGAAGATTAAAATTGTAGTATTGCATATATATGCAACTGCCCTCCATTAATATTTTGGGGAATCTGTCCCTGAAAAATCACAGCTTTCTTATTGCCATTGAAGATTGACCTGCTTAAATGTTTTTAATAGTAGTTGCTGGTTTGTTAAGCTTCATATGCTTCCTCTCTCATTCTAGATTCTAGATATTCAATATCTGAAGAACTCAAATCAGGTCAAAAACTGATAAACCCAAAACAAAAGAAAAACAGAACAGAAATATTAAATTATGTTTCCAAGGCCAACTATAATAATTCACATACTTTTACAAAACACACTCATTTACCACCTTGGCCCAATGCTGAGAGGGGCCTGCTTTTCAAGATCTTAATGATGATGATGATATTATCCATTCAGTCATGTCCAATTCTTGGTCTCTCCATATCTTCTGATCTTGCACTTCTTTGAGTTGTTCTATGCTCTGGCTGGTGTCAGCTTTGATGATGTCCAGCTACTGTGTTCTTTGGTGGACTGATTTTCTTTTATCCCTAACTCTTCAGAACATAATTGCTTTCTCCAGTGAATTCCCCGCATGACATGGTCAAAATAAGTGAGATGCAGTTTTGTGATTTTGCCTTTCAGTGACATGTCTGATGTTATGCGCTCCAGTACTTGCTTGTTAGTCACCTTTGCTGTCCAAGGAATATGTAGGAGCTTTCTCCAGCACCACAGCTCAAACAAGTCAATTTTCTTCCTGTTTTGCTTTTTTATGGTGCAGATTTCATAACCATAGGTAGCTATGGGGATTACAACTAATATTTGGCTGCCGGGCTGATGTTCTTGTTTTTCCATATTTGGCTCATGTTCATCATTGGTGAGCAACCTAATACAATCCAACATTTTTATTTCTGGGCTGCATTCAGCACTTTGAGCTATTTGCAATCCTAGGAAAGTGAATTTTTCCATGCAGTCTATCTCTTCATCATCAATTTCTACTTTGATGGTGAAAAGACAGAATGCACTTTCCTAGGATAGAATTCACTTTTGAATCTAGGATTGCAGATTCAAGATCTTATAGAAGGCTAACAAATCTGGATGAAAGTGGGGTATATGCTGTTTAATAAAGCCAGCACAGAAACAAAACAGTCATGCCTCCTGAGTCCCACCAAATGACATTGTCTCTTATAGGTCCCTGGAGATGCCCTCTCTGTTGTATCTTGTGGGATAGGCAGAAATATTGGAGATAGACAATCCCATAAATAACCTTGTGTCATAAAATGATGTATAGATGGCAATTAGTATTGAGCTCATTGAAGGCCAGTGTAGCTTGTGAAGTAATAGTATTCCAGTGTTACGATATCTCAGAGGCTGCCACAAAGAAGAGGGAGTCAAGCTATTCTCCAAAGCACCTGAAGGCAGGATAAGAAACAATGGGTGGAAACTAATCAAGGAGAGAAGCAATCTAGAACTAAGAAGAAATTTCCTGACAGATAGAACAACTAATCAGTGGAACAACTTGCCTCCAGAAGTTGTAAATGCTCCAACACTGGAAGTTTTAAAGAAGAGATTGGATAGCCATTTGTCTGAAATGGTGTAGGGTTTCCTGCCTAAGCAGGGAGTTGGACTAGAAGACCTCCAAGGTCCCTTCCAACTCTGCTACTCTATTCTAAGTATTACAAGGGCATAGTATGGTGCACCCATAACTACTTGCACCACCAGTATGTGCTTCCAGATGGCCATTAAGGACAATCCTATGTAGAATGTATTGCAGTAATCCAACTGTGAAGGGAGGAAGACATGAGTTACTATCAATAGGACCTCCTGTTCCAGGAACAGGCACAATTAGGCCAAAAAATAGATTTGTGCAAAAGAACTGGCCATGGCTGATACCCACCCCATGGAACAGCATCCTCATGGATGACCCTAAGTCTTTCATAAAGATCTGAAGATCTAGCTGTTTGGGTCAGAAGGTTGGATGAGCTCTGCTGTTGATATGCTTTTCATTCTTCTTTGATTGGGGTTATTTGTTATTCCTGGATGTCAGAGGTTACATCAGGCTTTTTTTTTTTTTTGTAGGTTTAATGCTTATACCGATATAATCCAGAATAACCTGTGCGATATGGACAATCATAAAAATCAACCAACCAACCAACCAACCAATCAATCAAGTAAGCAATCAATCAGATTCAAGCAAGAGCAAGAAGACCCCCTCCCCAATTATGTACCAGTTCTGTATGGGGGAGTGTACCTCTTCCAGAACTAAAGATGGAAGGTACTTAGATTTGAGGAGCCCTGAAACCTATAGCCATTTGGTCATGCTACGATTTAAGCCAAAGTCTATTATTCCCTATTCCACAAACTCCAGACGCTGGGAAAGCACCTTGATGGCACTGCTTGTTCAGCTTGTAGTCAGTCCAGTGATGTATTTATATTAATGATCTCATATAGGGGCCTCAAATAGATGTTAAATCAGGATAGGGAGAGAATAGAAAACTTCTACAAAGCAATGCTCTGGAAATTGGTATTTCCCCCCTATTAACATCAACTGGAACTGGTCCCAAAGGAAGGAGAACCAACATAACAGTATGCTTCCCATTCCCAAAATTAGTCAAGAAGGATACTATGACTGATGATGTCAAAAGCCACAGTGAGATCAAGAAAGACCAGGGTATATCCATCCTCCCCATCTTGCTTCATACTTATCAATACAACTTAGTACTATAATCCAGATTTGAAACCTGACTAAAAAGAGCCCATAAAATCAATTCCTCCAATGCAATCAATTACCTTCTCAATAATCTTCCCTTAACAAGCTTTCAGTTGACTAGGAACCCCCTTCCTTCCTTCCTTCCTTCCTTCCTTCCTTCCTTCCTTCCTTCCTTCCTTCCTTCCTTCCTTCCTTCCTCCCTTCCTGTTGAAATCTGACTTAAATCAGAATGAAACAGATTTTTAAAACCATTATGCATAGCTGAATGGCTGAGGTTATTTTCTTCCTTGACTTCCAGTTAACTATCTTTAGATTTCAATACAATCTAAATCTAGAGTGATTTGGGAATTATTTTGGCTTTCTTTAATTTTTTTCAATTTTGTTCTTTAAATTTCCCTTGAAATTGAAAATTGAAACTTTATGTCAATACAGGGACAAAATTCTGCTTGCATATCAGCCTGTATTGTTTCCAGAGTTGTTTTCATTTTTAGTATATAGAGTTTCTATATAAAACATTAACTTTGAATTAATGATAACTACTATTATTAGACAAGAAACACAAACTCAACTTTTATAAAATAACAGCAACCATACAATTAAAAAGATATTTTACGCTTTTATATCATTCCATTTTGTTTCAATCTTTACATTTTCCAGGTGATCCCTGGCAAACCATTTTACCCTGAGAGATAGCTCCAGCTGTTAAAAAAGCAATTGAGTTTGGATATTAAAACTCAATTATCAGTTCATTTTTATAGAGTAATGTCAGGCAGTTTCCATTTAGTGGAGAAAACTTGCAATTTAACTGTGCTTTCAAAGATACCTGCTATAGCAGAAAACAAACAGGGAATATCACCCACTGCTATTATCAAAGTATCACAGAGCCCTCCAAAGTGCATATGTGAAACTGATGAGATGAGCTAATACAATTCATAGTGCATATTAAAAAGTTCAGGGACTTACCTAAAGACTGGCATGAAATGTTTCAGTTCTAGCTACATGCGATAATATTGTTTGGGTTCCTGTTTGATTTTGGCTTTAATCAATAATTAATGCTGCACAGCTGGGGTCTCCAGTGTGCCATACGTCCATGGATACTTCAGTGCCCCATCTGATTGTTTAGATAAAGAATTATTTAACATAAATGCTAAGAAGCTGGCAAGCTGCAACACAAAATGCCAGCCTCCAGCACCAACAGATGGGTGGGACAACAGTATTTCAAGGAAAGAAAAAAATGACGGAGAGTTCCAACTGGTAATAAGCGTGCCCACCATACCTAGAAAAAAAATACAAAAGTAATCAAAGTTGTAGGAGAATGGGTATAGGCTGGCTGGCAGGATGATGGTAAATGGTGCTTTGTAAGCATTTCATTTTATCCACCATTCCAAACATTTTGGACAATCTCTGCCAGCAACCATTCTGCAAGCACACCTGTAAACTATTATCAAAAAGTTAGTTGTTAATTGTTCTGCAATATAATCCAATGCCTTCTCAAAATATGTTCCACTGAATTCACTGCAACTTACTCTTGACTAAGTGGATATAGAAGTACAGCCTTAGTTGATTAAAGCCAATCTAAATTAATCAGAGACAAACTTTGATTGGTATAGAAAATTCAACAGGAGCACAGGAAGCAGATTAATATTCCATCCAATAACTCTTTCCTTCCCTTCTTCCCTCTTCCCCCATCCTTCTATTTGTCTTATGTAAAATGCACAATGGTAGTAAATAATCAAGAGTTGGCTTGGTGCAGTGCTTATGGTATTGATTACACTTGGCATCAGGCTAGAAAACAGGGACTGTGAGTTCGAATCCTGATTTAGGCATGAAGCCAGCTAGATGATCTTGGGTTTATCACTTTCTCTAAACCCTAGAATAAAGGCAATGACAAACCACTTCTGAAAAACCTTATTTAAAAAAATTGCAAGGACTTGTGTAGGCAATCTCTAAGAATTGAATGGAAGAAAAAAAGGTAAGTAATAGCAAACTAGTGACATTTGAAATTAAAGGCATGAAAAACGAAAATAATTCTAGCTTTGTCACCACCATTCACTATACGTCTCTAAAATTTTCTATGTATGTAAACCGGAGTGAAATTCAAAAATTTTCCCTACCGGTTCTGTGGGCGTGGCTTGGTGCGCATGGCAGGGGAAGGATATTGCAAAATCTCCATTCCCACCCCACTCTGGGGCCAGCCAGAGGTGGTATTTGCCGGTTCTCCAAACTACTCAAAATTTCTGCTACCGGTTCTCCAGAACCTGTTAGAACCTGCTGAATTTCACCCCTGATGTAAACCATTCTTACTGCCATTACATCTCTGTTTCTCTCTCTCCCTCCTTCTCTCCTTCTCTTTCTCTCTCTCACCATTCAGCTATACCAGGGCTGTCAAACTCGCGGCCCATGGGCCAGGTGCATCATGTGCTGGCCACGCCCATGCCCAGTTTAGAGAAGGGGGAAAAAGTCCCGATACTTCACGTGATACTGCCGTGACAACATGACTTTTACATCCCCTGAGCTATACCCTGCAGTGAATACCTGGGACTTTAGGTAGTTAATAAACAAATATACACAATATAATATATCCATGGTAAATATAAATAAAATATCACTAAATAAATAACTCTCCTACACAGGAATGCAAACTCAGCAAACAAAACGAAAACCACAGAGGGTAGACACTCACTCCAAAAAGATGTCTTCTGAAATGTATATACTTATTGATTTACTTCTTTTGTTTTTTAGATTTCTACCATTCTCTTCTCCAGTACAACTCCACTCAATCGCAACTTTCTCAGGCCTCTTCCTTCTCTTAACCTGCTTGCTCTGACTTTATAAATCCAACCCTCCTTTATTTTTTCTGTATGACCAAACTGTCTTGATGTACTTCTTTCATTGGGGTCCCTCACTTTTGTATTTAGTCTCCATCCTTCAATATTTACTCATCCTATCTCCTCGTGCTTTATCACGGACCCTTATAAGTGCCCCATTCCCACAATATTCGACTTACCTTTATGTTTCTTTTGACAGACTAAACTCTCACTTTGATGTAAAAGTTCTCCAGGTTTTCAAGAAGCAGTTTTCCCATTTTGTCCTGCCAGTGCTGATGTCTCCTGCATGCAAACTATCATCTCTGTCACTGATCTAGTCCCCAAGGATTGCCAATAATGAGACAATTCTAAAAAGGAGGTTTATCAACAGACAAAGGTAAAATAACTTAATAAAATGACAGCCTATACAGTGGGACAAGCATATAAATTCCTATAACTGTATATGAAAATAATAGTAATGAAAATTAATTCTTAAATGACTTCAGTCATGACAGTTAATGAACATTTTACAGCCAATTACTCTTTATACTTAATGAAAAATCTGCTCGCTTTCAACCTTATTGTTCATGAGATTTGAAATTCATTGGACTGAATAACATTATTATCATTACAACTTCAGATATGAAACCCCTTCTTTTTACTTTCCAATTGCTGGGGCAGCAGTCTCCAAGAGATTTGCTTTAAAATGAGTTCACTTCTTAATGAAGAGTGGATGAGGCTGAGAAAGGATTCTTTCTCTTTGGGGCAAACAACCAGACCCACATGTAAAGAATTCACCCACCATATTTTTCGGAGTATAAGACGCACAGGAGTATAAAACGCACCTTAGTTTTTGGGGAGGAAAATAAGAAAAAAGCTGATTGGCGGGTGGATCTGCCTCCCAGAATACCCCCAATCAGCTGTTCCTAAAGGTGAATTTTAGCAACAGGTTCCTTGGTTGTGAGCTTTGTGTCTTGTTTTTTTTTTTTTTTTGCTTTTTTTTCTGCCTCTGAAACTTCTGAAATTCTGTTTCAGAAAATTTTTTTTCCTGCCTCTGAAAGCCTCTGAAACAGAGCTTCAGAATAAAAGCCTCTGAAGCTCTGTTTGGGAGCTTCTTTTCTGAAGCTTCTTTTCTGATGCTTTTTTCAGCCTCTGAAACTTCCGTTTGAGAAGCTGGGTGGGCTACATTGGGAGTATAAGATGCACCCAGATTTTCATCCTCTTTTTTGGGGGGAAAAGGTGCGCCTTATACTCCGAAAAATATGGTAGCTGTTTTATTGCTTAAGCTTATACACAGCAATCTTCTCAGCCCAATGGTTTGTATGTGGTTGAGACTAGCTAAGTTTCAATAGCATTCAAGGGGTTGAGGGAATGTCGAATACTACCCTCTTTTGTCCATATAGGGTTTCCAAACTAATTCCCTGTTTGACTCCTCCTCTCTCTCTCCCCCCCCGGTTCAGCCAAACATTGGCTGAGCCTGGTTCAGCCTATCCAACATTGCTTCTCTTTTTTAATCCCTCTTCCCATATTTGCCTGGAAAGGAAAAAGGAGGGAAACAGCAAGCAGGAGGATAGACATCTATATTGCTTCCTTTCTAAAGTGAGTAATTTCCCATTGCATAATTTCCCATTGGAGATGTTAAAGTCATGATTTTTGGAGTCATGATTCCGGCTAATTGCTCTAATTTTGAAAAAGTCCAATTGGAAGAATTCCTTAGCAATATCTTTTTGGGAACGCATAGAAAGCATGGGAGTCAGGGCATCAGCAAATCACTATAATTATTAATTGTACAATAACAAGACCTTCACATACAGGCACATATTACTACTGGATAAGTGAAATGAAACCATATTCTATCCACGATGATTCACATGAATTTCTCTTCTTTGAAAGAACAACCAAGTTGCTTTTGATTTCTTCACAGTGAATGAGAATCGATAAGACGAAATTTGTAGGAAAATTTCTTTCTAGCTGGGAGTGCACACCAAGGAAATGTGGTAGACCTTATTGGAGAAGAGATATAAAGAACTGCAGAAAACACAAGTAATGGCAGAGAGTTTGAATATTCTTAAAATTTGAATTTGTGACAACTCATTTAAGGTTTAAAGAGCACCAAATCATCCTTTTTTTCTTCCATGTTCTCAGAGAAGACTATTTATTCTATTTCTTCCAATAGATGATAAAAAAAAACGGGGGAGAATATCTCGGAGTGAATGTTATTCTGTAGGAGAGCGGAAAAAGAGGATATTGCCTAAGGCATATTTTGAAGGAAAAGATATTAAGCATCCCCAGATGTTTGCCACTTCTATAGTAGATCAGTGGTCTCAACCTTAGTGGTATGTTGGCTGGGGAATTCTGGGAGTTGAAGTCCACACATCTTAAAGTTGCTAAGGTTGAGAAACACTAGTACATGATCTCAGCAAGAGTACTGACCCACAGAAACGGGTTAAGAGTATGCATCCCCCTTGTAATTGAAAATGTATTCAGATATTGCTTCATGACCTTTGTCCCCACAATTCCATATTCCCTTGCAGTCGTATCTTAAATGTCTCAATATTTAGCCTTTGAAGCCGTGAATTTGGCTAGAGAGCCAAAGTGCAGAGAAGTTAACACTCATGGGGCAAGAGTGGAAATCTACTGAGCGCTTAACCTTAACTCTCCAATTTTTGCTGGACTCAGTTACAAATTATCAATGTTTTTTTTTTTACACTGGAAATAATGTGGAGCATTTTCAGTGCCAGTCCAAAATTTGAAGAATTACAGGATTATTCTTGACCTTCCCCACAAACAATTCCTCTTCTTTTATTAGGTAGCATAGAGAGAAGAGAATTGTCTTTGTACATTTTGTACATTTTGTATTTTCTCAAGTATGTAGCTATTTTGATTTCACAGAAATTCACATCACACACACACACACATACACACACACACACACGATGAACCTGTTAAGGGAGACATGACAGATTAACATCAACTTTATATGATATGAAAGATTTTCTCCTTTTCTCACAATGTCGTGATTAGGGATGTTCCATTTAAATAAATGTGGAATCATTCAGGAAGATAAAAGTATGTACCTTGTTATATGACACACAGTTAAACTTTGGAATGTATTGCTATGTATTGCTATGAGATTTATGATGTCTATAAATGTAAACCAAAGGAATTCATGAAAGATGGGACCTTCACTGGCTACAGGTCTTATTGGATTTTCAGTATTTCTTTAAACTACAAGCAGCATATTTGAAATACCAACTGTTAGGCAGCAACAGAGAGAAAGCAATACTGGCCTCCTGCTGTAGAGTAAAAAGGGAATGGCCTTGAAGGACTGGAGGAAGAGCTGCTACCAAGGAAACAGTCAAAAAAGGGGACTGGGGTCTGAGCCAAGAAAGTAACATGAGTAAACATCTCAGACAATCCCCTCCCTAAATTACCAAGATAAAAGGAAGAGTGGGAAGTGTATTCAGACTTGCAAGATTTGTTTATAGATATACTTGAATCATATTTCCTGGATGATGTATGCCATGGCTTCTTACACAGGATCTTTTTAATAGGTTGAACCAGTGGTGGGTTTCTACAGGTTCATCCTGGTTTGAGGTGCACATGCGCCAAAGCGGTAGCGAAGGTAAGTGGAACCCACTACTGAGTTGAACTCAGCAGTTCTAATTAGGTATCTTACCTTCCCTGACATCCTTTGTGGCAGTTGCCAGTCTCAGCTTTGTTGTGATCTTGGCAGTTCCATTGAATTTATATTGCGCCTAGCAAAATGGCAAGGTTTCCCACATTGCTAGCATTTTACCTAGTTAATAGGAATGGAATATGTTTCGCATCAAGAGACTTTTGACATTGACTTTTGAATGCAATGTGTATATTACATCTCTGAGTTACATTCCTCTGAAATAATTGAAGGAGTGGCTTTGGATAGATTTTGCAAAACCCTAGCTTACTGAAATAACACAAATCTGAAAAGGAATGAGGATACCTCTTTTTTAGTTAATATATTCATCATTTTAAGTTTGCTTTTTGTGCAAGGGGTACCAGATTTGATCGACTGACTGATTGATTGATTACATGCCTTCAGATCAAGATTATCTTGTAGTGATCACCTGGATAGGCATTCTCCAGGATGTTCTATCTCCAAACTCTCCTTTAAATATACACATTATCACAGTAATCGAGTCCATCCGCCTTGCTGCCGATCATCCTCTTCTCTTTCCTTCCATCTTCCCCAGCATTATAGACTTCTGAAGGTAGCTAAGTTTTTTTATAACATATCCAAAATATGACAAATTGAACTCAAACTTTTTAGATTTCAAGTGAGAACTCAGAGCGACCAGATTAAGCATCCAAAGCCAAAATCCAAATGGCCACTAAATGGCAGCAGAAAACTGTCTCCCTTTGCTACAATTCTGTAGCCCACAGTCAGTATGCCTATTTAAATCCTACCTTTCTAAAGCAGGATGACAAAACTAAAACTACATCTTCAGTGAAAGCAGTGAAAATCTTTTACAAGTTTCCAAAAATTGTTTTTGCAACAAAAATGGGGCCTGAAGCATCACAAATATTTACTGATATAGATACTTCGTTAGAACAGGAGACACTACTGTACTTCAATATTCTAGAATTGCAAATTTGCCCATTACCACTGTAACAGGTACAAATAGTGGTGGGGACCACATGGAATTAGAGAGCAACAAATTGGGAAAAGCTGGATTATAGATACACCTCTCCCATTCCTTCAAAAGAGGTTTTTTAAAACTCATTGAATGTTTGTGTGTGTGTGTCTTCCAGGCATTGTTGAGTGGACAAGTCCTTGCAGTTTTCTTGGCAAGTTATTTGGAAATGTTTTGCCCTTGCTTTCTTCTTCCTAGGGCTGAGAAAGAATGACTGGTCTGAGGTCATACAGCTGACTTCATGCCAAAAGCAGGACTCAAATTCACCATCTACTGATATTTCACCTGAGGCTTTTAAGCACAATACCAAACTGGCTCTCCATGGAAATTTAGGTCATAATAAACCTATTAATGTGTAAGACACAATCACATTATTTTGCTTTGAAAGTCACATTGCACTACCAAAGAATATTAGAACTGTTATATGAAAGAAATTTAAAAGAAGCAAAATAGATCCAGTGTGCTAGATAAGAAAATATTGATGGAGAGCACAGACCTTGATAAGATACTAATGCCTTGCTCACAAAGATGACGAGAACATTTTAGCACCAGAATGTAAGATCTGCCTTCAGTGAAGCCAAATATCAATGCTGAGGCATCAGTAATACCCATTCCAGTCAAGCGCAAATCAGAACCAGAATAATTTTAGACTCTATGGGTTGAGTCAAACCAGTGGTGAAATCTAAAATTTGTTACTACAGGTTCTGTGGGCGTTGCTTGGTGGGGGTAATGTGACTGGGTGGGCGTAACCAATTTTTTTTTACTTTTAAAACCATTTTTTCTACAACCTCTTAGGCGAAGAGGTTGTAAAAAAATGCTTTCAAAAGGCTCTGACGATCCCAGCTGAGTTGTCTGATCGGCAGAGACTTTTTTTCTTTTAAAAGCCTCTGCCGATCAGACAACTCAGCTTGGATAGTCAGAGGCATTTAAAAGAAAAAAAGCCTCTGCCTATCAGGCAACTCAGTTTGGATCATCAGAGGCTTTTAAAAGAAAAAAAGCCTCTGCTGAGCAGGCAACTCAGCTTGGATCATCAGAGGCTTTTAAAAGCCTTTGACGATCCCAGCTGAGGCGCACGATCATCAGTGGCTTTTTTTTTACTTTTAAAAGCATTTTTTTGGCCGAAGAGGTTGTAGAAAAAATGCTTTTAAAAATATATATAAAAAAGCCCCTGATGTTTGTGTGGCACAGCTGGGCATGGGGGGGCCAGGGATTTTTGCTACCGGTTCTCCGAACCTCCCGCCTCCATCGCTACCCGATCGGGTGATCTGGTCCAAACCGGGAGCATTTCACCCCTGGGTCAAATTCAGGTTATCATCTTGACTATTTGGGACTTTGTCTCCCCTTTAGTCCTCAGTTCAAACATTGTCTCTATCTAGCAAATGGACTGCTTTCCTGGTTGCTATATTTTCCCAGTTCTATATTTCCCAGATATCCAGAATTTATTTCGGATCTAGTGGGGTGATTCTTGTCTAGGAATGCCAGTGCTGGCATACTTATGTCAGCTCAGTTTCCTTCCTCTCTCACTTCTAGCTCTCAGCCTTCTCTCACTTCTTCTACACAAACATCTGAAATGGGCGATCTCAATCCTTTGGACCATGTTTTTTTTTTCCCAATCACTATGACCTCCCAATTCTAAGTCCAACTGCTTTGCCACATGCAGTTCAGGCAGATGTCCTAGATTCCACCAAGTCACAATGTTATAAGAATATTATCAACTGTTTGCTTTTAATAAATTCTTTATGCATAGCTGTTGACCTGTGTATATACCACCGAATGTAGCATCTTTCCTTGCTTGCTCATCAGATAGTGTTTCACAGCAATGCTTGTTTAGATAGTACAAATTACAGGTTTATTCCTAAAGCAAAATTTTATCTCTGTTCTGCTTTACATTATGTCTGATGTTGGGCTCAACATGACTAAATAGCAATTAGCTTTCACACATCTGAATACCTTTTTACCTTCTTGTCTTTTGTCAGAAAATAAATGAAAGAAGACTGAAGATGTCAGTTTCACATATCGAAAATATGTGTAATATATGCTGCATTTGTTAGTTTTTAGAGTATCCTGAATTCTCCATGACACCACATTACCTCCTCTGCTCATTACTTTATAATGTCTGATCACCTACTGTGAACTCTCTGTGGCTGACAACCAACTAAGATGTGTCACACAGCAGTCAAAAACCTCAAGAGAGTTAAGAAGCAAAACCAGTTTGGGCAAACAGTTTATAATTGAGATATCTTATGCCCAGCTAGTAGAAAATGCAGAATATTTAGAATTGCAGTCTGAAAAGTTTTTTTATTTATTCTTTTTGAGGGGGAATTTATGTAGCATGGTGATCAAAGAAAGAAAATTGTAAAAAAGGGAGGGTATCTGTTTTACATAGATATGCTCCTAGTTAATTTCTAACCTAGATTCTGAATCCAAAGGGGATTATGGGCAGGTTCTGGCAAAAATACTCCCTACGAGAATTTGAAGAACTACAGCTAGTAGGAATGAACTGAGACAGAGTTAAGAGTTAACTCTACCAGACCCAAGTAGCCTGGCTAATAGTTTTATTAGCTAATAGTTTGCTGGGAGTTTTAGTTCAGCAGGAAAGTCACATATTCTGCATAATACTAGGTTATATAACTTGAAACTCTTTCTAATTATAAGATGCTGTAGTTCATTCAAAGCATAGTGTCAGTTCCTGATCTGATTATACGTATGATCAAATACCTCTTCATACCAACATTTTAGCATTCAAAATGTCTATGGAGATTCTCAGTCGTGCAGGTCATGGTTGTCCCAAAGGTGTTTTTTTAAGAGGCAACTGGATTTCTTCTTTTTCTTTGAAGGAGTTTTGCTTCTCATCCAAGAAGCTTCTTCAGCTCTGACTGGATGGTGGTGAATGAAAGGATTTATATTCTTTGAATGCAAATGACCAGCTGTCTGCAACAAATATAAATTCTTTCATTCCCCACCATTCAGCCAGAAGCGAAGAAGTGGGAGGACAAAGGCCATTTATAGCCCATCTTCTTGTCTCAGTTAAAAATAGGGCACATCCTGACAGCAAGGATATGTGAAAATTTGCACTTCAAGATCCTCAATTTTCATCATTATTACATTTATTAGTAATGGTATGCTGGACATTTTCTTCTGCCTTTCCTCAGTCTATTACTAATCAAGTGCCTTTGCTGACTCTGAGCTTTAGCAAGATGGCTGAAAGAGGGGTATTTGCTGCCTTCATGAATCAATTCTGAACAGGTATCACAGCAAGGTAAGTGTTCATAGTTTTCAGATGGACTTAATAGACCATTCTGTTTTTAGTAATGGTAAAAACAGATATACCTATTACTGATGGGCAAAGGCCAAAATTAATACCCATTTATGCAATAGTTGCCATCCTTTAATCCTGTGAAATACAATTATGTCTTGAACTAATAGGATTTTCATTGCTGAAAACCTCCCAGATAATTTACTGGAGGAGCATTTGTGAGTAGAACTCTTTAGCATTTATAGTATTACCAAAGATTATGGAGTGGTTGAACATAATGATGGGAATAGAAGATTTTGCTTGTACATGTAATTATTTTAACTATACAATAAGTCATATCTGGACAAAGTACATTGCCGGAAGATCAAGCTGAATATTTCTCAAGTGTTTAGGAAAGAGAGAAATGAGATACAGTTTTTTTTATAAATACAAAGCAATGAAAAGATACACAAGAATAGTGCATGTTGCAGTGGTTTTTAGTTCATTTTCTGTAATAAGATTAATGATCTTAAATGCAATAATTTAAGAAACAAGGAGTAAGAGTCAGCATCAATTAAAAAAAACCCTGATGTGTGGAAACTCTCTCTGTCTCTCTCCATGGAAACAAAAAAGAAATATCTCTTCTTCTTCGCCCTCCAACAAACATAGGACCAACATTCTTCATACTTTACATAAATGACCTTTGCGATCATATTATAAGCCACTGCATTCTCTTCGCTGATGATGTAAAACTATTCAACACCACTGACAATGCTGCTGCCCTACAAAGAGACCTTGACTATTTGTCAGCATGGTCAAATAATTGCAACTCCAAATCTCAACCAACAAATGCTCTGTTTTACACATTGTCCAAAAAAAAAAAAAAAAAAAATCAGAACACCAAATACAAGCTGGGCGGATACGACCTTGTAGACGACCCTCATTCTGTCAAGGTCCTTGGAATACTCATTTCTAATGATCCAAGTGCCAGAGCTGACTGTAACAGAATTGCCAAAAAGGCATTAAGAGTTGTTAACCTAATCTTGCGAAGCTTCTTCTCCGGTAATATTGTATTACAAACTAGGGCATATAAAACCTTTGTTAGACCAATTCTCGAATACAGCTCATCAGTCTGGAACCCTCGCTGCATATCAGACATTAATACAATTGAGCGAGTCCAGAGATATTTCATGAGAAGAGTCCTCCACTCCTCTGCTCACAACAGAATACCTTATGCCACCAGACTGGAAATTTTGGGCTTAGATAACTTAGAACTATGTTGCCTTCGGTCTGACCTAAGCATAGTACACAAAATTATCTGTTACAATGTCCTACCTGTCAATGACTACTTCAGCTTCAACCACAACAATACACGAGCACACAATAGATACAAATGTAAGGTAAACCACTCCAAACTCGATTGCAGAAAATACGACTTCAGCAACAGAGTGGCCAATGCCTGGAATGCACTACCTGACTCTGTGGTTTCATCCCCAAACCCCCCAAAACTTTAACCTTAGGCTGTCTACTGTTGATCTCACCCCATTCCTAAGAGGTCTGTAAGGGGTGTGCATAAGCGCAGCAACATGCTTACCATCCCTGTCCTAATGTCCCCATTTATTTGTATCCATTTCCTATATTCATAATCATGTTTATACTTATATCTGTTACCTTATTCATGCTTGACAAATAAATAAATAAATAAAAATATCAGGATCTACAGAATATTGAATATCAGTTAGTCCTACTTCACATTCAATGACATCATCAGGAAACAAACCTGCATAGAGATGTCATTGCTGCTTTCTCCAGTTTATGGATGGGTTATAGCATAACTTCCATGGAGAAAAATCTAGGATTCAGATTAACATTTCCACTTGGATAGAATTTAAGTAGTGGGACTGGATCTTGTCTGGAATGTAAGCTACCATCCATCAAAGAATGCTACTAATAATCAGAATAGAAAATATTGTAACTAGGGATCTTGCTTGGTACTCCAAATGATCAACCTGAGAAGCCTCTGGAAGTATAGAATCAGAGAATCATCATAGGTCTGGAAGGGATCTTGCAGGCGAATGTTAGTAAATAAAGTTCATCTTCTCTATTTACTATGATTTTGCAATGAAATATCATTTCTTGTGGCAGGAAATTAATTTAAACATAAAAATGACATATAAACAGTTATTTGAGTACATATTTAGTTTGCAGCACTATTTTTTTTTTAAAAAAAAGATCAGAGATATTGGGATCGGTACATAAATTATGTCTGATTTGGGGACTGGAAACTGATATGAGTGAACAGTAAAGGAAAATGTTATGTTCAGTCTTGAGAAAAATCAGCTGGAGAAATGGAACATGATCCTGTTCTGGTCTCTGTGCACTAAAGAAAGCAAAAGTAAAAACCAGCATTAGATGAATTAGTCATAAACTAGTAATCAGTGACGCTGGTAGAAATCATCATAATCTGATTATGCTATTTAACTCAAACCCCAAATGAACCATATAAAACTTCTGGATCATTTTCTAAGACCTACATAAGACATTTCAAGATGTATCATGTCCATTTTTGACTAAGGACTGGTTGTTCCCAAAGCAATAAAAACATGGAATGGGACAACTTGCTGCAGCCAACTAGCCATAGCCAACTCACAATGATCAACTCGTTATGGCCAATTTGCTGTGAGATAACTCACCGCAGGACAATTTAACAATTCAGTTTAATTATTGAAAATAAATTAAAAAATATTTTAATTTTTGTCATTCACATTTCATTCTGTCCCTCCTTTTGCATCATTTCTTTATTGATTCTATGCCAACATTTCTTTGATATTAGAATAACTCTTGTCCTGTAGCGAGTTGTCCTGTGGCAAGATGGCCATGGCAAGTTAACCATGGCTAGTTGGCTGTGGCGAGTTAGCCATGATGTTGTGTAAATTATGTTGTACTCCAACCTGATCCTTTAAAAAAAAAAGCTTTAAACAAACTCTTTTTTGGCAATGTACTTAATTTACTGGATACAATTTGCTGACTCCAGATACTCTTTTAGCAGAGGAAAATTTCATAAGTTTAAATATATTCAAAAATACTCACAGACAGACTTCTCTTCGTCCATGTTTTTAAAATGTGCTTTTTGGCAATGTTTCAATTGCTTTTTGGCAATGTTTCAATCGCAGCTTTCACTGATGATTTGTTCATTAATGCTATTTCCCAGATCTTTTAATCCTTCAGCTATTTGGCATCAATTAAGAAGTAAGGATTTACTAGAAAATGATTTTTACAAATGGTAACAGTGTCCTGCAATAATAATTATGTTTCTCAGAAACATAAATCTTAAACTGAATCCAGAAGGATTATTTGATAGTGACTTACGGATATAATATTAATTCCAATTAATGCAACACATAGAGATATTAATACTGGAAACTGCCTAACATTCAATTGAATGATCCATCCTGCTTAGAACTATATGTAGAGGCTGTTGCTCTAACATCTATAGTTATGAAGACCTTTGAAAGACTGGTGCTCGGCCACCTGAGAACCATCACGGATCCACTGTTAGACCTCTTGCAGTTTGCCTACCTAGCAAATAGATCAACAGATGATGCTGTTAATATGCACTACGTCCTACAACATCTTGAATCTCCAAAGACCTATGCAAGGGTCCTCTTTGTAGACTTCAGCTCAGCATTCAATACCATCATTCCAGATATTCTTTTAACTAAACTAAGTCAGCTAGCTGTACCTGACCACACTTGTAAATGGATCATAAGCTTCCTAACAGACAGGAAGCAGCAGGTGAAACTAGGCAAAATCACATCTGATACCTGCACAATTAGCACAGGAACCCCCAGGGCTGTGTGCTCTCTCCACTTCTCTTCTCTCTATATACACCAATGACTGCATCTCAAAAGATCCCTCTGTTAAACTACTGAAGTTTGCAGATGATAAAACAGTGATTGGTCTCATTCATGACAAAGATGAATCTGCATACAGACAGGAGGTTGAATAACTAACCTTGTGGTGCAACCAGAACAATCTTGAACTAAATGGTGGTGGATTTTAGAAGAAACCCTCCCATACTACCACCTCTTATAATACTAGATGACACAGTATCAACAGTAGAGTCCTTCAAGTTTCTAGGTTTTATCATATCTCAAGACTTAAAATGGATACCTAACATCAAAAATGTCATCAAAAAAACACAACAAAGAATGTTCTTTCTGTGCCAACTCAGAAAGCTCAAACTGCCCAAAGAACTGCTGATTCAGTTCTACAGAGGAATTATTGAGTGTGTCATCTGCACCTCTATAACTGTCTGGTGTGGCTCTGCAACTAAACAAGACAAACACAGACTTCAACGGATAATTAGAACAGCAGAAAAAACAATTGCTACCAACTTGCCTTCCATTGAAGATCTGTATACTTCATGAGTCAAAAAGAGGACTGTGAAAGTAGCCCTTTATGTCCAGGATGTCACATCCTGGACATAAATTGTTTCAACTTCTACCCTCAAAACGATGCTATAGGGCACTGCACACCAGAACAGCTAGACACAAGCACAGTTTTTTTCCTGAATGTCATCACTCTGCTTAACAACTAATTCCCATAACACTGTCAAATAATTTACTAAGACTATATTGCTATTATTCTTCTCCTCCTTACTAGTATCTATCTCTTCCTGCTTATTACTATAATCATGTTGCTTGTATCTTTCAATTTATATTGTTTTTATTTGTTTCCTAGTATGATTTGATAGCTTATTAGTAACCTTAACTTTAATTAGTAAAAAATTTTACTAATTAGTAAATTATTAAATTACTAGTATAGAATATACACCTAAGACAAATTCCTTGTGTGTCCAATCACACTTGGCCAATAAAGAATTCTATTCTATTCTATTCTATTCTATTCTATTCTATTCTGTTCTGTTCTGTTCTGTTCTGTTCTGTTCTGTTCTGTTCTGTTCTGTTCTGTTCTGTTCTGGTCCGTTCCATTCTGTTCTATTCTACTCTAGGTTCTCCAGGGCATTAACAACTTTGCACCTTCCAGATGTGTGGGCCCTACAACTTTAGAATCCCAAGCCAGTAGGCTTCCTAGAATTCTGGGAATTGTATCCCAACACATCTGGAGATCAACAGGTTGCAGAAGATTTCTCTTCACAAAAGAGCAGTTTGATGCCACACGGAGTCAGCCTTTATTTGTGGCCTAAAGCCAACATTTTGGTGGCTTGGCAGGTTGGATGGATATGGTTTAATAGAAAAAAAATCTGGCAATACTTAAACATTTATCTCACAATTTAAAATACCTAAACCATCTTTTGGGCTATGTTACTTTAGACTGAAGATTGCAGGGAAGAAGAGTTATATGTGTTAAAGTACACGGCATATAAAAATTTATTTAGGAAAAAGAGTAAACTAATTCATCCAGTGTGTTTACAGATAGTCCTTGACTTACAACTACAATTGAGCCCAAAACTTCTGTTGCTAAGCTGGACAGTTAAGTGAGTTTTTCCACATTTTATTACATATTTTTTGCCACTGGAATTGTGAAGCTAGTAACATGGCTGTTAAGTGAATCTGGCTTTCTCATTGACTTTGCTTGTCAGAAGTTCACAAAAGATAATCATTTGACTCTTGGACACTGCAGCCATCAAAAATATGAGCCAGTTGCAAATGTCGGAATTTTGATCACATGACCATTGGGGATGTTACAAAGGTCGTAAGTGTGAAAAATAGTCATAAGTCACTTTTTTTCAGTACCATTGTAACTGCAAATAGTCACTAAACACCTGGTTGTAAGTTGAAAACTACCTGTATATATGTGTGTTTGGGGAGAAAAGTATTCCATTCACATAGCAGTACATGGAATTACATATTATTACATAGTATTGCATAACAAAGGATTTTTATATGGGAAAAGATTCATGGAGAATCATAATTTGCATAGTTGAAAGGTGTTTCATGCCCTGATAGTTATTTGTGCCTTTAATGTCAGAAATGGATTTGGAAGCATATCCAAGCTACAACTTAATTTTTTAGGATGTGTATAAGGAAAAATATATCTGTCAGAGTGGGCAAGAACTATCACTGCTATTTTAGTTTCCTGTAGGAAAAAGCCAATGCGCTGTTGTTGTTATTATTTTTCTAGTTCAAGTTCCATAATGGTGTGATGGATATTGGAATTGTATGATGATGATGGATGAAATCCAGTTTTGGTGCTGTACTTCAAACCATAAAATGTCCTGGAATGACCCTGACTTTTTTTTTTTTTTTTGAGAACAAACGATATCCAACAAATTGAATTTTTACCAAGAGAGTTGCAAGTGCTAGAGGGGACAGCCATTAACAAGTTAGATTTATTCATGTATAAATCAATACTTCATTCAGTCTATGCTGTAAGTGGAATATGTTGATGCAATGATTAACTAAAATTATATTTTTTCATCAGGTTCAACTCCACTGCTCCCATGAATCAAACTTCTTTGGCAGAGGAAGACAAAAAGGATCAGACCTTTCTTAGACGTTTTGACTAATTAAGTGTAATTATCAACAACAAATCACATGCATTAATTGGGTGTTCAGCCTTCCATAATTGAACAAGCATCAGGTACATGTCAGAAGAATGTATAAAAATGGAGAGACAGCACCTACAAAAATTGCCTCTTTGAAAACATCATTAGTAAACCTGGTGTTTACCAGACAGAATATTGTCTTTCTCAGGGAATGTCTGGCTGACTTTGGTGAATATATGAAAGAACTGTTAAAAGGAGGGTGGGAGGAGAATGAGCCATTAAGAACTGACTTGGAAAAGATCTTACACAGTCCAAAGATTAAAGCAAGTATGAGAAAGAAACTCCAAATAATCCTGCCCTGGTTTTGTATAGTATAAGATGGGACAGAAAAAACAATAACTTAGCCTGACTTTCAATATTCTGTTTTTCTATGCTAAAAGTAGCAGTCTTGGGATCTCTTCAGAGGTCTCTTGATCTGGCCTATCTCAAAAGGGTGAAACTATTTCAAAAATAAAGGATGGGCAGAATTTTCTTTGTGTTTACTTGTTTTTTTTTTTTTAAAACAGGCAGTAAAAGAATCTAGAGAAAAATATTGAAGTGGGGAGGGGAAAAAGAAAAAGTTGCTTTCTCAATGATAGTGTTGTTTTTTTCTTTTGATCTTCATATGTTCACTTAACCAGAATGGTGGACTTCCAAAAACTGAGCATCTAACTATGCAATCATTAAGTGATTCCATAATGGTGAGCGAATAGGGGATTATTCTTTGCCAGCAAATACAGCAATAGCAATAGCAATAGTACTTAGACTTACAACACTCAGGGTGGTTTATAATGTCAGCATATTGCCCCAACAATCTGGGTCCTATTTTATCAACTCTGGACGAATGGAAGGCTGAGTCAACCTTGAGCCAGTCAGGATCGAACTGCAGGCTGTGGGCAGAGTTAGTCTGCAATATTGTACTCTAATCACTGTGCCACCAGGGCAAAAGAGAATCCCCTGAGCTTATGTATTGCCTCTTTATAAAATAAAATGTGCAATCAAAGTGGTGAATCTCCTTCTACTTCTATCATTAAGACCAAGTGGTTATGGGTATGTGGAGCCTCAGAATCTGGGAATTTAACATCTTTAGTTCTGGATGGGATTGCACTTCCCCAGGCAGACCACATGTACAGCTTGGGGCTCCTCCATGATGGACAATTCCTGCTCAAAGAGCAGGTTACAATCATGTCTAGGAGAGCCGGTGCACAAGTTGAGGCTCTATGTTCAGTCACTCATACTCTGGTCACCTTGTGTTTGAACTACTGCAGTATGCTCTATAAGAGCTATTCTTGAAAAGATTCTGGAAGCTACAACTGGCACAGAATGCAGTAAAATGGACAGATTGCAGAATACAGTTACATGGACCCCTAGGGTGGCCCATTAACAACTATTGTTGCACAAACTACACTGGTTGTCAGTTTGCTTCCACCAATTCAAAATGTTGGTTATTACCTCTAATGGTATGGATCCAGGCTACTTCAGGAACTGTCTCACCCCTATGGGTCTATCGTACTTGCTCTGACAGAAGGGTATGTTGCAGACCCAGTTGGCCAAGAGATTTTGGCTGGCAGGGTCCAGGAGAAGAATGTTTTCTGCTGTGGTGCCCATCCTGTAGAACATTGTGACCCTCAAGGTGAGATCTGCCCCCAGTCTTTCAGGCTTCCAAAAGTGCATGAAAATGGGAGCATTCCATTTTGGGGGTGTTTAGTAGATTAGGAGAAGATCCCAGTACAACTATATTTATGTCCTTTTTATCTTTTATTTTGTTGTTAATTTTAATGTTTTAACTTTTAAAGCACAATATTTTTAATGTTTTTAACTTTCTAATTCTTTTATATTGAGATTTTATGATGTTGGAAGCTGCCCAGAGTTACTTGACAGTGAAATGGGCAACATACAATTTAAATCAATAATCAATCCATCTGACCAGCAGTACTGCATGCTCATCTAACAATTACATAAAAGATCATTCTTTGCAAGACAGTATAGTAGGACAGATTATCATCTTTGTTACTGTAAGAAAGGACATAATTTTATCTTGAGAAATGTGAACTAGGGTTACCTTAGAAATTTTAAAGAAATGTAGAGGCCACATCTGATTTAAATTCCATTTTAGCTAAACATCTATGCCAAGTTGATGGATATAAGGTGACCTCTAATATCAATAATATTAGGGAAAGCCTTTTGCCTGTCCTTTGAAATATTTCTGGAAATTTAGTTGAAAATTTTTAGAATTTCAGGAGCATCATTTTTGCCATTCAGCAAGGTGAGGAGATTTGTGGACAAGACTGAAATTGATTTGAATATGGCTATAAAAATGTCAGCCTAAAGGAATATTATGGAAAAAGATGATATAGTAGATATACAAATGAAACAGTGGTGGGTTATTCCTGGTTCTGTCTGGTTCTTTAGAACTGGTAGTAAAAGTGGCAGGAGGCTCCGCCTACCTGCCTGACATCATAATTGACAATCTGCGCATGCGCAGAAGCATGCGCGCTCCCATTGCAAACTGGTAGTAAAGATAAGTAGGACCCACCCCTGAAATGAAACCATTTGATTTCTTTTCTTTTTTTTTTTTATTGAAAAAGTTTTCAAATACAAGTTTTTCCCCCTTTCCCCCCCCCTCTTCCCTAACCCCCCCTCACCACCCATCCCCCCCTGTGACTTCTTCTTCACAACAATAAGCTAATTCATAATTAATTACATAATATTTTACCATGCCCTTACTCACTCCTCAAAGTACTGACCCTTAGCATAATATTCTTATAACTCCGCTTTTCTCCGCTTTTCGTAATAATCTACCCTTTTTCTCCTCCCCCAAACTTATAAAATATTATTATTATTACAATAACATAACCTTTAATCTTTTATATATATTAATATAACATTTCAAAGCAGCCTTCTCCCTACATCCAAATTTAACATTTATTCAGTTCTATCCAATTCTTCCACTCCCCAAAATATATAACTTAAAAATCCTTTTTCTTAAACTAATCAATCACTAAACTAGCCTATTTCAACCCAGTTTCCTGCAAAATTACCATACACTACAATTCTAAATATAATCCACTGCCCACTCTGCTAAAATATACATATGTCTATATATACATTCCATTTTATAAAAAGAGAAAAGACAATAACTTTAAATTTATAATTCATTTAGTATCTTCTTTGATGTCTTTCCACTAGATTGTTAAATCCATCATCCATAATAGGGTAACATAGCATCCTGGTGCAACAGTTTATTCAAAATCTTCAGTCATCTTCTGCCCCCATCAATAATGAATATCCTCATGTATATATAAAAGTAAAAACAACCACCCGAGTGACATTATAATTATATTCCATATAGTTGTAATTGTGGTTTTCATCAGGATTATAAATTCCCATCATCTTAGTGGGTAACAGCCAGATCTTCTGCATGCCCCAGCATGACTCTCTTGCCTTGTAACTCAAAATAGTTATAATATATTTATCGGTAAAAGAAATCCAAAATAGATAGTTCAAATCCAACAATGTAAGGCTCTTTCCACATCCCAATATCATGGCATTGCAGAGATCTGCCACTTTCCTCAAGATAGTATTAAACGATAATTCGCCTCCAATATCTTTTCACATATTCATTTATTTTTTAAAATCCCTAGCTTCACTGTTGCTTGGTTTAGAAACTACTATTTCTACGAGATCTGTTTCTTTTCTTTTTCTTTTGCGGGTTGCATTTCCATCCAGGTTTCCTTCCTACAAGTTGTGTATCAGCTGATCGGTTGTCATTCTGCTTTGTAAATTGATCTTGTTGGTTTTGTTTTATTATCTCATATGTCTTTTCCATCACTTGTATATCAACTGGTTGATTTATGCACTTGTCTGTAACTTGATAATTCATCACATTAGAATCAGATGACACTGCTCTCAAATTTATAGACAGTCCAGCTGGGGTATCCAAGGAGTCCAAAGACAGTTTATCTACCACAGCCTCTGTAATTTGATGTTTTCCCTTTATTTCCAGCTCCTTTTGCTTGTCCTGTGTTATGCCTAAAGATGTTAAATTTATTTTTTAAATTTTTTGATAAAATTCTTCCGCTTTTTCAACAGTATTCAGTTGGTATCTTACTCCTTGGTGTCTCAATATTAAACCAACTGGGACGTCCCACCTAAATAAAATATTCCTTTTTTTTAACTCATTCACTAGAAAACCAAATTTCTTCCTCTCCATTAACATCTTGGGCGGGAGTTCCTTAAAAATCCAAATCTTTCTTCCACGAAATTGCAAAGTAGAATTATAAGAATTCTGCACAATATTATTTCTAATTTCTTTGTCTGTAAAGTAAATCACCACATCTCTAGGCAGTTGCCTTTGTTTTGCCAACCAGGAGTTTATTCTATAAATTCTGTCAATCCTGCAAAACACTTCATCAGGTTGAACCTTTAAAATCCCAGCCAGAATTTCAGAAGATATCTTCCTTAAATCATCTCTGTCATTTTCCTGCAGACCTCTCAATCTAATTGCATATTCTGTAAAATTGTGTTGAATCATTAAAACTTCTCTTTCAATCCTCTGTTGTACATTTTCTTCACTACCAGTCTTTTGATCAGCCTCCATTTTAAGTTTGTCTTCTGAACTATTATCCTGAGTGTTTGCCAAGTCCTTTTTAATTTTTTGGATCTTGTCATCCAAATTCTCCTCAGTTTCTTTCATTTTGGACTCTAATAATTTAGTATTTGCATCCAACTGAATCACAAAGTCTGCTAAGCCATTAGCTGTTTTTAAAATCTTTCGATCCAAAAAGCCAAACTTAGATTTCACCAATTCACCAATTTCTTTGATTTCCAACTTAAATTTTTCAAGTTGCTGATTCACAATCTCATCCCTTCTTACAATCTCCTCAAGAAGAAATTCTATTATATTAAAGTCAGGTTTCTGAGACTGGAGAGTTAAAACTTGTTGATGTAATTTATCAATGGGGGAATCCCCCCCCCCACTGCCTGTTTGTCTAGCTTTATAAGTCTCAGTGCCATTTTTCCACGCAGACAAAATTTACTGGAAAAGAGAAAAAAAAAACTTTTTTCCAACCAAGATCAATATCAGATCCCCAAAGAAAAAAAAAGGAAAAAAAAAAAACAGAAGTGAGAGTGAGGTTTGCCTTCAGTTACAGCCAAAAGTATTCATTCCGCTACTTTGTAATTGAAAACGGAAGGAGTTTCCCTTTCAGCCTCTCTTCAAGCCGCAGCAGCAATCGCCATTTTAAAAAACTTTTTTCCTTTCACTTCACTTCTTAGGCAAAATAAAATAAAAAGAATACTTGCGCTTCAGGATCAGAGGTCCAGCTCATATCTTCTTTAATTAATTTATTTGACAGATTTACAGGCTTGCTTTTGCCTCCTAGCTCTGCGTGTAGCAGAGATTTCCCAGAGCCCGGAGCATCGGCTGGGGATACGGGGAGTCTCTTCCGCTCCCTCCCAAAAGTAAATAAAAAACTTTTGGGATTAGGCAGAGGACTCTACCCACCCCAGCCGGCTCTATCTCCGTTTCCTAATGGAAACGGAGTTTTTTCGAGCCACCATTCCGCTGAAAAAGGCGGCTCTAACAGGCAGTGGGTTCGACGATCCCGAAGGAGCGTCCAGCGGGGACAAGCAGCAAACCGGAAGTCCGAACCATTTGATTTCTTAATAATTAAAAAGGACATAGAAATAACTAACTAAAAAAGCAACTACGATAACTTTCCTAAATTGTATTTACAATTTAACTTATTGAAATTTTGAATGATTTTGTGAGAAAGAACAAAGACTTTAAAAAAAAAAAAAGCAAATGGTAATTTCCAGGGAGTGGGCCTTCTCTGTGGGCGTGCCTACTCTGTGGAATCAGCTCCCCCTGGAGCTCCGGATGGCCCCTGACCTTCGCTCTTTCTGCCGTGACCTCAAAACAGGGCTATTTGGCCTGGCCGGATTGGACTGAAGGGGTTTTTAAAGGGGATTGTATTGGTTTTTATATTTGAATACTGAATTTTATGTGTTTTTTATCGTTGTGAGCCGCCCTGAGTCCTTTGGGAGAGAGGGCGGCATACAAGTTTAATAAAATAAATAAATAAATAAATAATACCCTGTTTTCCCCAAAATAAGACATCCCCTGATAATAAGCCAAATCAGGCTTTTGAGCGCATGGCAATAAGGCTAAGCACTTATTTCAGGGTTGAAAAAAAATATACGACCTATACTGCCCTTCCACATCTGCAGCATGCAATGAGGCTTCTGGTCACCATGTGAATTCCATATACCCTGCCACAAATTAAGGACTTGTTTTTATTTGAGAAAGACCCAGGATAAAGGGAAGGTAAATTTCAAACTAATTTCGGTTTGTTCCCCATTGAACCATTTAAGCATAAACATGAATTAATAATTTTGAGCTTTTGTTTCAAATAGTTATTCTTGCACAACACTGTCAATGCTGAGCAAAACTATGCAATAGCTCTGCCTCATTACAATTGGCAGTTACCATGTATACATTACTTTAACTTAAATTTCACATCCATCCACTGTGTGATTCCTTGTATAAATGTTTACTCCCACATATCTTCCATTAAACTGCAATCTAAAAATATAGCACTTCATCAAACAGCACGTTTATTTCATTGTTATTATCGCTTTTCTGTTAGCTTTTAAAAAGCACTATTGAAACTGTAGTGATGTATGCCAAGCTGAGAGGGTTTTCTCACTATTTCCTAACTGTCTATGCCATTTTTCATAATTACTAAAACCTAATTGGTAATTCTTTTAAATTCTCTTAAATTTACGGGGGGGGGGATGTCTTATTTCTTATCATCTAATATCAGATAGCTTGGGCATCATTGCTAATCTGCTGCATATACTTGAGTCTTGAATATTTATGAGCAACATGCTTTGAGAATTATGTTTGCTTTGAATGTGTAAATGTTATCGACATCCCACTAGCTCAGCAGCCCTCAACTTTTTGGGCACCAGGGACCGGTTCCATAGAGAAGTTTTTCCATGGACCGGAGGGGTCATGGTTTTGTGTGCGGCCAGCATCCTGCAGATGGGGCTTCACTTATTTGTGCAGCCCGGTTTCTGGCATGCCGCAGACCAGTTGTGGTTCACGGCAGTGGTGGGTTCCTCCCGGTTTGGCCGAGCCGGTAGCGGTGATGATATGACATCATCGAACCGGTTCTCTTTGTTCAGGAGCTGGGCCCTCCCGCCCTCCCCTCCGCATTATTCGTACCTTTTATTTGGCCCCACCCCCAATCTATTCGCTGCCTCCTGAGTCCCAGCTGATTGGCTAGAAGGAAAAAAAACTGTTTAAATTCTTGCTGTGGGGCTTCAAAGGGCCGCCCTACAGCTGATCAGTGTTAAAAGGCAGTGTGGTGGTAGACCAGTGAGCTCAAAAAACAAATGAGTAGACCGGTCCTTCCAAAAACAAATGAGTAGACCGGTGCCTCCAAAAACAAATGAGTAGACTGGTACAGCTCTGCAAACAGTTAAAAGCCTGGTAAACCAGTACTTCTGCTAAATCCTAAAGAATTGTCACATGACCATCAAACCACGCCCACAAAATAAGCCATGCCCACAGAACCGGTAGTAAAATATTTTAGAACCCACCCCTGGTCCAAGGACTGGGGATTGGGGACTCCTGCACTAGTTGATATTGGCTAAAGCAGGGGAAAGAATCCAGCCATTTTCCCTAATGCAGGGTTCTTCAAACTTGGCAGCTTGTGGACTTCAACTCCCAGAGTTAAGCTGGCTGGAGAATTCTGGGAGTTGAAGTCCACAAGTCTTAAAGCTGCCAAGTTTGAAGACCTCTGCTCTAATGGAATTTTTTATGTGCATAATTCCTCCTCCTCGTCCTCCTCCTCTATTCTCAACTTTGGGGAGTGGTAAGTGACAAATAGTGGACAAGGATGTTTTATGCACATTATCTGAATTTTTAAAAATATTTTGAGTGGAATACTTGTAGAAATGAAACCCCTTTCAGGGCCATTATCTCAAAACACGACATTATATAGCCAATCAGATTTATATATCAATGTCAGAAAACCAATTAAAAATGAGAAGATAGTTCCTTCACTTTGAATGTGAGCAGTTGTCTCAGAATTCATTGACAGGTGATATATTATTCTGAGGCAGTGCTCATAGATACAACTTACAACAAGTTTTAGAGATAATTTAACGCTCCCCCCTTCTCACTTCTCTCCCCCTATCTATAACTGGAATATGTAATATTTCATATTTGAAATTTAAAAGAATGGATACCAACTGTATCCTAGTTCTGATAATAAGACCACCCTTAATTATTTTAAATATAATCTGAAACTTGGCCATTGTGTAACTATTGCATTTACTATGATGTAGAAAACAAGAATAAAATTATATCCTCTTTTGTGTAAAACATATCAGAAAAGAGAAAAAAATCATGGAGGCTCATGATGGACATGAATAATGGCTCAGACCAAATATTTTTGAATTCAAGATAATACCCATCAGATTACGATAAAACATTGGTGAATTATATATGCACCATGTACCAGAAAGCATTCCTTTCCATCAACCTCTTCTCTCTTACTTTATCTAAAGTCCAGATGTTTTCATTTTCTTTTTGTCATTCCTGCCATCAGCTACCTTTTTATTGTACTGTCTTGGCCCTCAGGTGCTGGAGTGAAATCTTTAGACGATATGCAGGATTGCCTCTTTCATTTTTTTTTACACCAGGGACTTTGAACCTCCATCAGGATATTTAAGAAGCTTAGCATAACCGTAGTATCAGATTAAGCTAAGATTTCATCATTAATAATGCTGCTGAAAACCCCCACAAAATTATATTTATGATCTGTAATAGGCCTCATTAGATACACATTTCCATATCATGAAGTTTATTGTGTCTCCGTTCAACCAAAACTTCTTTCTACACAATAAAATGAAAGAAATCTATCTCTGTAGGGCTGGTTCTTCTGTCAGGCAAAGTTGGGCGGCAGCTTCAGGCACAGTTTGGGCTTTACCGAAGAAGACAAATGGTTTGTTGTTATTGCCCTTTTATTGTCATTTCTGCTTTGTGTAGCAAAATAAATTAACTGGCAGGCTTTGAGTTTAATGCATTTTTACTAGGCATATATTTCCGGATTTACTTTTCTATCATAGGCAGAAAAAAAAATTTGTGGTGGACTTACATCCCTGCAATGCAGACTAATAGGTAACAAACAATCTCTTCCTATAGAGTTCAAGGTTCAGTGTTCAACTGTTCTGCCCCAGCTATGGACCCCAAAGAATGCAGCACACAAAAAGTCTGTACAAACCTTAGTTTACTAAATTAAATCAGTCTTTTTCAAACAAAGGCTGTTAGTTAACTTTCTTAATAGCCTACAAGAATCCAAAGAATAAATAATCATAATCTTACTATGGTTGGCAGAAAGCCCAGAAGCAATTTGCAGGAAACTGATAAGAGCACTAAGATCAAGACGCGAAGGAGAGTGAATGAAGTTGTTCCCTGCAAATTGCCTTAGTCTTCGTCCTTCCTTAAATAGGCTAAGGGGCCAATTAGCCCCAATTGAGGAGACCTCCTCCTGAGGAGCCAATCCTGCCTTTTGGCAGCTCTGCGCGCCCGTGCATCAAGAAGGGGCTCCTCCTCTTCTTCCTCTTCACTTATGGGAGCTTCTGGGAGTTCTGAAGGCCCTGGTTGAATCCCCGCCTCTGGCACCATATCTTCTCCAGCCTCCTCATTGTCTGACTTGTGTACCAGCTGCACAGGCTGCTGGCGCAGCACCACACTAGCCTCCTCACTGTCGGAATCAGCTACGAGCTGCACAGGCCGCTGACGGGCCACAACAGCAATGCAGACTAATAGGTAACAAACAATCTCTTCCTATAGAGTTCAAGGTTCAGTGTTCAGCCCTCTAGTTCTGTTCACATTTTGGTTCCCAGAAATGTGTTTCTGATCTTAAATGCTTAGGTATTTTTTGAAATGAGAGATACATGTGTGACCTCATCAAGTAACACAAGGCCATGGAATAAGAACATCTGGAATGTTAGAGAGCTGTGTAGAGATCTTCTACTCACTAAAATGGCTGATGGGAGCAACAGAGGAAGACTATTTTGGAGTATATGTAATCATCAACTTACAATAGTTCATTTAGTGACTGTTCAAACTTACAACAGCATTGAAAAAAGTGACTTATGACTACTTTTCAAACTTACAACCATTGTGGTCTCCCCAAGTGATTAAAATCCAGACACTGGCAAATGAGTCTTGTTTATGGCGGTTGCATTGTCGTGGGGTCATATGACCACCTTTTGTAACCTCCTGACAAGCAAAGTCAATGGAGAAGACTTAACAACTACAGAGAGTCACTCAAGCACTGTGGCAAGAAAGGTCATAAAACAGCTCAAAATTCATTTAACAAACGTCTTACATAGCAACAGAAATTTTGGGCTCCATTGTGGTTGTAAGTTGAGGGCTACTTGTATACTATTTTTTTGTTGTTCTTTATCCTGGTGTCCTCTACCCCAGGCTTCCCCAATCCACTATCTGTTTTAAACTGATTCCAACTGCTAAAATTCCACAACCATTTTAGCTAATGCTGTACTATACTTTTTTTATTCCTATACCTCGAGAAACACATGTAGGTTTGCAACTTTTATTTTTCAGTTTGTGAACTAAAAGCTCAGAAAATGAAAAATTTAACCCATCTATATATAATTAACCAACTCAAAGTCTAGTCTAGCCAGGTTACATTTGAATTTCAGAAGAACTGAGGAAGAAAGATGCTTTGGTATAATATCCTGTTTCATTTAATAGTACTAAATTGCAGCAGTTTCCATAGGCATACAGATTTACAATTTCCACCAATGCTCAGCTGGTCTACCTTGGCACGTATCACATACTTCTTGCAAATTTTCCTTTTGAATTCCATTGCACTTGAAAATATCTTTGGTTTTGAGAACCATATCTTGTATCTTCTTTGAAGTCATCCTTTATACATGCTATAAAAGGTAAAATCTTCCAAAACAGACTTTTTTCTTCTACGGTCAACCTTTGAACGAATCCCAAATATTTCATCTTTCAACCATGTCTATTCATAACTTTACAATAATATATAGCATGAAACTGCAGGATATCATTATTGATTGATTGAATGTGCATCAAATTGTTTTTGATTCCTAGCTACCACATGGATAGATTTTCTCCATGATGATCTGTCCCTAACCTGGTCTTTCAGATCTTGCAATGTTATTCCCATCACCACGGTAGCTAACACCCTCCACCTTCCTGCTGGACATCCTCTTCTCTTTCCCAGCATTACAATCTTTTCCAGAAAGTTGAGTCTTCATCAAATAGTAGAACATCATTATACTTTGGCATTATATAAAGATTGGCATTACATACTAGTAACAATATAGTTGCATTAATGTTTGGCATTTTCTAACATATTCATTCTATCACTCCTTAAATATATTGTTCTCATCAATAATATTGTCTGCAAAATTAATTTTAATGCTTAATTAAAATTAATTTTAATGCTTAATACAACTGCATACATGTATTTATTTTTTAGCAGTTTTAAAATAACTATGGGTAAGAGACTATAGTCTCCAGTTCAAAGTCTTCCTTTATTTTTCTGAAATGTACATCATGCCACCAGTCAAATAATATTTCCATTCACCAATGCTGGGATTTGTACCTCCTCATTTTAAACATAATATATTGTCATGCTTCTGTTTTTTATTGTGGTTGTCTCAAATTGAAGGCATGAGGGACTTTCTGTAATAGCTTCTTTAGTTTTTCCTTTGTCAATAATCTTGTTTTGAATAATATTTGTCCCAAATCTTAAATTCCTTTGTCCACCCCTTCATTTTAATTTTTTACAGATTTATATTCATACTAGATTTCATCAGGCTGAGAACATTCAATCCAACTAATATATTAGTATGCAAACTTTTTCTCTTGTATTATTTTACCTCTAGACCAATTCTGCTATGTCAGTTAACTAATTGTTTATTTTCTACACCCAGCTATGCTACTCTCTCTGGCACAGATTTTTCCCAGAGCTATTTCATAGATTTAAAAGAAAAAGAAAAAAAAGTTCATTGTGACCAAAAGACAACACAGAGAACAATAAACAGGCTGGATTCTCTATGGAGGGGTATCTCTGGGATTATCAGTGGGAGGAAATTATCCAGGGAAAGAATCCAAATTTATCTTGCTGACTTCAAATGTATCTAAATACGATGGGGCAAAGTAGGAGAAAGGCAGCCCCTCTCTTAATAGAAGGAGCCTGGAAACAACTTGTCTCCTTTCTCTTCCATACAGAGAAGGGCAATGAACAGTTTGATTTTGGATAATGAACATTGCACCTGATGAGTGACAACTTGTGAAGTGTTGGAAAAAAATGTAGATAATATACCATATTTTTCAGAGCATAAGACGCACCTTAGTTTTTGGGGAGGAAAATAGGAAAAAAAAATTCTGCCTACCAGGTATTCATCTGGTTAGCGTCCTTAGTCTGGTCAGCTTCAGCACATTAGTTCACTGGTTTTGAGCACATGCACACCAGGTTGAGGATAAAAAAGCAGCTTCTAAAGTATAGCTGATCTTCAGAGAGAGAAACACTGAGAAAAACAGGTGAAGCACCAGAAGATCACTTTGCTTGCTAGTGCCTCGTTAGGGCTGAAAAACAGCTTCTAAAGCACAGCTGATCTTTGGAGAGAGAAGCAATGAGAAAAGCAGGCTAACCGCGGAAGATCACTTCACTCGCTAGCACCTCGTTAGGGCTGAAAAAAAGCTTTGAAAAAGCTACATTCAGAGTATAAGATGCACCCAAATTTAGGGGGAGAAATGTGTCTTATACTCCGAAAATTACGGTATATATATATATATATCTCATTTTTCTCAGGACTTATTTCTTTCTGAAACATTGGAGATGTTGAAATAAAGAAAGGCAAAAACTCAGTTGTTGGTTTTGTTTCAGAATAATTAGTACAGTAACCAATTCTGCTCATTTATTGCTATCCTTTACTCCATTTGTTAGATCTTTCTAATAACTTTCTAACAATCTCTAGTGTATCTGAGCACTAATCAGTCAGATTTTTTCCCCAGTTATTAGAATCAAATCCCTATTGAAAAGATAAAATGAAATCAGTCTCACAAAAGCAGAAACTGGCGAGAGCACCAATAGCTCAGGAAATAATAAACAATGTCTAAATGTTTTACAGCGATTCCTGCTTCCATCTTTGTTTCAATAAAATGTAAGTATATGGAAGAATATAAGAATAGAGTGTTTTATCTTTTCTTTATTATTATTCTGTGGTTCCTGCTCTCTTCAGATTGCCAGACTGATGTAATTAACAACAGATCCTATGATTCTAAGAGGGCCGCAATTTATAATTCCACTTGTTTTATATTTATCCATATTTAATAAGTAAAACTAATTATTATATATGCATACACACATAAAATATAATCAGGTTATAATTTAATTTATCAGCCTGATTAACCCACTGCAGGATGAAGACCTATTCATTGAAGATTATGGCCTATAATTAACTACACTGATCCAGTACAGATTGGTAGATAGATGTTTTTTCAATTTCCTAGTTTAGGGCTTAAAAAATGTGACTGGCCCAAAGTCACCCATCTGGCTTCTCTGCTTCTTATAATTGTTCATCTTCCTAGAGGATTACATGTCATGCAGTTTAGTCTTTAAGTAAATAAAAAGTAAGGCAATTCACTACAGATAATATAACACATTTGCTTAATCCTGAGCTGAACTATATTTGCCTTAAGACATTGATGATCTTCGCCATATTTAGTGACAGAGTTCTCCAAAATTACCTTCCTGAGTAACCTAGCTTGCCACCATTTGTGCTGCTCATACATGTTCAATTCTTCTCAACCATAAAACAAAGAGAGAAAATAATTATTTCTCTCTTATTCCTGGCACCCTTATTTTAAGGGCAAGCAAGCATATAGCAAAAGTAGGAAGGTGCAATGTCCAACTTGGGTTTTTATCTGGGTGCATCTAACTATTGAATGTACCCAGATAAACTAGTGGAACTAGTGGAAAAGTGCAGTACAAAGCACGGTGGGTTGGTAAAGCCAGCAAATTAATGACTGATAAATTCAAGCAATAAGCAAATGAATGTCTCTACATCTGAGCTTTTACTCCCTTTCCCAGAATTTATCTCCAGCCATTAGAGCAGGGGTGAAATCTAAAATTTTGCTACCGGTTCTGTGGGCGTGGCTTAATTAGTGGGCGGGGCTTGGTGGTAAGATGACTGGGAGGGCATGGCTTGTTGGCCAAGTCAATGCCACTTCTTTGCCCTTTTTTAACCTACAAAACACAACACAACACAACTGGCTCACCCACAATATAAAAGCAGCTGTGCTAAACCCAAAATGGCCCCTGAAACAAGCAGGAACCTCACACAGCCACAAAAAGCCCAAAAAACTCGGAACATCATATATTTTAAGAAGATACTTGTGGTATTTGTGAGAATTTTTAAATGATCAGTTGACTGAGTTTCATGTTTAATGAATAAAAGAGATAATAATAATAATAATAATAATAATAATAATAATAATAATAATAATAATAATAATAATAATAATAATAATAATAATTGGATAGGAAGACCAGAAAAATAATGACAATGAATCATGCCCTTCATCCTTGCAGCGACATTGACAGACTCTGTCAGACTACCAAGGCAAATAGGTGGACGTGGAATGTTGCAAGTACATCAGATAGTTGAAGAAGAAAAAAGGGCTTTGGAAGAATATCTGAAGGACAATGAAGAAGATGCACTGAAGTTAGTATGCAAGGAAGGCTTGCTGACTACTGGAGAGACCAAACTGGCCAACAAGAAAGATCAAATGAAGAACAGAATGGAGGCATGGGAAGACAAATGTACATGGCCGGTACATTAAAAAAATAGCAGGGAAAGCAGATAATAACAATTTATTTTTTATTTTATTTTATTTTATTTTATTTTATTTTATTTTATTTTATTTTATTTTATTTTATTTTATTATTTTATTTTATTTTATTTTATTTTATTTTATTTTATTTTATTTTATTTTATTTTATTTTATTTTATTTTATTTTATTTTATTTTATTTTATTTTATTTTATTTTATTTTATTTTATTTTATTTTATTTTATTTTATTTTATTTTATTTTATTTTATTTTATTTTATTTTATTTTATTTTATTTCTATACCACCCTACTCCCGAAGGACTCAGGGCGGTGCACAGCCAAACAATAAAAACACATACATACAAAATTTAAAAGTAGAATAAAATCAAATTAAATAATTTTGGCCCCGACAAATTTAAAACACCAAACTTTTAAAACCAATTTAAAATTAAATGTATAAAATACTAAAAGATATTTAAAAATTAAAAATATTTTATAAAAGAGGGGGAAAATTAGGCCAGGCCGGCCTGGTGAAATAGTAAGGTCTTTAAAGCGCGGCGGAAGGTGCGCAGATCCGGGATCCTCCGTATCTCTGGGGGGAGCTCGTTCCAGATAGTAGGTGCCCCCACAGAGAAGGCTCTCCCCCTGGGGGCCGCCAGTCGGCATTGTTTGGCTGACGGCACCCGGAGGAGCCCCTCTCTATGGGAGCGTACCGGCCAGTGGGAGGCTATTGGTGGTAGTAGGCGGTACCGCAAGTACCCGGGTCCTAAGCCATGGAGCGCTTTAAAGGTGATAACCAAAACCTTGAAGCGCACCCGGAAGACCACTGGGAGCCAGTGCAGCTCATGCAGGAGGGGTGTTATATGGGAACGCCATGTCGCTCCCATTACCACCCGTGCGGCCGCACTCTGTGCCAGTTGGAGCCTCTGGGTGCTCCTCAAGGGGAGCCCCATGTAGAGAGCGTTGCAATAGTCCAGGCGGGAGGTGACAAGGGCATGAGTGACCGTGCGTAACGAGTCCCGATCCAGAAAGGGATGCAACTGGCGAATCAGGCGAACCTGATGAAAAATCCTCCCGGTCACGGCCGTCAAGTGCTCTTCTAAAGACAGCCGTGAATCCAGGAGGACGTCCAAGTTGCGAGCCCTCTCGGTGGGGGCCAATGATTCACCCTCAATAGTCAGTGATGGCATCAACTGACTATATCGGGACGTCGGAAACCACAGCCACTTGGTCTTGGATGGGTTGAGCCTGAGCCTGTTCCTCCCCATCCAGATCTGTACGGCCTCCAGGCACCGGGACATCACTTCAAGGGCATCATTGGGGTGATCTGGGGTGGAGATGTACAGCTGGGTGTCGTCAGCGTACTGATGGTACTCCACCCCGAAACCACGGATGATCTCGCCCAGCGGCTTCACATAAATGTTGAACAGGAGAGGCGAGAGGACCGACCCTTGCAGCACCCCACATATGAGGGGCCTCAGGGTCGACCTCTGTCCCTCTGTCAACACAGACTGCGACCGGTCAGAGAGAAAGGAGGAGAACCACCGTAACACAGTGCCTCCCACCCCTAACTCTTCCAACCGGTGCAGCATGATACCATGGTCGATGGTATCAAAAGCCGCTGAGAGATCTAACAGGACCAGGACAGAGGAGCACCCCCTGTCCCGAGCCCTCCAGAGATCATCAACCAACGCTACCAATGCCGTTTCCATGCTGTACCCGGGCCTGAAGCCCGACTGGAATGGATCCAGATACGTCGTTTCATCCAGGTGCTGGGGGAGCTGTTGTGCGACCACACTCTCAACAACCTTCGCCACGAAGCGAAGGTTGGAGACCGGACGATAATTTACCAACATTGCCGGGTCCAGGGAAGACTTCTTGAGGAGAGGCCTCACCACCGCCTCTTTCAAGGCGGCGGGAAAGTCACCATCACCCAGCGAAGCGTTTATAATCCCCTGGAGCCAGCCTCCTGTCACTTCCCGGGAAGCCAGTACTAACCAGGAAGGACACGGGTCCAATAAAGCTCCCCTTGAAGAGCACTCGGAGGCTCCAACTGGTCCAGAATGCGGCCGCGCGGGTGGTTATGGGTGCAACCCGTTGTGCCCATGTGACACCCCTCCTGCGCGAGCTGCACTGGCTCCCAGTGGTCTTCCGGGTGCGATTCAAGGTGTTGGTTACCACCTTTAAAGCGCTCCATGGCATAGGACCCGGGTACCTTCGAGACCGACTTCTGCCACCAATAGCCTCCCACCGACCAGTTCGCTCCCACAGAGAGGGTCTCCTCCGGGTGCCATCAGCCAAGTTATGTCGGCTGGCGACACCCAGGGGGAGGGCCTTCTCTGTGGGAGCTCCAGCCCTGTGGAATGAATTGCCCCCCGAAATACGAAAGATTTCCGACCTCCGGGTGTTTCGCTGCGCTCTGAAGACCCTGTTGTTCCGCCAGGCAGGGCTATTAACATAATGTTTTAAATCGGGGTATTTTAAATTTCTGGGATTTTAATTGGAGCCTAATTATTTAATGATTTTAAATTTTAATTGTTGTCGTGTTTTTTGTGTTTTTAAATAGGCTGTACACCGCCCTGAGTCCTTCGGGAGAAGGGCGGTATAGAAATAAAATTATTATTATTATTATTATTAATAAACAAGTGGTCGCATTCAGTCTACCCAGAATCCTGTCCACATCCTCAGGGGTCACAGGATCAAACTCATCCCAGATAACATTCTCAAGACCTGCCCCTGTCTCTCCCCCTGAGACTACCCAGTTGGAGTCCAAATCTTCCCGAATCTGAGTGATTTTGTCATACAGATACTGAACAAAATCCTCGGCTCTACCCTCCAAGGGGTCCTCCCGCGCTTCCTGGTGGAGCAGGGAGCGGGTCACCCTAAAGAGGGCGGCCGGGCGATTATCTGATGATGCAATAAGAGCAGCAAAATAGCTACATTTCGCTGCTTTTATCGCCACTAAGTAATTCCTAATGTGGGATCTTACTAGTGTCCGGTCAGATTCAGAAAGACTGGCCCTCCAACTACTCTCTAGGCATCTTTTCCGGTGCTTCAACTCCCTCAGCTCCTCGGTAAACCAAGGAGCCAATTGAGATCGGCGCCGGGTCAGAGACCGCAAGGGCATGACCCGATCCAGAGCTCCAGCAGCCGCCCTATCCCAGGCGGCCACCAGGTCTCCAGTCGAGGCGTGTGCCAGAACCTCAGGAAATGGCCCAAGCTCCGTCTGGAATCTGTCAGGTTCCATCAGGTGCCTGGGGCGGAACCATCTTACCGGCTCCGCCTCCCTGCGGCGGGGTGCAGCGGTTCGAAAGTCGAGACGAAGGAGAGAGTGATCTGACCATGACAAGGGTTCAGTAACTATATCCCCTATCTCAAGATCCCTCGACCACTGTCCAGAGACAAAAACCAGATCCAGCGTGTTTCCCCCTGTGTGGGTAGGGCCATGAATTAACTGGGTCAGGTCCATAGCTGTCATGGAAGCCATGAACTCCCGAGCCATCTCCGACGTCTCACCCATGGATGGCAGGTTGAAATCCCCCATGACCATAAGCCTAGGGGTATCAACCGCCACCGCGGCGATGACGTTGAGTAGCTCGGGCAGGGCTGTTGCCACGTGGCAGGGAGCCAGGTACGTGATCAGCAAACCCATCTGAACCCCATGACCCCATTTCACAAAAAGGGATTCACAGCCGGCCGTCTGAGGAACAGTGGCCTCCCTCGGTCTCAGACCTCCTTTAATGATAATCGCTACCCCCCCCATCCCTCCCCCGTGACCTCAGCTGATGGAATGCTTGGAAACCTGGTGGGCACATTTCAACGAGGGGAACCCCCCATCCTGGCCCAACCAGGTCTCCGTAACACCTGCCAGGTCCGCACCCCCCTCCTGAACAAGATCACAGATGAGGGGGGCTTTATTTACTACGGACCTGGCATTGCACAGCATCAGCCGAAGGCCTGGGTCCTGAGGGTCTATGCAACCTGAGGAGCGAGTAGAGCCTTGGGGGCCGGAGCACGCCACCGCTCGTAGACAGCGAGAGCGCACTCCCCTAACACGATATGGCCCCCTGCTCCCACCATATCTACCCCTCCCACCTACAGTACTGATGTTCAAAAAACCATCCGGACAAGCTCTACAAACAAGACCTAGCAATGGCTAAGATCAGGAAAGTTAAAAAAAGAGACCAAGGGATTAATTCTGGCTGCACAGGACCAAACCTTAAGGACAAATGTATATAAAGCCAGAATTGAGAAGATAGCAACAGACAGTAAGTGCCCCCTATGCAAAGAAGCTGAATAAACAGTGTAAGCTGCTGCAAGAAGATTGCACAAACTGACTACAAGCAGTGGCATGACAAAGTAGCAACAATGGTGCATTGGAAGGTCTGCAAGAAATATCATTTGCCTGTAAGCAAGAATTGGTGGGACCATAAAATAGAGAAAGTCATAGAAAATGAAGAAGTTAAATTGCTCTGGGACTTCAGAATCCAGACAGACAGGCACCTGCCACATAACACCCCAGACTTGGGTGTAGTCCTAAAACAAGTGGAGCACCACTTGAACACCATAGGCATTGACAAATTTGCCATCAGTCAATTGCAGAAGGCGGCTTTACTTGGAACTGCTTCCATCCTGTGACAATATCTGTAACATCATCAAACATCCAGATTTGCCTAGCCCAGGTCCTTGGTAAGGATTCAATAGGTAGACAAAAAAATTATTCGCTGACTGTGCGAATAATAATAATAATAATAATAATAATAATAATAATAATAATAAATAGCAACAACAACAACAACAACAACAACAACAACAACAACAACAACCTGACATAACAATAGTTGAAAAGAAAAAAGTATGGTTCATTGACATTGCAATACCTGGTTATGCACGGATTGAAGATAAGCAGCAAGAAAAAATCACAAAGTACCGGGACTTGCAAATTGAAGTTGAGCGACTGTGGAAAAAGAAATCATGTGTTGTCCTGACTGTAATTGGAGCCCTTGGAGCAATACCCAAAGGGCTACCCCGCTATTTAGAAATTCTAAATTTACCAGACTTGAACATTTTGACTCTACAAAAGACCACCTTACTCAGAACAGCTTACATTCTCCAACAATACCTGAACAGTTCCTAGGTCCTTGGTTAGGACTCGAGCTGCTGAGCTATTAACCAGCCTCAAAGGCTGTGAATATCACTAAAGATTAACCAATAATAATAATAATAAAAAGTCCTAAACGCTTGGGAAGTGTTCAACTAGTGATTTGGGATACAAAATCCAGCATGGTTATCTCATTTGCTGTGTATGTTGTCATTTTTGTGTATAATAATAATAATAATAATAATAATAATAATAATAATAATAATAATAATAATAATATAATCACCACGGTTGTCGAGGGCTGAAGCGTATAGTTTATTGTATAGTTGGCTACAACTAGCGGGGTAGCCAACTATATTGGCTATTTTTTTTTTTTAAAAAAAAATTGACATTGCTGTACCAGGAGACGCCCGAGTCGAAGAAAAAGAACTGGAAAAAAATCACAAAATATCGCAACCTGGCCATCGAAACTACACGTCTATGGATGACCCATTGTCATCAGGGCACTTGGTACCATGTCCAAAAATTTTACAAAACACATCAAGAAATTGAAAGTTTCCTGCAATAACACCAGCGGAACTGCAAAAAAAACCAAAAAACAAACAAACAAACCACTGCGCTACTCAGAACATCATATATTTTAAGATACTTGGTTGATACCTAGGATGCTGGCAGCAACCCTTATCAACCATTAGCACTAGTCAATGGTATTTGTCACACATTTTTAATTGACAAGTTGACTGACTTTCATGTTTAATGAATAAAAGAGATAATAATAATAATAATAATAATAATATATAATTATATAATAATAATAATTTTGAATACAGACGGATCATCATTTGGAACACAACACGCCAGATATCACAGTTGTTGAAAACCGAAACGTACAGTTTATTGACACTGCAGTACCAGGAGGTGCCAGAGTTGGAAAAAAATAAAAAAATAAAAAAAATCATGAAATATTGTGACCTGGCCATTGAAACTACGCGATTATGGATGATACATGTAACAGTGATACCCATAGTCATCGAGGCACTTGGTACCATGTCCAAGAAATTTATAAGATACATCAACGAATTGCAGCTTCCTGCAATAACATAAGTGGAACTGTAAAAAAACTGTGCTACTCGGAACACCGTACATTTTAAGAAGGTACTTGGTTGATACCTAGGACGCTGGCAGCAACCTGTATCAACCATTAGCACCAGTCAGTGGTATTTGTGATGCATTTTTGAATGTTCAGTTGACTGAGTTTCATGTGTAATGAATAAAGCAAATAACAACAACAACAACAACAATATTAATAATAGCAGCCTTATTGTTATTGCACATCATGTATACAATGAAATTGGTTTAACCTCTACTGGTGCAATCCATAACAGAAAATACAAGACAATACAATTCCCAATTTATACAAGTTATTGTGGAATGAAAAAAAAAAACTTTTTCTAATGTTGTCAATTTGTCCAGCTAGTTGCCAGGAGTCAACACTGACTCAAAAAAGAAAAGAAAAGCAGTTTTGTATAATACTTTCCCCAAATATATGCATTTCATAAACAATTTTTGAGTGACAGGAATATGATCCCCAAATTGTATAAATGTTTGTATACAACAGATTCTGTTTTGCTACTATGATTTGGCTTGAAAATATTTCTCTAATATATTTACCTATAAACAATAGTCGTAGTGTAAACATTTAAAGCTTTATTCCAGTTCATGTCTCCTGGGTTTCTCACAAGGAATTCTGGTAACTATACTAGTGATGAAATGTAAAATTTCTTACTACCGGTTCTGTGGGCATGGCTTGGTGGGGTGGGAGTAATGTGACTGGGTGGGCGTCTTCGGCTTCTGATGATCCCAGCTGAGTTGCCTGATCGGCAGAGGCTTTTATTTCTTTTAAAAACATTTTTTCTACAACCTCTTCAGCCAAAGAGGTTGTAAAAAAAAAAAAATGCTTTTAAAAGCCTCTGACGATCAGGCAACTCAGCTGGGATTGTTAGAGGCTTTTAAAAGCATTTTTTTCTGCAACCTCTCCGGCCAAAGAGGTTGTAGAAAAAATGCTTTTAAAAATAATTTTTAAAAGCCTCTGATGATTGTGCAGCTCAGCTGTGCATGGCGGGGGGGGGGGGGGGGCAGGGATGTTTGCTACCGGTTCTCCAAACCACCTGCCGCCATCACTACCGGATTGGGCAATCCAGTCCAAACCAGGAGCATTTCACCCCTGAACTATACTATGTTCAGGAAAAGGTTCTTACAGGATGTTGAATTACCTTGAGAAATTTGATGTGCTAACAGATAGAGGCATAATTTTAGAACATCTGCTTCATGTACAAATGATAAACAGAACACAGGTATCATACTAGTGAATTAATTATTTCTCAGTACTTTCTCCCAACATATCTTCTGACAGGATTTAGAAGAAATGTGAAAGTACATAATGAATTTTTTTAATACAAATACATATCAAAGCTTCCTGCCTAAAATCTTTGGATGAGCTACTGCACTGGTATGCTTAAAATCCATAAATCTAAAGGAAACTTCAGGAAGTAAATGTCTTTTGATATTTTCCTTTTAGGATTATGCCACCAACTATTTCTTGAGTTGCTTTTAATCATCCCTTCTTTATTCAATAGCTTTGGAGAAATAAAGTGTTAGAGATCCTCCAGTTCACTTTCATTCCTCGGTATTTTATGTTTTGTATAATTGAAACTGTGAAGTTTCTTTGGAACATGTCTTGGTGCAACTAGATATTCTGAGAGAGCATATTAGGTCATACCTGAGATCAGTTTATCTGGAGAGACACAAAGAGGTAAGAGCAGTGGTGAAATCCATTTTTTTTGGCTTGGTGGGCGTGGTGTGGCTCAGTGGGCATGGCTTGGTGGGCATGGCAGGGGAAGGATACTGCAAAATCTCCATTCCCACCCCACTCCAGGGGAAGGTTACTGCAAAATCTCCATTCCCACTTCACTCTGGGGCCAGCCAGAGGTGGTATTTGCCGGTTCTCTGAACTACTGAAAATTTCCACTGCCGGTTCTCCGAACTGCTCAAAATTTCCACTACCAATTCTCCAGAACCTGTCAGAACCTGCTGGATTTCACCCCTGGGTAAGAGGCAGGGGTGGGTTCTACTTACTTTTACTATTGGTTTGCAATGGGATTGTGCGTGCCTTGCTTCTGCACATGCGCAGATTGCTGATGATGACATCCGGGGCAGTGGGCAGAGCCTCCCGTCGGTTTTACTACCAGTTCTTGCGAACCGGTCCGAACCGGGGGCAACCCACCACTGGTAAGAGGAATGTAACTTGCTAATGCTTTAGGAGCCTCATAGGCTATCAGTCTATTTCTGTGTCAAATTCAAGGTGCTTTTGCTTAACTCAGGTCTTACATAGGTGGCATCTATGTGCTCAATTCCACATCAGCTTGCTGATATGTAGATCTTACCTTCAGATGTAGATCCTATCAGATTAAGAGAAATCCAGGCAAACTCAGGTTTTTGAGCCTTTAGCTGTGAGAAGGTAGCACCTGAAGAACCTTGTGTGTGCTGAGTCTAAACTGGCCTCCTCAGTATTTGGAAGGGAAAAAAAAGATAATTCCTGGGCTCTAGATTATATTGGAAGTTGAAAATATATCTTGAAAGAAGGCAATGATAAACTACTTTTTTTAAAAAAAGAATTGTATCCTTTTAGGTGTTGACTCTTAGAGACCACATAGACAGAGCCTTCTTGGATGTGGCACCTTGCTCTTGGAATACCTGCCTCAGGGTGGTTTGTCTACACTTGTACTAAACTAAGAAACTTTTACAGTCCTCCCTTTTTTGGTTTTTAAAATGCTGAAAAAAATTGGAACCTTTGTGCCCTGTGATTCTCTTTAATGAATTCTTGTTGAGACTGCATTTAATTATTACTTAAATAGCAATAACATTTAGACAATTCTAAGTTGAATTAACAGAGGGATACAATCAAGATCAAGTGAGGTACTAATACCACTCTATAAAGTCCTAGTAAGACCACACCTAGAGTACTGCATCCAGTTTTGGTCACCACACTATAAAAAGATGTTGAGATTCTAGAAAAAGTGCAGAGGAGAGCAACCAGGATGATTAGGGGACTGGAGACTAAAACATATGAAGAACTGTTACATGAACTGGGCATGGCTAGTTTAGTGAAGAGAAGGACCAGGGGAGACATGATAGCCATCTTCCAATACTTGAGGGGCTGCCACAGAGAGGAGGAGGTCAAGCTGTTTTCTAAAGCACCTGAAGGCCAAACAAGGAATAATGGATGGAAACTGACCAAGGAGAGATTCAACCTAGAAATGAGGAACTGTCTGAAAGTGAGAACAATCACAATGGAACAGCTTGCCTTTGGAAGCTTCATCACTTGAAACTTGCAAGAAAAGATTGGACTGCCATTTGTCAAAAATGGTGTAGGGTCTCCTGCTTGAGCAGGGGGTTGGACTAGATGACCTGTAAGGTCCATTCCAACTCTGTAAATCTGTTTAAATATATAGTTCCATAGTGCTTTACAGCACTCTCTGGTTTACAATGTCAGCAATGTCAGCATATGTCTGCCAACAATCTGGGTCCTCATTTTACCAACCTTGGAAGGATGGAAGGCTGAGTCAACCTCGAGCCCTGTTATGATTGAACTCCAGGCTGTGGGCAGAGTTAGCCTACATACTGCAGTCTAACCACTCTGCCATCAGGGTTAATTAATAGAATAATTTAGGGTTTAGTCATATTTACAACATATCTATTGGTATAGTAATCAATGTAGCCAGTCTTGGGGGCATTGTTTCATAATATTAACTCTAAGGAGACAGATCTCATGCATGCAAAATCTGACATAGACAGTTTTTGCTTTGATTTCTAATGTCTTATTTCATGCTACCTAAACTGAAAACAGGTTCTGAAAAACTCAAACATGTGCAGAGACATCCAGAAAATCATTGATGCAGGTAAAAAATCAGGACTTCAATCACACAATTACAGCTTCCATATTGACTTTTCTGTCCACTCCTGCAGTTGCCACTTTCTAGACTCTGAAAGTCTGAACTACAATATTCAACAAGTTTTATTTACAGGCAACACTGCAACTAGAACCATCTTTAGAAATATGACAATTTTTGTTGTGTTGGATGTGTTGAACTTTAATCATTCAAGCTCATTGCTTTTCAACCTTAGCAACTTTAAGATTTGTAGACTTCAACTCCCAGAATTCCCCTAGCCAGCATTTTGGGAGTTGAAGGCCATACATTTTAATGTTGCCAAGTTTGAAAAACACTGAGTTAGTAGCTACATGGAGGACTCTTATAATATACTATAAAATTCATTTCAGAACCTAACATGCTCTTTTTGAGCATTTCCTATTACTGCCATTGGCAGACAGAGCAATATATGGTGGAGGAATAGAGAAATATTGTGTAATGGTATCAGCAGGTACAGGCTATTTTGAAGTGCACATTAAAAGGAGAGATAATAGGACCCAGCATGAGCTGTAGCTTCTAGTGGCCTCTCAGTGTTTGTGATAATTATAGTTGTTCTCAACAAAACACTAGAATTTATGTGGATTGATCCATTAAACTCAATCGCTGGTCAAACTTCATTGAAATTAAAAGGGAATGTGTAGGACAACATGGACTGCTTATAGCAATCCATGGGAAGAGAGAAGGTTGAGTGATGTGCATGATTCATTCTGGTCCTAACACTTGAAATTCAAATTATTTTTTTTATTTACTACTGTATTTATTTACTAGTTCTAAACAAAGGTGTCTTCTTTGTCTGCCTAGATGCCATGCTTTCCAAACAGTCCTTGTTTATTACATTTAAGCTTTCCCCTAAAACATTTTCCCTTAAAAAGGCTTTTGGTGGTTTTATAAAAAGAAGTTACCTCCTTTTCTATGTAGAACAGAAGACTGTTTTCCCCCTCAATTGTTCTTTCCATAAGTTAAACATATCCTAGGTCCATTTATCATAGCTTTGGGTTGCAAATATTTCTTTCAACTTACCCCAACACTGAGGTACAGTATTTTGTGTTGGACACAATTTTCCAAGTGGAAAATCCAAGAATACAGCAGTGTAGAGCGGACAATTACAGGAGAAATGGATATTAAACTTGGGTTAGTTGATTTCAAACTTTACACTGTGTTTGCTTTTCTTTCAGAACATGTATCTTTGTAGAATTTAGCAATATTAAGTTGAGATGTAAATATTACCCATAGGAAATACAAAATAATCTTACTCATTTCATTGAATTATGCATGGAAGGTGGTTATAACTGGCTAACTCTGCTTAGATTACTCTTCAGGGACCACTATAAATCTGTGCTATGCTTAGACTAGATAAATCGCACCCAGTTGTACAATTATATAAATCTCTCCCTCCAAGATCCAATCTTATTCATCAATTATATAGGTCAAAATTCATAAAAGTATGCATTCCACTTGGGTAAGTTAAAAGAAATCTAAGAAATGCTATAACCAAGATGGGTAACTTTTCTATAAATTGGACTCACACTGGAAATGCATCATCACATGTTTGAGCAGAATACTTAATTTACATATTTAATCATGTACAACAAACATAATTTGCATAGTTATTAGTTACATTTGCATACCCTTCATGGAAGAAGCTCAGTGGCATTTTACCCCTCACAATATCTATTACAATTCAAATACACAAGAATGTACAAATAAAAAAAAAACATCTCCTCTGAGGGATTTCTAATGATACTTACAGGCAGGTACTAGGGAAAGAAAAAATATTTATTTCCCCAAATACTTTCTTTCTTCTTGCAATCTGGAAAAGCATGCAAAAGTAGAAACACATTTCTTTGCAATGGAGATCCAATGTTCTGAAAGAAAAAGAAATACAGTGTAGAGTTTGAGATCAACCAGCCCAAGTTCAATAGCAGATTGGGTAGCTGTTTCCTTTTTATTATATCTTGGGGTTCATTAAGAGAAGCATACATTCCAGATCAAATGATCCCAGATCTCAGAATAATCTATAATTATAGCTGAGTCGCTAAGCCTTTCAAGACTCATATACTGGGTAAAGAACGGGCAAAGTTAATTTCCAAAAGCAAAGTCTAAAGTGATTGTCAACATCAAGAATGGGAATACCAGAAGTTGTAATAATACAGCAGCCATGTTGTGCTTGATGCCCAGACTTGCTGGAAATGATTGAGGTATTTTATCAACTGATTAAATAAATTAAATATAACTAACAGTATGCAATAGAGGTTTATAAATAAAGAAGTGATCAGGAAAAAAATTAGAGGGAACCCAATTCCCATTTTCCCCCAAAGACTTTCATTTTCTGAAAAAATTAGAAAAATAAATGCATGGAATTATGAAATATACCTCAGGCTAATTCAGCTTAGTAGATGTAGTTAACTGATTGAATGTTCAGATCTCCTGGTCTTGCAGTACCAGGTGTGACTTTCAGAGGAGCAGACCAATGTGAAGACAAGTTATCCAGGAAAGATGATGATGCAAGAGATTAATTGTTGGGGGCGGGGCTTCAATCAGAATAAATCAGAATAGAGCCGGAAGGTACCTTGGAGGTCTTCTAGTCCAACCCCTTGCTCAAGCAGGAGACCTTGTACCATTTCAAATAGGTAGTTGTCCAGTCTTTTCTTAAAAACCCCAGTGATGAAGCACCTGCAACTTCTGAAGGCAAGCTGTTCCACTTGGTTAATTGTCTTCACTGTTAGGAAGTTTCTCCTTAATTCCAAGTTGTTTCTCTCCTTGATTAGTTTCCACCCATTGTTTCTTGTCTTGCCTTTTGGTGCTTTGGAAAATAAGTTGACTCCCTCTTTTTTGTGGCAGCACCTCAAGTAGTGGAATACTGCTGTCATGTCACCCCTAGTCCTTTTTTCTAGACTGGCCATTTCCAATTCTTACAATCGTTCTTCATATGTTTTTGTCTCCAGGCGCTTAATCATCTTAGTTGCTCTTCTTTGTACTTTTTCCAAAGCCTCTACATCTTTTTTGTAATGCGTTGACCAAAACTGGATGCAGTATTCCAGGTGTGGTCTTACTAAGGCTTTATAAAATGCTACTAATACTTCACGTGATTTTGATTCTATACCTCTGTTTATACAAGCGAGGATTGTATTGGCTTTTTTGGCTCCCACCACACACTTCTGGCTCATGTTTAAATGATCGTCCACTAGGATTCCAAGGTCCCTTTCACAGTTACTGTTTTTGAGCCAGGTTTTGCCGAATCTATACTTGTACCTTTGGTTTTTCCTGCCTAGGTGTAAAACCTTGCTTTTCTCATATTAAATTTCATATTTTTGGATAGGGGTCATTCTTTAAGTCTGTCAAGATATTTTTGGATCCTGAGCTTGTCTTGTGGGACATTGGCTATTCCCGCCAGCTTCTGCAAATCTGCAAATTTGGTAAATTCTTCTTCTATTCCCTCATCCAAGTCATTTATGAAGATATTGAAGAGTACTGGGCCTAAGACAGATCATTGTGGTACCCCACTGCTTACTTCCCTCCATGTAGATGTGGTACCATTAAAGGACTACTCATCGAGTATGGTTTGTCAGCCAGTTATAAATCCACCTGGTGGTGATGCTGTCTTTTCTACATTTTTCAAGTTTACCAAGAAATAGATTGTGGTCAACTTTGTCAAATGTCTTGCTGAAGTCTAAGTATACTATGTCCACAGCATTTCCCTGGCCTACTAATTTAGTCACTTTGTCAAAGAATTAAATAAGATTGGTTTGGCATGATCTGTTTTTGACAAAGCCGTGCTGGCTACTAGTTATAACTTTATTTATTTAATAAAATGCTTCTTCCATGTATTTTATACATACTGTACAGGTACATATTATCACTATTTAATATTCATACAGTGTTGTTTGATGGCAAAAGATTGTGAGAAGTATAAAACAAATGATTTTTTATTTCAAAAATAATTTGTAATTCAGCACAAACACATAAAACCACATTGTATGTTTTTTCTATAAAAGAACTAATTCTAGTATTCCAATTGCATAAAACTTTATGGTATAATTTAATATTGTAAAGGGAAATGTGATACATTTTACTTATCAGGGTTTTGAGCGTTATGTCATAGTTTAATAAATATTTTGGTGTTCCAGTCTGGATCCATATTTGCATCAATATTTGGAGAATCTCCCATTTGGAATAAACTCTAAGATAATTCACCAATCACTAAACTCCTTCACTAAAAGCAAAATCTGTTTTGATCATTTGACTCTTTGCTCTGGATTAGTTTTTAATAAGGCCAAATACCCCATTCTCATCCCTAAATAATCATTCAGTTATTTGATCTGATTTGTTCTTTGTTATGCTCTCAAGTCAAAAGAAGGATAATCCTATGCAAGTAGGGCATTATCCAGAGATACCAGAAGGGGGAGGGGGACAGGAGTTTGATGCTAAATGGAAATCAATTGATGGAAAGTTCCACCCTCCTGGTAATATGCCATGATATCCCACTGCTATGTATATAGACTATAGAATAACAGAGTTGGAAGGGACCTTGGAGGTCTTCTAGTCCAACCCTCTGCTTAGGCAGGAAACTGTACACCATTTCAGACAAATGGTTATCCAATCTCTTCTTAAAAACTCCCAGTGTTGGAGCATTCACAACCCTTGGAGGTAAGTTGTTCCACTGATTAATTGTTCTAACTGTCTCAAAATTTCTTCTTAGTTCTAAGTTGCTTCTCTCCTTGATTAGTTTCCACCCTTTGCTTCTTGTCCTACCCTCAGGTGCTTTGGAGAATAGCTTGACTCCCTCTTCTTTGTGACAGCCCCTGAGATATTGGAACACTGCTATCATGTCACCCCTAGTCCTTCTTTTCACTAGACTAGACATACCCAGTTACAGCAACCGTTCCTTATATGTTTTAGCCTAATCATCTTTGTTGCTCTACTCTGCACTCTTTCTAGAGTCTCAACATCTTTTTTACACCATGGCGACCAAAACTGGATGCAGTATTCCAAGTGTGGCCTTACCAAGGCATTATAAAATTGGTATTAAAACTTCATGTGATCTTGATTCTATCCCTCTTTTTATGCAGCCCAAAACTGTGTTGGCTTTTTTGCCAGCTGCTGCACACTGCTGGCTCATATTTAAATGATTGTCCAGTAGGACTCCAAAATCCCTCTCACAATTACTACTATTAAATAAGGTACCACATATACTGTACCTGTGCATTTTCTTTTTCTTGCCTAAATGTAGAACCTTACTTTTTTCACCATTGAATTTAATTTTGTTAGAATGAAAGATCCAGACAGAAGGATCTGTCAAGATCCTTCTGTATCTTAAGCTTATCTTCTGGAGTATTGGCTATTCCTGCTAGCTTGGTGAACAAGATGGGGTTTGCATTGCCACAGCCTAGTCCTGCTTTCATTTTTTTTGAAAAAAAAATGACTGTATCTAACAATCCATACCATCAAACTGAAATGAGAAAATTATGAGAGTGTCAGAAGTAAACTAAAAAAAGATGTTCATTCCTTACCTGCCCATTTTCAGACAAGTAATCAGATAACTGGGTAGATTTATCTTGCCATAGAGCCATGATGGCTAACCTAGGGCACACGTGCCCTAGGTGGCACACAAAGCCATCTTTCCAGGCATGCGAGCTGTCGCCCAACTTACATGCAGCTGTGCATGTGCCCGCGCCCCAGCTGGTGTTTGGAACTCTGGTGCACATGTGTGCAATTCAGGGGACCCAGCTGGCCTTTGGAGCTCTCCTGTGCATGCACATACATTTGAGCATGCGTGTGAGAGTATTTGTGTGCAGTGCACGCATGCGTAAATGGTGTTTGCACATGTGCATTGCATGTGCAAAAACCCCACACATGCATAGATGGTGTGGTTGCATGTATAGCGCATGGGGGAGGAGCCGTGCATCACCGTGGATAGAATGTGTGCACATGAAGCAGGCAAAGTGGATGAAGCACGTACCTGTTTGGCACTCGGTGAGTAAAAGGTTCGCCACCACTGCCATAGGGGCATGGTTTAATTGGCTTAGCTTTTTTGGCCTATTCTGATATTGACTGCAAGAGGTGGTTGAAAAAGGACAGATGATGTTTGCAATTATATAATCAAAGCCCTGCCATTTTCTTAGGCATACAGCATGCATGATGTGTCTCATAGACATAAAAAAGGCACAGGGATTCAAGCTTGTCATCTACTGTTCCTGTGAATACCCCTTGTGGGAAAGGGATGCTTATCTTTAGCACTTCTTTTGTCTTTAAAACAAACCTGACTTTCTACAATTAGATGATAGTTGAAAATAATGGATAGCCAAGTAGTTATTTTTAAAAAGCTCATACTAAATATAGGTCTCCACTTGATAGGAGAATTATTTGACTCATATTCTCATTCTCTCTCTCTCTCCCTCCCTCCTCCCCCTCTCTCACACACACAAAACAAGGATACAAATAAAAAACAGGCACATTACTGAAAATGCCTCTGCTGGGGATCCAAATGCATTTTCCTCATTTTTTTTTTTAAAAAAATCTAGCATCTACAGCTTGTTAGGCACTAGTTCCCTATGGGTAGAATTCCGAGTTATAACTGGCTTCTAGTACACATTTTGAAACATAAATGCAACCTTTCCAAGGGAGCTACAAACAGAACATAAAAAAGAAATATAGAGCATATCAAAAGTCGAATCAATACAATGTGATTTAAAAGAAAAATAGATTTTCCCAGCTAGGATATAACTGGAGATTGCAGCACTTTATGAACAACTTTGCTGTCTGCTAACTACCAACGATGCTGAGGTAAAATATATTAGTCACTAGTAATGACTGATCACAAACACGGTCAGGTGTCAAATTATTATTTATTTTCAGGTAATTATTTGAGCATGGCACAGAATAATAAAATAATTGACTTAAGGGTTTTTTCTTGCAGCAATAAACACAAAGCAAGATTAATTATAGCACAATTATAGTGTCAATTCTGGGCTCAAAAATTTTAGTTTAGTGCTGTCTTTGGTAGGTCTGGTAGTACAGTGAAGCAAGTGATTCAGATTATGGCTTTCAAAGGAGTTCAAATTTGTTTTTGATACTCTTCATCTTTATGGACTGCATATCCTTCCCTTAATGGATGCTTGGACTTTGGACAAGCCATCATAAATCAATCAGTTTAGGAGAATACACTCTAAATTCTTTTTAATCCTATATTCAACTGTAAGCTGCCAAATATCTAGCCATCAGGTGAAGAACATATACATAATAATTAGCTCTTAGTATTAATCTGGCTCCAACTTGGACTGAGGGATATGATTTAGATTTTTGTTTCTGGTGCAAAAATATGGGATTGTGTGAATAAGCTGCATGATTTCATGAATTGAGGGAATTAATTTTTGCTGGACTATAATAAATACGTGGAATCCTTCATGCTTTTGAGCTTGATTGTTTTCTTGCAAATATTTCATTACCTGACTATGCAATATTATCAGTGCTATTGATTGTGGGGTTTGCTCCCTGTTTATATACAGTATTTTACCACAACAAGCTTCTCTTCTTCAATATTTTTTCTATTCTCTTCTTCAACCTTCTCTTCTATTGGTATAATGGATATAATCAGAGCTGACATTCACAAAGACAAGGACCTTGGAAAAAATGGCAGACCAAGCACTGGATGTTCCCATAAAGCTAAAAGTGATTCTCAACTATTGTTATATTGTGGAGGGAAAATACCTAGAAGACCTGCCACTGCCAAATTTATAAATATGGATTACAGTGTATTAAATTATACTTAATAAGAGAAATCGAATAATGGATGAAGTGGAGATAAGTGTGGCATCCGTTGAACTACTACCGGTAAATCAAAGCAGATTCTTACAAAATGCTTATTGTCATGATCTGTGTGCCTTCAACTCAGTTTTTGACTCCTGGTGACTTCTTGAACTAGTCCCTGCAGGTTTCTTGGCAAGATTTTAGAAGTGGTTTGCCATTGCCTCCTTCCTACGATTGAGAAAGACTGACTACCCAAGGTCACTCTGATAGCTTGATGTCTAAGAATAGAATAGAATAGAATAGAATAGAATAGAATAGAATAGAATAGAATAGAATAGAATAGAATAGAATAGAATAGAATAGAATAGAATAGAATAGAATAGAATAGAATTTTTTATTGGCCAAGTGTGATTGGACACACAAGGAATTTGTCTTGATGCATATGCTCTCAGTGTACATAAAAGAAAAGATACATTCATCAAGAATCATAAGGTACAATACTTAATGATAGTCATAGGGTACAAATAAGCAATCAAGAAACAATATCAATATAAATCGTAAGGATACAAGCAACAAAATTACAGTCATACAGTCATAAGTGGAAGGAGATGGGTGGAGGGAACGATGAGAAGATTAATAGTAGTGCAGACTTAGTAAATAATTTGACAGTATTGAGGGAATTATTTATTTAGCAGAGTAATGATGTTCAGGAAAAAAAATGTTCTTATGTCTAGTTATTCTGGTGTGAAATGCTCTATAGTGTTGTTTTTTGAGGATAGGAGTTGAAAAACTTTATGTCCAGGATGTGAGGGGTCTGTAAATATTTTCACAGCTCTCTTTTTGACTCGTGCAGTATACAGGTCCTCAATGGAAGGCAGGTTGGTAAGCAATTGTTTTTTCTGCAGTTCTAATTATCCTCTGAAGCAGGGGTGGGTTCTAAAATTTTTTACTACCGGTTCTGTGGCTTATTTTATGGGCGTGGCTTGGTGTGGGGTAATGTGACTGGGTGGGTGTGGCCAACTTTGTTTTTTACTTTTAAAAGCATTTTTTTCTACAACCTTAAGAGGTTTAAAAGCCTCTGACGATCAGGCAACTCAGCTGGGATCGCCAGAGGCTTTTAAAGGCATTTTTTTTTCTACAACCTCTTCGGCCAAAGAGGTTGTAGAAAAAATGCTTTTAAAAACCTCTGACAATCCCAGCTGAGCTGTGTGATCATCAGAGGCTTTTTTTTTTTTACTTTAAAAAGCATTTTTAAAAGTAAAAAAAAAAAAAAGCCTCTGATGAGGTGGGTGGGGTAAGCGAGCGGCGACCAGGCCAGGGACCGGGGCATGGCCAGCCAATGTTATTACCAGTTCTCCGAACTACTACAAATTTTTACTACTGGTTCTTGCAAACCGGTGCAAACCGGGAGCAACCCACCCTGCTCTGAAATCTATGTCTGTCTTGTTGGGTTGCAGAGCCAAACCAGACAGTTAAAGACAGATCTAAAACTCATTGTCTCCTGGTTTCTAGTCTGGTGCCTTAATCACTACACCAAACTGGCTCTTTTTCCCATCAAGTATTCTATTCCCATCAAGTTAATATCACTTCCCAGCAACCATACACGTTCTCTAGCACCAATATAATTACACAGACAAAAAAATGGATGTGATCAAATTGATCAGATTTTCCAGAGCAGGATATAAATTTGAAGAATTTTGATAGAGATGGACAGAATCTGCCCCTTTTATTTTCATGGATATATTTTTCTCTTTTGAGTTTAGCTTTACACTAGTAACACACATTTCTAACCCCCCTCCTTTTTATCATTTGACAAATTTACATTCAGATTGAGTGCTATATGGTCAAGGTTTTGGAGTCATTCAATATAAGAAATTGTGAGTATATATGAAAAACAATAACATTCTCAGTAGAAGTGGGATTCAAAGGTCCTATAAATCAACATTTATTTATATAGAAAGATTCCTTGTAATTAGCAACAGAAATATGGTGGAAATGTTTGCTACTTCTATTGTCTCCTGCATCATCCTCCAATATCTGTTCTGCAGAAAATGGGATAAACAAAAACATTAGACCTGTGGTGGAATTCAATTTTTTTACTACTGGTTCTGTGGGTGTGGCTTGGTGGGTGTGGCAGGGGAAGGATACTGCAAAATCTCCATTCCCACCCCACTCTGGGGCCAGCCAGAAGTGCCATTTGCCAGTTCTTTGAACTACTCAAAATTTCCGCTACCGGTTCTCCAGAACCTGTCAGAACCTGCTGAATTTCACCCCTGTGTTAGACCTATATTTACCTACAAAGAAAAGGGACAATTTCACTATGAAAATCATTACAAAATTACAGTGCAATTATAAAAAACTACCATTCTATTCATCACATTGAAAGATGCTTGAGCCTGGGGCCCCAGGTGCACGAGCGAGCCCATCTCGTGCTTTACTGGAAATGAGTTATGTTGTATATTTTGTAATTTTTTTCCCAGATCATGTACTTCCATGTTTTGTCATTTATATTTTTACCCTTTTAAAATATTGTTCGCTTCCCAGAATCGTGTACTTGAGATAGGCAGCCATACAAAATCTACTAAATAAATATATGGTAGTGGAAAAGATGCAAAATACAACTATGGGATTTATTACAGTAAAATGCAGTGAAATCCTATTGAATAGGTTATTAAGTGGATTAGGTTGAATCACACAGAAGACTAATAAAATAACTATATATTATTTCCGATATCAGAAACAGTATGTCACTCAGCATTAGGTAGTAGGAAACATGAATGGAGCTGTGCCATGCCTTGATTGTGGGCAGTTGATTAGTTGCTGTGAAATATAGGATGGTGGATTACAATGGTCTTTTGACCAATTCAACATGGCTCTTCTTATATTGTTTTACTAATTTAATACTTTGTTACTTCTTCCCCCAATCTGTACTCTAAGAATATATTTGCTGCAAAGAAAATGCATGTGATGACCCAGGGCACAGCAGAGAGATAACACACACAGCTGGCAGTTCAAATTGCCCCTTTATTGCTCCAAATTAACCCCAAACGCTCCTATGTTTCTGACAAGTCCTAGAACAGAATGATAACAAACCCCCACACAAACCTCAAGCAGCCTCTGGCTGCAATTAGTCCAGCCCAGCGCTGTCTGCATGGCAATAAATCCCAAATGTATTTGGCAAAACAAGAGCAAATCAAGGAGTTCAGGGAGCAAAAGATCCAGGTAATTAGTTCAGAATGCCAAAAGGAATGCAAGGACTCTTGACAACTTCAGGAACTCAGTATTTGTTCCCAACAAATGCCCCTCTCCACAGTGTCCCCTTAAGTCTCATTCCTCAGGTGTGCCTGGTGAAGATGGGCAAGGCACTTTCCTCACAAGTAGTCTGCTCCGTCTGCTCTGATCGTGCCTTCTCTGCACTCTCCAAGCCCTTGTATCAGGAGGGGGTGGTTCTTGCTCCTCATCTGAGCTCTGTCTCTCCTGTTCATCCTGCCTCTGTTCCTCCCTGCCTGCAGGCCTTACTAATTCCGAAAAGCCTTGCCTGGATGGACTCTGCCCTTCCCCAGTTTCCTCCAAGGCCAACAGAGCTGCCCTCTCAATCGCTGTCAGTTCTTGTTCCAGCTCATCTTCCCCAGCAGATTCAGACTCCGATGGATAATGTTGATAATGCAACATTTTTGTACCCAAAATGAAAAATCATAAATACTTTAATCCTGCTAAATAAAAACATAATGAAATAAATCATGGATCCTATTATAAAATCTATTGTATATATAATCTTCATTCTAACAGCTTTAATTTCTAATTGCACAGCTTTCCAGTAATAATGTTGAGAATGTGTGTTATGTCAACAGTTTTAACAGTCATTCCCCATTGCAACCGACACTTATGCATTCATTACTGATGGGGTGTGAACATGGTGTGCCTGTTGATTACCCATTTCATTAGTAACTGAAGGGAAAAGGATGATACTAATTATAATTCAAGGCAATTACAGCAACACTTCATAGATTCCTTCAAGTTGACACAGTCTATGTACAACGGTCAAATTTTGATATGTTACTACCTACAATTACTGCAGTCTGTTCTAATATGCAATTTGTTGCTTTTAAAAAGCAAAGAACACAGTGGAATATTATAATAGCAGAGTGATTGCTGGTATGCAACAATTCCTAATTAATTTTAATTGGCTGGGTTAGACTTGTGAGGCCATTGCCTTTTGCTGAGATGTTTTTGCAGCTTCCAAGTCTACTCTATAGTTCTGCAATTTCCAAAAATTCTCTCAGCCAAGTGCTAACCAAACCTGATATTACTTAACTTCTTTTTTATTTTTTATTATTTTCAAAATTAAAATACAGAATAAAAAAATATAGTTCAAAAGTGTATAAAACAAAATATCAAGCGTACACATAAATGTTTCCCCTTGGCTAATAATAATATTGTTTTTTTACCCCCTTCCCCACAAAATAGGTTCACATCAGTATTTGCAAAATTGCTATATATAACATTAAAAAAAAATCACAGCTGTATATAATTATTATCAATCAATCAATTTGATCTACCCCCTATCTACCATATATATATAAATAAAACCCATTTAATAATCCCAATCACTTGAAAGCTGTCTGGTAATAATCCATTGCTGTATTTAATTTACAGAAAGTCCACAAGCAGCTTCTATTTTCTCACAAGACAACCATTGTCTCTGATCCATCCAGGATCAAAAACCATTGATTGATTCTTGATAATAAAAACAGTTCCCAAGTTTTCATCTTTGCTTTTCTGTAAAATTATGAGTGGAATCTTTCCACAGTTGCTTCTCACTTTTCAGAAAAGAAGATATTCATTGAGAATATATCCATAATACTCGTTGTTCAATAAATCTTCCCACAAATTGGAACCCAAATGTATCTTGACAGACATCCTCTGACTTCATATGTGTCTGCATTCCACAACTCCATCAACTTCTCTGAGAACATCAAGTTCATTAATGCCCAGTCAACCTCCTCTAACAAATCTCCAATTTTCAAACAAAGCTCCTTCTCTTTCAAGTCTGTTAACAGCAAATTATCTACCAGTCCATCCAATTGTATAGCTGGTTTAGCTATTTTGGGGATTCCAATACTGCTCAACTTCAAAGTGTAGAGAAAATTATCCAGGTGCTGCCACCTGCTGAGAAACTATTAAAGAATATATACTAAATTAAATATATCATTCCACTTTGAACAAGTTAGCAAAAATATGAATGCTTTTGGCAAATGAGATGATAGGTGGAAGGTGTGGGTGAAAGAATAAGGTATTTAATTTTCAGTGATAACCTAGAAATGAATAGACCCACAGTTTTCATTTATGTTTATTAAATTCTCATATAATATATTGCACACTTATGATTTGTGGGATGCTTATTAACTGGAGAAAATATCTTTTATGAATCTTTATTGTTATTTTATTGTATAGATATAATATTATAGCTCCAAAATAAATCACAGTAATATTTGAAGAGGAACCATATCTCTGTTTATTTTATTATTAAGTGGTTGGTGAATGAAATGGAATTTTTGGTACCTTTATGGAAGTGTGTTTTTTTTTTTTTAATGATACAGTATTTGATGTTTAGCAACCCTCTCTCTATGAGATGCAGAAAAGATTTATGCTATCCACAGTTCTGAATAGTCTGAGAAATTATCTTGAAAAATTAGAAATCACTTTAGAAATTATGAAAAATTATCCAGGCAGAGAAATCTTGTTTCTGTGTTTCATGAAGTTCCAAAGCTCACTATCGCTTGTACGCTCAAGCAGCTTTCCCCACCTTCCACCCAGTTTGTGGAAGGGTCATTTCAACACATTTTCTATCCTGAATAGTTGGAGAAAGACTCTCTCTCTCCCTCCCTCCCTCCCTCCCTCCCTCTCTCTCTCTCTCTCTCTCTCACACACACATACACACACACACACACACACACACACACACACACACATAACTGACATATAAACATGGCTAGATTTTTAGGTATCACTGTTGCAATATTTTCAGGATCAGACTCAATAATATTAGTGAGAGTTAAAGGTTTAAATATACTTCCTTTTATTTACAATAGGCATTCTATATTCACTGAATATTCACAGATAGAAGCGAGGAAAATGGTGTAGGTGGCTCCTTATATATACAATGGGTGGAGCTATAAGTGGGAGTGGTGAATTATGAATACATTAAGAAGTGAAGAATAAGTTAACCCCTGATACCCCATTCATATACTATTTACACATTAGAGAATAAGGCATTTACATCTGACAAATCCCCCTCTAAATGCCGATTCGTTATACAACACCAATTACATTCAGATTCAGGACAATACAAGACATACAATTTAGATGTTAAATATTTGTGTTGCTTAGAAGGTAAAGGCTTTGTCAATATGTCAGCTAATTGTTCTGAAGTATCACAATGCACTGCTTTAATAAACCCATCCTGAGATAATTGCCTCACATGTTTAAATTTTATATCTATATGCCTGGACCTTTGTCCAATGGCATCAGATCTAGATATTTCAATGGCTGCTTTATTGTCTTCATGCATAACAAAAGGCAAAGCAGGTTTTTTCCAAACATCTGAAATTAAATCATTAAACCATACAAGATTATTTGCAGCTTTGGATAAACAAACATATTCCGCTTCTGTCGTTGAAGTGGCTACTAGTTCTTGTTTTCCAGTATACCAGTAAACTGGACAGTCATTTAAGAGAAAAATATAACCAGATGTACTTTTTCTGCATGATGTGTCTCCAGCCCAGTCCGCATCTGCATAACATGTAAGCTTTGGTTCTTTATTATCACTAGGTTCTAATACTAAGCAAAAATCTAGTGTACTTTTCAGATATCTTAAAATTCTTTTAACAGCTTCCCAGTGATACATTGTTGGTTTGCTGACGTGTCTGGATAATAAATTGAGTGGTAAGGCGATATCTGGTCTAGTCCAATTAGATATATAAAGAAGTGAACCTATGATTGATCTATAAAACGTGTTATCCTTGAATTCAGGGGAAGATTCATCAGTATTTCTAAGAAAATCAGTTTGCATAGGAGTATCACAGGGTTTGGCATTGTTTAAATTGCATTTATTTAAAAGTTCTATAATCTTATCTCTCTGAGTAAGTTTGAATCCCCTTCTAGTCTTATTAATTTGAACACCAAGATATTTGTTCACTTTACCTAGAGATTTCAACAAGAAATGTTCATTTAACTTATTTACAAAAGTTTCTCTTCTCTCTTTGTGTTTTCCTATATACAAAATGTCATCTACATAAATCAACACAAATTCAATGTAATCATCACCCTTTTTGACAAAGAAACAGTTATCAGCAGTGGTAGCGTTGAAATCCATGGTCTTAAGTACTTTTACTAAACAATCATACCATCTTTTACCAGATTGTTTTAATCCGTATAAACTCTTGTTCAACAGCCAAATTTCATTTTTGTTGGTGTATTGACTGTGAGGTGCTCTTACGTATATTTCCTTATCTAGTTTTGCGTGTAGATACGCAGTCTGTATGTCATATTGAAATACATCAAGATTGAGTGCTGATGCTACCACTAGAGCTGTTTTGACACTCTCTGTTCTTACAGTGGGGGAATACGTGTCAGTATAGTCCTCCGGATATTTCTGTGCATAACCTTGTGCAACTAATCTAGCTTTATATAGAGTATTGCCTCCTTCTAAGTTCTTAATTTTATATATCCACCTGGTACCAATAATTGTTTTATCTTTAGGTGCAATTGCAGGTGTAAATACATTTAATCCTTGTAAACTTTCCATCTCTTTTTTCATAGCTAATTCCCATTTTTCTTTTTCTTCACGAGGGAGTTTTAACACTTCCTCATAAGTATTAGGTGTTATTGGCTCACCATCCATATGCATTATGTAATCTCTGTATTTATTTGGCATTTGATTTCTGTTGTTTCTAATGGCTCTTTCAGGTTTGCTATTGTTATCATGCAAATATCTTGCTTCTTTTTTTGTTAGTGTGTCTGTCTTTATTTTGTGTTGGCTATTTGTCCAAGTTTTGGTTTTGCTTTTATATTTGTTGATATTCTGTTTTTCTATGGTCCCTTTCTCATGAGATTTTGTATCTTTACATTTATTTGGGAATATTTCATTAAGATGTAATTTAGACCAGTTGGCCTGTTCATGGAACACAGCTGTTCTGGAAACTATAAATTTGTTATTATTATCAATGAATCTGTACCCTTTGGTGCCAGTTTCATATCCCATAAATCTGAGTCTTCTGGATACGTTTTCTCCCTTTCTTCTCAACTGCTTAGGTATGTGTACATCTGCAGTGACTCCAAATATGTGCATGTGTGCTAATTTTGGTTTCCTATTATACATTACTTCATATGGTGTCTTATTTACAATACTGGACCAGGTTCTATTTTGTGTGTAATTTGAATAATGTAAGGCTTCTGACCAAAATTGTTTGCTTAAGCCAGCATCCTCCAATGTGCATCTAATCATGGTTTGTAATGTGGAATTCTTTCTCTCTGCAATCCCGTTCTGAAACGCAGAAAATGGACTAGACGTGTAATGTAGCATTCCTCTATCCTTTAACCATTGGGAGAATTCTTTAGACATGAATTCACATCCCCTATCTGTCATAATTTGTTTTATTTTGATATTGTGTTGTGTTTCTATGCGTTTGTAAAATTCCTTAAACTTTTGAAAGGTTTCATCTTTGTGTTTTAATGTATAAACAAACCCATAACGGCTATAATCGTCTACTATTGTCAGGAAGTAACGTTTTCTATAGGTGATTGATGGAGTTAATGGGCCAACTAAGTCCATGTGTACTAAGTCAAAAATTTTGTTAGTTGATCTAGTAGATTTTCTTGGCCTGGGACTAGTTTTTAGTTTTGTAGATTTACATACTGAGCATTCCAAATAGTTTTCACAATTTTTTATTTTGACACCTTCTGCGTGTTCAGTCATTTTTTGTACTACAGGAAAACTGGCATGTCCTAACTTCCTATGTAAGATGTGAGCACACTCATCATGAATTGGTTTACCTATTTTTGGTTTTTTTTCATTGTGTGCATCTGCGTGATCATGAGATATTTTACATTCATCATTGTCACTGTTGCTAATATTTTCATCATCTGCTTCAATACAATCTTCCATATTTGAATCAATGTTATGCAACCATTTTTCCTTTGTTATCAGATAAGGTAGGCCTCCTTTAATCATCACAGTGCCTATATTTATTTTATTCTTCTCCAAAGTTGCTTTTCCCTTTGAGAAAACTATATTAATGTCAGAATCTCTACTTAGTTTTATGGCACTTAGTATGTTATGAGGTATTTCAGGTATTAACAATACCCCCTCTATTTTTCCTAGACCAGGCAAGGTTACATTTCCTCTGCCTAATACTTGAACCTTTTCTTGGTTAGCTACCTTTATTACAAATTTATCTTCTGTAAATGAAGACAATATATTTTTGTTATTAGTGGTGTGATTAGTTGCTCCAGAATCAATAAGCCAATTATTGTTCTCATTTTGCTGTATTTTAGTGTTGTCTTGTTTATTTAATCCATTCAGTGAACCAGATTTTCTATCCTTTGAATTATCTCTGCCCCCTCTATTCTCTTTGTAATTTGGTGGGCTTCTATATCTATGTCTATCTATGGAAGACTGTCTATAATTGTATTTGTTCCTATATTCTGACCTATGTCTTTCCTTTGAAATTTTAGGACAATCTCTTCTATTGTGTTCCCTGGATCCACAATTGTGACATTTAAATGTTTCATTATATTTTTCTTGGAAAGCTACTTTCCTATAAGGTTTGTGTTCTGTGTGATTGCTAGAACGATTTCTTCTTGAATTGTCTTCTGCTATCAATTTATTGGATAGACTTTCTATGGATAAATATCCTAGATTGATAGTGTCTAAATGTGACATAAAACTGTCCCATGATGAATCAAGTGAGTTGATAATAACACTTTTCATAGTTTGGTCTGAAATCACCTCCCCCCTCAAATGCAGCTCAGCTCTTATTTTGTTTAAAGATATTAAATGCTCACTTATGGAAACCCCTGGTTTCACTCTAGATGAAAAGAAATCCTTAGACATTCTTGTGGTGGTAGCCACACTATCGCTGTGAAACAAATTAAACATGCATTGAATAATTTCTGAAACAGTCAGATTAGGTTTGATGCTATGATACATTGCAGGAGACACACTGGATATTATTAAGAAAAATGCTCTATGGTGTAAACAATCTATTTTTAAAGTCCAAGGTCTTTTTGGGGGACTAGTGATAAAAAATAGTAAATTTTCCTTCATAAAGACAACCTGGAGCTGTTGGTACCATTCTTGCAAATTAATGCCATCAACCCTTAGTTTTGGGAAGTCACTGGGTAAATTTCCGACATTATTTTGTCCATTACTTACGACCTGAGGTAGTCCGTGGTCTCGCAAGTGTAGAAAATTGCAAAACGGCATGGGGATGCTCGCAACGAGTCTGCGTGGTTCTCTCGCCAGTTCATGTCTTCCCGGACCGTCTGCGTAGTTTCGCGCATGCGCGTTGTCCATTTCTTCTTTGGAGTCGTCGTGGAAGGTTCTCTCCATTGCGGCTCGCTCGCTCTGCTCTGCTTCAGACGAGTCGGTCTCTGGTTCGACCTTGGGAGTTCTGACGACGGCGGCTGCTCTTCTTTTTCTTTTGGGGGCGTTGGCACTTGCTTCGGTCTGTGGTGTAGGGCGGAATCGACAAGGCTCTCTGGGTTCGGGCGTCGTCGCTTTCGAAGTCATGATGGGAGCGGGCAGGTCTTGAGGTATCGGCTTGCTCACTCGCTTCTTCGGTGGCTCTTTGGTAATTTTTAGTTTTGGCCCAAATGCAGCAAAAAGTGTTTTCATTGCTGATTTTATTTGGGATTTTGTTGAGTCATCTTCACTTTCTGATTCTGATGAGGAGTTCGAATCTTCTTTTTCATTTTCGTTGTCTGATAACGTTTTTCGCGCCAGAAATTTTGAATTGAGCATTTTGATTGGCTCTGCTTCGCTCACCTTGGAGGCCTGTTGAAACCAAGATGGCTGCCATTCAAAATTTCGCGCGGGATCACTGTTTTTCTTCTTCGTAATGACTTTCTCTGCAGTCATATCACTCACTATTTTTGGGTCTTTAGACTTCTCATTAGTGATGTTTTTCTCTCTCGCTGCTCCGCTGTTCTTCAGCATTTCTTGGAGGTTCGCGATGAGGCTTTCATCATTCTTCTGGCTTTTTAATAGTTTTAATATCTCTGACCTGAGTTCGTTATTCTCTATTTCGATTTCCTCCTGGTCATCATTTTCATCTATTATTTCTTCGTCTTCAGTGGTGTATTCTTCGGATTCTCTCGAAATTGCGTTTGTGGATTCGTTGATTATTTCTTGTTCTGTTTCCATTTCTTTGCTGTAGGCCCTGGTGTTGGGCCTATCTTTCTTAGACATTTTTAAGTTTTTATTGAGTCAATTAACCATCCTCTGCTACCAGCTTGTTGCAATATTTTCAGGATCAGACTCAATAATATTAGTGAGAGTTAAAGGTTTAAATATACTTCCTTTTATTTACAATAGGCATTCTATATTCACTGAATATTCACAGATAGAAGCGAGGAAAATGGTGTAGGTGGCTCCTTATATATACAATGGGTGGAGCTATAAGTGGGAGTGGTGAATTATGAATACATTAAGAAGTGAAGAATAAGTTAACCCCTGATACCCCATTCATATACTATTTACACATTAGAGAATAAGGCATTTACATCTGACAATCACATTAGATGATGTTAGGCCAGTTTCTTCACATTTGCAGAAAAACCTGTTTCTCTATCTAAGCATCAACCTTGACTCCTCCATTGCTAAGCTCATCATCTGCATTCTTAAAGATTTCATACTGTTTGAACTTGAATTCATTTGAAATTTTTTCAGGGCTCATTCATTCTTTACCTGATCTCTTACTGTTTTACTACGTACATTTTTTAGGTAACCCATTCCCATTCAACTTTCTTTTTATGTTTTATCCTAACATACCCAAATCATTTCTATATAACAAAATGGGAAGAATCTGTTTTTATAGGATTTCCTTTTTCCATTTTCTTTTTTGTTTTTGACAAATATTCATTCCTCAAAACAATCCATACACTATTAACTACCTTGCAGCCATCATTTATATAATTTTAATTTTCTCCATCTATTTTCCCTTCTCTTCTCTATAAATATTTTACCAAGATATATACAGACACATATACATATACATACATACATACATATATACATACATACATACATACATACGTATACAACGGTAGTTCATACAACTGCCTAACATGCAGGCAGCCCAAGTTCGAATCCAAGTAAGGGTATGGCTAGCTGATGAGAGCTATATATGTTTTCTGAAGTTTTTGCAGGTATTTGTATGTAGGTCTTTGGTTATTCGGGTTTTCTCCCATGTAAAATTGCTCCTAGAAGCACAAGACCGAAGACACCAGCCTGAAGATGACAAATGAGACTTCGTCGAAATGTCGCCAAGGTACTTCCAATTTTACATGGGAGAAAACCCGAATAACCAAAGACCTACATATATATATATAGTGTGTGTGTGTGTGTGTGTGTGTGTGTGTGTGTGTGTGTGTGTTTTTCCTTTAGCCAGGTTTTCCCTACGTAACCAAGGTTTTTCAGCTCAGTAGAATCACATCCACTAGATTCTGGGCTTTTTTCCTTTCTAGCAGCCAGCAAGCTCTTCCTGCATGGTGGGAGACCTATATAGATCTATTTCTAGCTCGTTTGCTTTCATCAGTAGGCCACACCCACATCTTATGTATCCTCCCTGTAAAGGTATAGTATCTATTTTCTTACTTCTTCGTAGGGTTTATGTGTGTTTTTCCTCTAGCCAGGTTTTCCCTACGTAACCAAGGTTTTTCTGCAGCCCCAGCTCAGTAGAATCACATCCACTAGATGTGTTATGATCCACTAAAGCAAACGAGCTGGAAATAGATCTATATAGGTCTCCCACCATGCAGGAAGAGCTTGCTGGCTGCTAGAAAGGAAAAAAGCCCAGGGAAAACCTGGCTAGAGGAAAAACACACATAAACCCTACAAAGAAGTAAGAAATATATATATATATATATATATATATATATATATATATATATATATATATATATATATATATGTGTGTGTGTGTGTGTGTGTGTGTGTGTGTGTGTGTGTGTGTGTGCGTGTGTGTGTGTGTGTGTGTATTTCTCTTTAGCCAGATTCTTCCTACGTAAACCAAGATTTTTATGCAGCCCTAGTTCAGTGAAATCACAATCCACTAGTTTCTAGGCTTTTTTCAGGCCTAGAAGGTCCATTGGGTCCATTGGGAGACTAAGGAGACTGGGCAGGAGGGTACTTGCTGGCTGCCTGAAAAAAGCCTAGAAACTAGTGGATTTTGATTTCACTGAACTAGGGCTGCATAAAAATCTTGGTTTACGTAGGAAGAACCTGGCTAAAGAGAAATACACATAAAGGCCTACTAATTTGTCAGCTGACAAAACAGCTTTTCCGGCATTCACACCTCAGCTCACATCTCCAATTGCCAATTAACACACCTTTAATGTTATCAATGTTCTTTATATGTTTAGCCATAACATATGGCTAAACATATAAAACATTGATGGCCATGGACCTGACCCAGTTAGTTCAAGGCCCCATTCACACAGGAGGACACACTCTGGACTTGATTTTTGTCTCTGGTCAGTGGTTGAATGATCTAGGAATAGGGGATTTAGATATTAAACCCTTGTCATGGACAGATCATTCCCTCCTTCACTTAGACTTCCGAGCCGCTTCCCCTCGTCACAGGGAGACGGAACCGACCAGGTGGTTCTGTCCCAGGTGCCTGATGGACCCTGATAGATTCCTGATGGAGCTTGGCCCATTTCCTGAGACTCTGGCACTTGACTCGACTGAAGACCTGGTGGCCGCCTGGGATAGGGCGGCCGCCAGGGCTTTAGACCACATCGTGCCTTTGCAGCCTCTGACCTGATGTCGATCTCAATTGGCTCCTTGGTTCTCTGAGGAGCTGAGAGAGATGAAACGTCGGAAAAGACGCCAGAGAGTGTCTGGAGGACTAGTCAATCTGAATCCAACTGAACACTGGTGAGGTCTTATATCAAGACCTACCTAGTGGCGATAAAAGCGGCAAAATTTAACTATCTGCATCTGCAGAGAACCGCCCAGCTGCTCTGTTTAGGGTGACCCGTTCCCTTCTTTGGGGCAGAGTGCGGGAAGACCCCTTGCAGGGTCGTGCTGAGGAGTTTGTGCAGTTCCTGCATGATAAAGTCGCTCTGATTCGGGACGGCTTGGACTCCGACTGGGTGAGTCCAGGGGGGGAGATGGGGGTAGGTCTTCAGAACATTATCTGGGAAGAGTTTGACTCTGTGGCTCCCGAGGACGTGGACAGGATCCTGGGTAGGCTTAGTGCTGCCACATGTTTATTGGACCTGTGTCCCTCCTGGTTGCTACTGGCCTCCCGGGAGGTTACATGAGGCTGGCTCCAGAGGATTATAAATGCTTCTCTGAGTGAAGGGACCTTTTCTGCCGCCTTGAAGGAGGCGGTGGTGAGGCCCCTACTCAAGAAGCCTTCCCTGGACCCGGCTGTATTAGCAAATTACCGTCTGGTCTCCAACCTTTGCTTTGTGGCGAAGGTTGTTGAGAGTGTGGTGGCACGACAGCTCCCCCAGTACCTGGATGAAGCTGTCTATCTGGACCCATACCAGTCGGGCTTCAGACGGGGGTACAGCATGGAAACGGCATTGGTCGCATTGGTGGATGATCTCTGGAGGGCTTGGGACAGAGGTTGTTCCTCTGTTCTGGTCCTATTAGATCTCTCAGCGGCTTTTGATACCGTCGACCATGGTATCATGCTGCAGCGGTTGAGGGGGTTAGGAATAGGGGGCACCGTGTTGTGATGGTTCTCCTCCTTCCTCTCCGATCGCTCGCAGTTTGTGTTGGTAGGGGGGCAGAGGTCGACCTTGAGGCACCTCGCTTGGGGGGTGCCACAAGGGTCGGTTCTCTCGCCCCTTCTGTTCAACATTTATGTGAAGCCGCTGGGCGAGATCATCTGTGGTTTTGGGGTGAGGGTACATCAATACACTGATGACACTCAGCTGTACATCTCCACCCCAGACCACCCCAATGATGCCCTTGACATGATGTCCCGCTGCCTGGAGGCCATATGGGTCTGGATGGGGAGAAATGGTTCAGACTCAACCCTTCCAAGACTGAGTGGCTGTGGCTATCGGCGTCCCAGTATAGTTAGCTGACGCCATCGCTGTCTATAGGGGGTAAATCTCTACCCCTGACAGAGAGGGCTCGCAATTTGGGTGTCCTCCTGGATGCACAGCTGTCTTTAGAAGAGCATATGACACCCGTGGCCAGAGGGGCTTTTTATCAGGTCCACCTGATTCGCCAGTTGCATCCTTTTCTGGACCAGGACGCCTTGCGCACAGTCACGCCCTTGTTACCTCCCGGCTGGACTACTGTAATGCTCTCTACATGGGGCTCCCCTTGAAGAGCACTCAGAGGCTCCAACTGGTCCAGAATGCGGCCACGTGGGTAATTATGGGTGCAACTCGTTGCGCCCATGTAACACCACTCCTGCACGAGCTGCACTGGCTCCCAGTGGTCTTCCGGGTGTGATTCAAGGTGCTGGTTACCACCTTTAAAGTGCTCCATGGCTCAGGACCTGGGTACCTACGAGACTGCCTTCTGCCACCGATAGCCTCCCACCGACCAGTTCGCTCCCACAGAGAGGGACTCCTCAGGGTGCTATCGGCCAAATTATGTCAGCTGGCGACACCCAGGGGGAGAGCCTTCTCTGTGGGGGCACCTGCCCTTTGGAATGAACTGCCCCCGGACATATGCAAGATCTCTGACCTCTGAGTTTTCCGCTGTGCTCTTAAGACCCTGCTCTTCCAACAGGCAGGGCTAGCTTCATAACTGAGTTTTAAATTCGGAATTCTTAAATTTTGGGGGGTTTTAGCTAATTGGCCTTGAATGTAATACTTTTAATAATTTTTAAATTTAAATTGTGATATTTGTATTGTGTTTTTACCTGGCTGAACACCGCCCCAAGTCCTTTGGGAGAGGGGCGGTATAGAAATAAAATTATCCTATTATCCTATCCTATAAATATAATAAATAACCAAAAGAATCTCAAAGATCCTTGTCTTACGTAGTGCCCAGCAGGAGTAGTAGAAGAAGAACCTGGATTCTGATCGGATTAACCATATTGCTATCAGAGTTCTCTTTTCCAGTGTTTGTGTGCATTTGTACATTCTGCAGGGGGTGTGGGGGGGGTAAGCTTTCTAGCATTACCTTTCATTTTCTGCATGACCCCAAATAACTTTACAAAAATTTTGTAACAGTTAAATACAGTTGACATCTACAACAATTTTAGGCAAAATTAATTGGTGTATCATCGGCTAAAAGGCATATTGAATGAAAGGCAAGCTTAAAAAATAGTTAATTTTATGACATCATTTGAACTTTTCTGCCCTGAATCTTTCAAAACTAATTGTATGTTGTAAAATACAGAATCATTTGAGACACAAGGAACTTACTTAGGCATGTTGGACTTCAACTTCTGTAATTCTCAGTCTGTATATCCAAAAGCAAAACTATGTCTGCTCCATTCAACTTCAGACTACATGAGAACATTAATCAAACACAGAATAATTTCTTTAGCTAGAAAATTATTCTTAATAGAATAATAGAATTGGAAGGGACTTTGGAAGTCTTGTAGTCCAACCTCGTACTCAAGCAGGAAAGTCTATAGCATCTCAGACAAATCGTTGTCCAATCTCTTCTTAAAAATCTTCAGTGTTGGAGCACCCACAACTTTTGGAGGCATCTCATTCCACTCATTAATTGTTCTAACTGTTCGGAAATTTCTCCTTAGCTTGATTCTCTCCTTGTTTAGTCTCCATCTATTGCTTCTTGCCCTGTCTTCAAGTCCTTTGGAAAATAGGTTGACTTCCTCTTTGTGGCAACCCTCAAATATTGGAATACTGCTATCATGTCACGCCTAGTCCTTCTTTTCAGTAGACTAAACAAACCCAATTCCTACAACCGCTCTTCATATCTTTTAGCTTCCAGTCCCCTAATCATCTTTGTTGTTCTGCACTCATTCTAGAATCTCAATATCTTTTTGAGAAGAAGGAAGAGAAGCCTTGTTTTGGCATACATAATTTATTATATGTAGGTATTTTACTTTTTTTTTTTCAAATAATGGATTCAGTTAAGTAAGTTCTTCTCAAGTGGCCTAAGATTCTTTCTTCTTTAAACAATAACAAATAATGAGATTCTCTTCACATTCAGGGGAGCAAAATGAGTCCCCAATCTGAACCTTCTTGCATTGCTCTTTGAATAAATAGGTCAAACATCTATCAAGGAAAATTGCCCATTGTGAGCAATTGCTCTAAATTCAAAAATCCCCTTTGTATATCTAAGTTTTAATTAAGCCACATATTTAACCTTTGTAGACACAATTTGAGTTTGTGAAGTACATTCTTAAATTTCTCTGGGGAAATATATCTGTTAGGAATTTATCTGAGCAGTATTTTGCATTTAAATTATTTTCTAAAGCAGAAAGTACAAATAAAAAGTTGTTTGAGCAAATTAAAACTAATATTACCAAAACAGTCCAAAGTTAGATCATCAAGAATCACCATCATAGATGCAAGCAAATCATGAACAAATGTATAAATCAAGGATATAAAATATAAAATAAAATAATAGCATAACTGATTTATTTGATCTACAGTTATTAGAGATAAGTGAACTTCCTATTCAAAATGGTTCATGTGTCTCTAACATGAATTCTTCCTTTATACCTTTTGCAATATAATATTAATGTAATAGTTTGTATTTCATATTTGAAAGACATTTATGAGCAGATAATCTGAGTTAATGCTGTCTTCTCTCCAAAATTATAAAGTATTCTTGTGTCAAACACCCTTATCAAAATATGTGTTCCTGAGATAGATTCATGTAACAAAACCGTACACCCTTATCTGAATTATCTGTGCAGTATATTTTTTTAATAACTTTCTGCTCACTTTCCAGACATCTGTTTAGCCAAGAATCAAACAAGTTATTTATGATCTAACACTCCTCATTTTATGGTTCCACCTGGTTCTGAGTTCCACTAATAAGGTGTCATGAAGTAACAGGGTCATAGTTAGGTTAAGTAATGTGGAATGCTTTCTACCAAAAGACCTGTCAGCTTCCCCCCCCCCCCCCCCCGCTCCTGTATTCTTTTGTAGATAGGATTAGCCTGTATAACAAAATGCTTTTTCATTCAGTTTTTCTGTATTTGATTTTCTCAGATGCTTTTCCAAATTAAATCATGCAGATGGTGCTTCTTCTGTCACACAAAATTATCCATGGAAGATCTCCACATGATTTAAAATCTGGACTGAACAGAATTTACTTGTATAGAATCCTCTACAAACAGAAGAGGCTCTTCAGTGTATGTGAAAGTTGATGAAATACTGAGTGAGCAAACAGGAAGAGCAAAGTAGAGTTCAAGCGGAGGAAGAGACAAAGAAGCATTTGCTCTGTGGATTGTCCTTTCAGCTGTGAAGGACCACAGAGTTATGTCCTACATAACTGAACAATGAATTATAATGCAGAATATACTGCATTATAACTCGTGACAGCTACTAGCTAGCCATTGTAGGTGTCTGAGTGACTGTTTCCTGCTGAATGAAATAGAAATAGAATAACAGAGTTGGAAGGGATCTTGGAGGTCTTCTAGTCCAACCCCCTACCCAGGCAGGAAACCCTACACCACTTCAGACAAATGGTTATCCAACATCTTCTTAAAAACTTCCAGTGTTGGAGCAGTCACAACTTCTGGAGGCAAGTTGTTCCACTGATTAATTGTTCTTCAGGAAATTTCTCCTTAGTTCTAAGTTGCTTCTCTCCTTGATTAGTTTCCATCCATTGCTTCTTGTCCTGCCCTCAGGTGCTTGGGAAAATAAATTGACCCCCTCTTCTTTGTGGCAGCCCCTGAGAAGGTTAATGTGTTTAATGTGGAAGTTTAAAGGGTGGTGTCCTTCTGTGAGAAATGTTCATATTTAGTTAACCTGATAGCCTGAAGATGAAATGTGGAAAAAAAGAACCTTTCATTGAAAGTGCTATTAGACACAAAACTGAAGATAAATTCTGTAATCATGAACTGCAACACTTATGGTATTTTGTGTTCCTGCCTGAAAACAACTTGACATATATTTTTATATCTGAAATGTTTTTCAGGTCTCGCAAAAAGAAATTGCAGTGCTCCAGAAAAGGAGACAGGACAGTCGATTCTTGAAGGCCTGACAGCAGTGGCATTCACTGAGGGGGGAGACAAGAGGGGTCAGAATGGTGAAAGAAGTGACACTGTATTGTGTCATAAGCTTTGTCTCTTTCATATATGTACTGCAATGTCACACAGATGTAAAAAAAGGGGTGGCATATACACTACAGTCTGTAACACTGCTTTCACTATTCTGACAAAATCAGCAGGCTCTTGTAGATGCTCAGTGAAGATCTGTAAACCAGAAACATGCAGGAAGTGGGAAGAAGAACTGACTTCTAAGGAACAGGACGACCAAGTAATCCAATTCTGTAGCCATGCTATCAGAAAAAACTAGGATTAAGTAGGAATTAAAGTTGAGAAAAGATATCAAGGCAAAGAAAAACGGTTCCTTCATTTGAAATATAAGGTAGAAAACATTGTCCCTATGTCAGCTGCTCTGTGAAGATAGCAAAATGGTACCAGACAACAATAGCAGTAGCAGCAGCAACAAAACAATATATTATTTTGGCTCAATCTTTTCTACAAAGAAGGTATGTGTTTCATTAGCAGTTGTGAGGAACAGAGGATGAAGGGGCAGGATTGAAGCCAGACATTACTAGAAACAGGATCAGGGAATGTCTATTTACTTTAAGTAGTTAAATCTTGAGGATTAGATTATTGCATTTTGAGAGGTTCTTCCTGGTAATATGGCTCAATCTCTATCCATTATCTTGTCTTGGAGAACTTGTTATGTATCAGAAGGTTCCTTCTCAGTGTAGGGAATTTCAGGAAATGTGAAGCTGGCCTTATAAGAAGGCAGTTGGTTACACTTTAGAAGGATTGTCAATAGCAGAACACAGCAGCTATTGAATTCTTATTTTTTCACGAGTGAAACTGACTACCCTCTGGGTCTGAATGAAGCATTGTTCTTATTGCTCCTTGCAGGGAACACTGTGGAAGACATTTGGAATTCCATGGATTGATGAAACCCATGAACTTCCTTGAAAAAGAAGAGTTTCCATGGTGATTAGTGATTCCCTACTCAGAAGAACTGAGGTGGCTGTGCATAAACCTGAGATAATGTCATGGCTGGTGTCATGGCATCTAGGTTGTGTTTACAGAAAATATTCCAATCCACCAACAACTATTCTTTTCTCTTTTCTCTTGATTCATGGAAAACAAAAAACATGACCAAAAAAGACTCTGAAAGACTCCCCAGAGTAGAAAGCCTGTGCAGAAAAATGGAAGAAGTGGGAACACAAGCAGCTTTTTCATAAAATCTGCCACAGAATGGAAAATAAATGTTTTTATAAATCTCAGAAAATTAAGTGGGGTTTTGAGATGTTTGCTTCTGTCTCTCATCAGCTTTTCAGCTTTGCTAACTTTATAGACTCAGAAACTTGCCAGATGTTCTCCTTTTTTGTTGTATTTGGTTCTGCTCTTCTCTTTTTGGAAACTTCAACCACTGGATTAACTGAACAGCTGCAACCCTCTTTCTAGCAGCATTTGATTCTTTCATTTCACAATTTAAACTTTTCTGTAATCTCTCACACAGATATACTGCAACACCTTTTCTTCTGATATCTAGCACTTTCGCACCCTCCAAAAAGACCTCAACTTTCACTTGTCCAAACAGCCACTGAAAAGTTATTAAAGACACCGTGTCTCTGTTTAAACCTTCTCGGCTCTATCTCTCACCTTCTAGAAAGACAAGGAGGTGATGTGCAGTTTAGAGAGTTTACATGCAAGACATGAGATACCCCAACATACGGTATGTGTTGAGTCATCCTATCATAGAAAAGTAAATGTTGATAGAATGTAGGTCAGATGCAAATGGCTTGATATCATGAAGAAGAAAGATGTCCCAGAAGATAGTAAATCCTATGAAATGAGATACTGAAAACTTAGTCACAAGCAGTTCCATTTATTTCTATGAATAGTAAGATTCAGCAAGGAATATATAATGGTGATTCCTTATCAATAGATATATCTAATCTGAACCTGTTGTGGACTTGAGAGATCTTGGGATCTTTTTTGAGTGAAGGAGCTTCTGGACATAGACCAACCAGGTAAAAAAAAAAAAGGAGGGAGGGAGGGGAGGGCATAGAATAATAATTTTCAGAAGTCTGCTTCTGAAATTTATTAGACTTTTTTTTTTTTTTGATAACTAGGCTGCCAGCTGTGATGCTCGCTGCCATGGAAACAGGCATCACTGGCAACAGGGCAGATTGTCCTAAACTAATCACTATTTTATAAAAGTATGGTTCCTATTTTATAGAGTTGTTAGTTTAAGGCTTGTGTCAGCGTTCCAAATTAGGCTCTCTTCCAGCGCTGACATAACAAGACGAACTTTTACCTAGTTTTGTATGTACAGATAGTGTTTCCTGGGAGACGAGGGTGGGGGCTACATTCCTGTGAAAAGAACGTGCCAGGAGGTAGAGATGGATCTGCATGATGGCCAATGGGATATTGGGGTTGGAGAGCGGAAGAGGAGGGGGTTGGAAGGAGGGGCCAGTTTGGCTGCAAAAATGAAATCAGGATTGTCGGCTTTTTATGTTCTTAAATAAAAATGTTTCATTAGAGAGATTGCGCTTGAAAATGAAACTCATTTAAGATAGCACCGAAACCTGACAGCTTGATTTTTGAGCATAGCATTCTCACTTCCTGTTACTACTTCAATGGCTGGGATCAGGGCCAGATTTAGATGAAAAGAGGCCCAAGGCTATTCCACTTATGAGGCCCTTTCACCTATAGTGAAAGTGTAATTTTAATTTTGCTAACAATTTGAATGTAGGCCCCTCTTGATCTTGAGGCCCTAGGCTGAAGCCTAGTTAGCCTATAGGAAAATCCGGCCCTGGCTGGGATGTTAAATTTAAAAATATGTATCACTGATCTTTATCTGTCTACCTCAACACCCAACACAATATTTCTGCTTTGCACTTATTTATCCTTTTAGTTGTTGGCCAGCAATCATCTGGATGAAGTGGAAATTGAATGGTTGTCTCATGTTAGTTTCCACTGATTTATTAGTCAACCAATGAAAAATATACTGCCCTTTCAGGCCCATTTACAATAAAATAATAACCTCTATATTATAAATAACCTTATAGGAGCCAGCAAAAAAAAAACAAAAAAAACCTGCAGAAACTTTATATGCATTCAGAATGCCTTGGTTTAAATCTACGGTTTAAATTTAGAATCTAAAATACCAGTAAGCACGGAACAGTTCCCTGATGAAGTGTATCCCAAATCTAAAGACATATAAATAAAATACCCAACACTCTATAGCTGTGATGGTGAACCTATGGCATGCGTGCCACAGGTGGCACAAGTAGCCGTATTGGTGGGCATGCGAGCGTTGCCCTAGCTCAGCTCCAGCACGCATGTGCACGCTAGCCAGCTGATTTTTGGGCCTTCTGGGTCCAATGGAAGTCGGCAAATGGGATGTTTCCAGCCTCCGGGGAGGTGGGGAAGGCTATTTTTGCCCTCCCCAGGCTCCTAGGAAGCCTCTGGAGCCTGGGGAGGGCAAAAAAAGGGCCTACTGTGCCCATCACATGCCAAAAGCAGGGGGAGCATGGGGGTCACGCACATATGCATGAATTATAGAATTATGGGTGTGAGCACGCATGCCCACGCCCACCCCACACTCCCCCAGCTTTTGGCACGTGATAGCAAAAAGGTTAGCTATCACTGCTCTATAGTTTCCTTGTGTACTTCTGATAAGGAAAAGTCTTGGAGAACAAATGCAAAATAACATAGAATATGGACAGACTAGTAATAGGGAAGGCAACCTTTGTTCATTTGTTTCCCAAGTGATTTAGGTCTTGACTTTATGTATTCTATAAATATAAATATGACATAAAGCTATTTCTGGGGCCCATTCACATACTTTATATGAGACAACCTATGTGTACAAATCAGTTCTAAAGACGTTACTAGATTCTATAGGTCCTTTGAGGCTGATTTGATTAAATTCTGGTTCATTTATGGTATTGAGGGGAAAAAAAAACCTGTGAGAATAAGAACAGTTCTGCAGCATAAACCCTGGAGCTAGGACTACTAGTCCACGGTTTCTTGGCTCTCACAATCTACTGCTAAAATCAAGGCTTCCTGATAACTAGTCACAATTTCTCCATGTTTTAAAACAAAGTAAGGGACTGGATAGCCATTTGTCCAAAATGGTACAGGGTCTCTGGCTTGAGCAGGGGGTTGGGTTAGAAAATCTTCAAGGTCCCTTCCAACTCTTCTGTTCCCACTCCCTACCCTTGGCAAATAGCATAGATGGTAAGGCAGTGACATAGATGGTGGCACAACCTGAGTTAGGAAAAGCTGGAGAATTACACTGGCAATAGCAGTGAAGCAATTTGCAGTGTTCTGTGAAAATGTGTCTAAGGCCTTGGGAGCTATGTGGAAGTGCCTTAGAGAATACAAGTGGCTGTAATGAGTTTAATTAGACTTAGATTCCCACTGATTAGCTGACTATAGGTATAAAACAAAAACCTATATGGATCAAGTGAACACAATCAGTCAGCACAATTAGGAAAAAGGAAACGTCTCAAGTCCTGGTGAAATTTTATACAGAGTTTCCAAACACAATAGCCTTTTACAATAGAAGACATTTTCCACCAGCATATCCTCTTCTCATTTTTCTGGTGTTTATTGCCTTTTTTTCTTTATCATCAACATAATTTGCCCAATCTCACACACTACAGCTTTAGTGAAACTAAGCTGACCACCAATTACAGGACAATTTAAGATGGGCAGGAAAAGAGAAAAGAACTTCCAGTTCACATAAACTCATTTCCTATAGTTGGCAGCCTAATTTTAGAAACAATTTGCCAGTGTATTATGGCCCTAGGTGGAGAGGAAAAATGACAAAAGTCTGTAAGGATGGGGGCAATGAATGTATCTATACTGCATGGCAGGGGTAAAATCCAGTAGGTTCTGACAGGTTCTGGAGAACTGATAGCGGAAATTTTGAGCAGTTCAGAGAACCAGTAGCGGAAATTTTGAGTAGTTTGGAGAGCCGGCAAATACCACCTCTGGCTGGCCCCAGAGTGGGATGGGAATGGAGATTTTGCAATATCCTTCCCCTGGAGGGGGTGGGAATGGAGATTTTGCAGTATCCTTCCCCTGCCACACCCACCAAGTCACACCCACCAAGCCACGCCCACAGAACCCGTAGTAAAAAAAATTGGATTTCACCACTGCTGCATGGGTTGGAACAGTTAGTACTACACTGAAAATGCCTTTGATAATCTCCCTTAGGTCTGAGGATCTCAGCTCCTGGCTCCCCCCAACAAAAGGAGAAAACCTATCTTGGTGTTTGGAATGATATAATTGTGAACCTACCTTTGTAGACTCACCGGATGGCTTGTTTGTGTGATACATTTGATTCGTACCTTTCCCCTGTACTCAAGGTAGCCACCAAATTTGAAAAACAAGCATAGAACATTTTATTTATTTATTTAGAACATTTAGATAGCCACCCATTTCTCAACCAACTCTGGGCGTTTAATATAAACTGTTAAAATATAGATATGAATATTAAAATTATTCCAAAAAAATCCTGGGGAAAGAGATATAGTTAGTGATTTTCTAAATGGTGAGGAGCAATTGCAAGTCCTTAGGGGCACATTGGTACATGGAGGTATCACATAAGAAGCCTCCACGACTATCCACCACCCCAATACTAGAAAAATTGCCTTCTGACTGCAGGACCATCTTTAACAGAGTTTTTTTTAGAATGTATACATCTACAGCTGGCCAGCTGACATCAACTTACATACCAACCAGCATTTCAATTTTAATACACATTTCTCAAGTAGACAGTCATGTACACAAAGGGCAGATTTCCCCCAGCTATTACTCTTAACTAGAATCTATTTAAAAATAAATCAAAATTTGAAGAGGAAACCAAGGAAGAAGTTGTGGATCAAGGCTGTGACAAGCAGAGCCTTTGTCCCCCCAAATGGCCATTGATTAAAGTTTGGATCACTTGGGGAATCTGCTCTTACATAGCTTCAGGGACTGAGATGCTTTAGGTATTGCTGCCCTAATCCTTCCATTGCTTTTACTTTGCCCTTCATAGCTGCCATTACTATGTTCTTCAGTTAGGTCCCCTGCCAGAATCTGGCCTCTCATTATCTGAATCATGTCACATCTGTTCAGGCTCACTGTCTTCTGAAGCTGCCACAGGGACCTGATTCACTGCTGACTCTGGAGGCTGACAGCTTGCCTGGTCTGCTTCTTCAGCCTCTGACTCTGATTTCACCCTCCAACATTGCCAGTGAAAGCACTAATGGAAATTTGAAAGAAATTCTCAAGCACCCTGGAAGATTTTAAAAATGAAGCTTAGCTGACAGGAGAAGAAAACAGACATTTCCAGGTATAGCCTTATGAATAATCCATACTGAAGGAGTTATCTATCCATGCTGAACATAAACGATTAAAATGTATCAGAGCAAAAATAAGGAAAGGAAAAACTATCCTTTCTGTTTTTTTCCACAGAAATGAACTTTGGCCAAGCTTCTCTTGGAGAAGTGGAAAACTAAACACCACAAAGGTAGTGAAGAATATTGGGAGATGTGCCTTTCTTATTTTTTTCTATCTCTACATTATTTATCTGAGAAATGTGATTTTGCTCTAGCACAGAACATTCTGCTTCAGGCACTTGGTTTGTACTTTTCAATTATTTTTAAAAAGTTTAGGGGTTGCAGACCCTGATAATATTTCTCATCCTTTGGAATACGTAATAAATGTCAGAATATACAGTTCAAACATAAATAGCAGCTACTTATCATAGATATGCATGTTTGTTCACAGTATCTGCCAAAGAGGTCACATTTTAATGAAGTGATTTGTTTTGCTTAAGAGACTTTGATTATTTTCCTTCTTTCCTTCCTTGATCTTTTTGAATAACACTTCTCGAAGCCCACAAGAAGATAAAACCATGGAGATAAGGAAGGGATGAGCAGGGTGATTCAACGTATCCTTATTTATTTCCATTCACTCAGAATGTGGACAGCATGTTATAAAATAAATAGATGGGATACACATCGCTATGTTTCTATCTATGGGTAGGAATGTTGTGTTTACTATGTTAATTAAAATGATAGGTAATAGAAAAGATAGTTTAAAAGCTATTACATGACTGTCAAGAAACACGCTGAAGATTCTTCATAGGATTACCTGGATTTTTTGGACAAGTGTGTTCATACGAAAGAGCTGATATTGGCTGTAGTATTGTGTTTTATTTTACATTATTTAAAATACAGTGTTTATTATGAGCAAAATGTTTCTTATAGCATGTGTATGTAGATGCACATAATTTCATATTGTTATTACTCCCTTTTTAAAAGGTTTGCGATGAGTTAAAGATAGTTTCTGCACTTCAGCAATTCTTCTTTGTGGTTAATATCTAAGTGTAAAAACTCCCAAGCTGAGCCAAGTTCTGCTTCTAATTCTTTTCTTAGAGAAGTTCTTGGGTGAACTTCTGTTCTCTTGGGTAGAAGAATATGCAACAACCTAATGTCACTCTCAGGTTATGTAGCAGATGAAATATTTGGATTTCAAGCAGACTTATGCTTACCAGCCAGGGTAACCAAAGGATGAAGGAAATGAGTATCCATGATAATAACTGGTGGGAAATGTTCTTAGTTGTGATAGTGGCTCATAGTGGCTCATAGTGGAACATAGTGGCAGGCAGAAAAACTGATAACTGATATGGCCCTGGCCCTCTCTTTGCCTCTGATGCAGAACCCTCATCAGAGCCTTCCCCAGACTCCAGGACTAACCATGTTCCTCCCCAACCTCCTCGCTGGCCGCTGGTGGGCCACAACAACCAATGCCCATTGGTACATTCTCATCAACTAGGGCTGTGAGCAAGATGATGTCCTTCAGGGCAGGTGATATGATGGCATCTTATCACCCATATCTAGCTTCTCTATGGACCAGCTCATCTTCCTTAAAAGGAACATCTCCTTGAAGACTTCCCTGACCTGCCATTGGAGGAGAACTAAGTAGTTCATTCCAGATTACTGGCAGATACCAGATACTGGCAGATACTACCAAGAGCCTTGGTAGTACAGGGGTTTAAGGCACCCTGTTATTAAGCTGGTTATTAAAACCAGCTGCCTGCAATTACTGCAGGGTTCGAATCTCGCCAGGCTCAAGGTTGACTCAGCCTTCCATCCTTTTTAAGGTAGGTAAATTGAGGACCCAGTTGTGGGGGCAATAAGCTGACTTTGTATAAATATACAAAAGGATGAAGGCTATTGCTGAGCACATTGTAAGCCGCCCTGAGTCTTCGGAGAAGGGCGGCATATAAATCAAATTAAAAAAAAAAAGATACGGTTCAGAAATGCCCTCTAAATGATACCCATATAACTTATCTGGCTGTCCTTTTCAGTCTTGTAGCAACAATTTAAGTCCAGAACTTCAATATTCTTTTCTCTAAATTATAGCCCATCAGTCCCTCAGCCACTGCACTTAAGAACTGGGTATGACTAACTATGGACATTGGGACATTCTATGTAAACATATTATTACATACCAAGGTGGGGGAAGAGAAGAACATAAGAAATCACCTTATATAAAGTAGCAGCATCAGTCTGTAAAGCTCATTATGTAATAAATGGCAGTGTCTCTCAAGAGCTTTGATCAGGAGTCTTTTTCCAGCTCTTATAAAGGAATTGAGGCTTATACCTCTCGCTATCTTAACTGGCAGGATTTGTAACATCTGCATGGTATAAATATATGCTTATGTCGACCTAATCAATAAGCAGCCCTCTTGCAGAAAACTGCTAACTTCTTGGCTTTTTTCACATTATTTAAATGCCTTGGGTCCTCCCCACAACCTTTCACTTATTATTAACATGTCAATGCTGTTTTCTCCATCTCTTGAAAGTTCCTTAAACACCCTGTAGAAACTGCTTTCTCAGTTAGGCAGCCTACAAAGTAAATCAATGTTGATACAGAAAAATATCCAGAAAAGGCCAATCAATGTAGAAATATAAACTATATAGTTTGAAGGAAATTTTGACATACATAGTTTGTATGTATTCATGGATGCATGTGTTTTCCTAGAAACTACCATGATAATATATATTTAATTAGTCCTGGCATTAAAACTGGTCTTATTATATCCAGCTTTTGAATTACATCAAAATAATTTTCTCCTAATTGCCTTTTCCTTTTCCTCTCAAAGGTTACTATTGGAATCTATGGAAAAGCTCCCTAAACCTTTGAGAGCAAACATAATCAAAACTTTTTTTTTTTAAAGTATTCATAGGACATTCCTCATCTCTGTGTGCTGTGATTTTCTACCAGGATAAAATACACAGTGGGCAATAATCACCCTGATAAATTGAATTGTTTAATGGGTACACAGTGTTTCTGCTTTTTTAAAAAATTATCTTTCATTATCATTTTAAAGCTACAGTAGCTCTGACGTTCTTGCCTATTTGCATTTCAGCAGCAGAAACATTGGGCTGTTTTTACCAATTTAATAAATGTGGGTTTCAGAAGATATTTGGAACATCTTTTCAGGAACCTATAGTGATTCTAGCAATCTTTCTAATTTAGAAACATTTACTGTATAACCAAACTTTCCTCAAAGATCTCAACATGGCTATTAAAATGAATTAAAGCTGCAATTTAGTATCTTTTAAAAGAAGCAGCCAAAATGACAAAGCATAATAACACGAAGTAAAAAGGTGTCGGACAAAATGCCAGAAGGCTACAATAAGTGTGCTTTCCTAGAAGCAATTGCCTATGAGTATGACTCATTGAACTTAAAGTGGGACTTATTTCTGAGTATGTGTTGGACTATATTATCAGCCATATTCCTTCATTTGGGAATCTTTAAGAGGTTGTACTTCTGAGTAAACCTACCGTACATAATGCTCCAGTTGACACATTTAACAGCTCCTGCTGGGACTTACTAGTGCAAAGCTGATATGTTTTTCAGCAGGAAAGAAAAAAAAAAAGACTGCAAAATTCTTCCAAAAAATTGCATTCTATAAATAAAAAGTTTCTGTAACCAAATGCATCTGCATGTATTAAATCAAGATGCCCTAATTAATGTAACACATTCAGCTGAATGCATAATAAAGTAACAGCCATGAATAATTTTGCTCATTCAGCATGATATATACTAGAGGTGGAAGAGGCACATTGTTGTGAACTTAATATTCTGCTTGAAAGAGAAGGAAAACTAGACACTGTCACATTGTTTATGTCTTGATAACTATCCTTAGCATGCTTTGTACTATCTGTACAAAAAAAAAAAATCCATTTTCCATAGAGTTTCAAAGTAAAGATTCCCAAGCTATCTACAAAGAGAAAGAAAGGGAGATATCAAGGACAATTGTAAGGCATGGGGGAGATGCTGGAGGGGAGAGTCAAAAAAGTAAAGATGATGGGTTATAGTACATAACTTTAGTCATACTACTAGTGCTCTTTTTAATTTCCATTTAATAATACCAGGGAATGTATCTAGATCTGTGTTTACAGTCAGGGCCGCCGAGAGGATTATTAAGTGCTGGAACAAGACTAATATTGGCCCCCTCACTTACACATGGACACATAAATCAATAATGTCATAATTGTACTTTTATTAATTACATTCAAGCATACTTAGAAATATATTAAAAAGAGGGCAGGTACTTCTGTAAAACATAATAAAAACAATAATACACATTAGTATATAAACAATCCAAACTGGCCTCACGAGATTCCGACCTTTGTTTCAGTTCTGCACTTGTCTCACATTGTTCTGAATTTAAAGTTTCATTTTGGTTAGTTTCACTTGTTTTGCATTTAACACCAAATTGAAAAAGCGTTTGTCACCCCTTTTTATTAATCTCATCACATTTCTGTTTTTTCTTGCGTTTTTGAGCTCCAGATTTTTGAGATGACATTTCATAACCATTCATAAACTGAAATGAAATATAAAATATATTCATAAACAAAATGAAACCAAACTTACAAACTTAAATAAATAAGTAATGAAATTAAAATTCAATAAATTACACAAATAACTGTTCACTGAGTTTCAGACTGTTAGAAGAAATATCCTTCTGGGTTCAGCTCCAAGTGGGGAAAAAGACACTGGAAACATGGAGACTGCTTGGAAAGATGGTTTAATGTGGACAGGATCACATGGTTTGAGTTCCTGAACAGAAAAGGGCAGAGATGCTGCAAGTCCCTGGGTTTTATGCCCTCTCTGGGCTCTGAACTTCCTGGGGCACAGGAAGAGTATCCTGATTGGTTGTCAGACTCCTAGGGGGTGGGGGTCTTAGCTAGCCTTGCTGGCTGATGTAATCTTCCCAGGTGCCACGTGGTGAGTTTCTGTTGCTAGATGGGTCCTATTGTGTTGCCGATGATGGTCCATTGACAAAGGTGGGGGGGAAATGAGTGAGCTTGGCTGAGGCCTTAATGGCCCATTGACAAAGGTTTGTGGGGGGAGGCAGGAAGCTGCTTTGTCTTTAAAACATGTTTCTCCATTTCTCGTCCAGGGAAATATATTCTGTCTTTTTAATATTTCCTAAAATATTTCATTATTGTAGGAGAGGGGTGGGTGCTAACTTCCTACAAGACTAATAAAGGTTATGTGGAAAAGGCTTCAAGGCAGTTTTGCTATACATACAAAGTACATAGTATGAAGTATATATCCAATATTGTTTTTCTTTTTAAAAATTTGGTTTTGTAAATTTTTTTTAAAAAATTCCCCTTTATGGGTCCCCTTTGAGCTCCGTGGGCCCTGGAACAATGTACCGGCTGCATCCCCCTCTCCTCAGGCCTGTTTACAGTAGATCTGCACAGTTAATACTCAAAATTATTTTAATGTAAGCATTTGAATACACTGAAGTACTTGCATGGTATTATGCCTAGAGGGAACCTCCAGGCAAAGCTTTCCATTGATAAAACCAGTAAATACTGACAAAGGAGCAATCAAATAGTAAATTAGAAGTAATCAATATACTTTTTAATGTTCTCCCAAGTTCAGGATGCATGAAGCGGCTCTTTGTTTAACTAATTGTTTCATAATTATGATAAGCCAAAGAACTTGTAGAAAGAGAAAGGTGGCTGAAATTCAGAAAAGAAGTGAAAACGTTTCCATTGTTTCTCTTGCAGATCTATAATAGCCCTTTGGAGGTGGTGAAAATGGCCATTCCACCACCAGCATTTGCTACAGCTGGTGATTTAATTCATGTTTGCAATCAGGCTGGAAATCATAATGACATTTTCCATTCCCTTTCCCTGAAAGATATGACCGTAATCAGAAGAAATCATTCAATCTCTTCTTTCCAAATGCGGCTCATTATAATTTCTTCAGTTAACTTGTTCTTCCTTCCTTAGCCCATTACGGGGCTGGCACTGTGTGTTGTACGACTAAGTGTATGATTAAAAACGCATAAGAGGATCAGTGCTTAAAGTGAATTAAAATAAAAATTAAATAGAGAGCATTCAGAAGCAAAGTGTGTCACTGGGGGTAGAGCAGTTAAAACACCTCCATATACAGCAGTGCAAAAATTGATCCCAAATGCCAGCTGTAGAGAAGAGCGCTATGTATGGGATAATCAGAATTGCTTTATTTATTTACCAATCATTGTTTCATTAATTAAGGTAACTCTAGGTGGTTCATAGTAAGGATAAAGACCCAGAAGGGAAGAGACTTACACATGTTTAAGTCTAAAATCTAAAATGTGTGAACAAGTGGATTCACGTTAGATCAAAATTTGTCCCCTATAAACTGCACCTTTCTTCACTCTCCCAGTATTTCTTGAGCCTGGCAACTTGAAGATTTGTGGACCCCAAGTCCCAGAAATTCATAACTATGCTGCAGTGGTGGGTTTCAAATTTTTTTTTTTAAATACTTTATTGAATTTTTCCATAATAAAAAGAAAATATACAATCTCTATCTCCATCAGAGGTACAGTGTTTATACAATTTGGTGAATCATATGTTAAATAAACTTCATCCTTAGCTATACAATATTCTACGCAATATAACTCAAATTTAAGTACATAACAGGTCATATCCTAAAGTCATGTTTTTATTTTGTTCTTCAACCAATTATACCAATTTCCCCATACTTCATAATATTTAGATTTCTCCTCATTTTTTAACTCACTCGTCAATTTTGCCATTTCTGCGCACTCTAGGATTTTATTTATTAATATTTCTTCTGAGGGTGTAGATTTATTTTTCCAGTATTTCGCAAAGGCTAGTCTAGCCGCGGTTGTAATCTGGATTATGAGTTGCGTTTTGTTGTTATTAAGGCCATCTTCAGTCATACCCAGGAGGAAGGATTCTGGGGCTAGGACTATCTCCTGTCCCGTTATTTCACAAAGCCAGTGTTGAATTTTTGACCAAAACTTTTTGGTCTCAGGACACGTCCACCATAGATGATAGAAGGTGCTGACCGTTTTTCCACATTTCCAACATGTGGCTGAGAGATTTGGAAATATTTTCGCTAACCTAGCCTGGGCTAGGTACCACCTGTGTAACATTTTATAATGGTTTTCTCTAAATGTTGCTGATTTTGTTATTTTATAGTTCCTATTCCAGGCCATCTCCCAGTCATTAAAATTTAGTCTATATCCCAGGTTTTTTCCCCAAATATTTAGCTGATTTTTTGCTATGGTCTCTGCTCTATCCTCATCTAATAGGAAGTTATAAATTTTCGTTAGCATTTTCTTGTCTATTCCCCAAATAATTTTATCAAAATTTCCGTATTTAGCTTCTATACCAAATTTGTCTCTATCTTTTTGGAATCTTGAATTAATCTGAAGATAGTTCCACCAATCCAAGTTGAACCCCTGGTCCCTCAATAAATCCAAAGGTTTGAGCTTCCCTTCTTCATCAAGAATGTCCTTATATGTGTCCAATTTATAATCGTCTCTCCTGTTTGGGGCCGCCAACGCTTCCATAATAGAAAGCCAGTTGGGTACCTTAGTATAAATCCTCTGTCTAATTTCCTCCCACGTGCGAATAAGAGTCTCCCTATTTTTGTGTTTATGAAAGTAGGATTTTTTCTTGTTCTTTGTATCCCACAGGTGAGCATGCCATCCTTCTAGAAGATTGTGTCCTTCTAATGTCAGAATTCTCCTATCTTGTAGCTTGATCCACTCCTTGATCCAGATTATTTTTGCCGCCTTTTGATATATTTCCCAATCAGGGAGCCCAAATCCTCCCAGATTTCTTTTCCCTTGGAGTATCTTAAAAGAAATCCTCGATTTCTTACCCTCCCATAGAAAGTTTCTAATATGTTTGTTCAGGTCCAGAAAGAATTTTTTATCTAATTTTTTTACTACTGGTTCTGTGGGTGTGGCTTGGTGGGCATGGCATGGCTTGGTGGGCATGGCTTTGAGGGCGTGGCAGGGGAAGGATACTGTAAAATCTCCATTCCCTCCCCAATCCAGGGGAAGGTTACCGCAAAATCCCCATTTCCTCCTGATCAGCTGGGATTTGGGAGACAAAGAATAGATGGGGGTGGGGCCAGTCAGAATTTTTACTACCGGTTCTCCGAACTACTCAAAATTTCCGCTACCGGTTCTCCAGAACTGGTCAGAACCTGCTGAAACCCACCTCTGCTATGCTGGCTGAAGAAATCCAGAGATGAAGTCTACACTTGCCAATGTTGAAAAACACTGCAGGAGAGATGTTAGTATCATAGTGACAGATAGGTTAAAACATCTACTAAAAATGTTTCAAAGCTTCAAAGCAATATTACTGCTAAATTTTCACAATTGTTTCTAAAATGTATTAAAGTTGTCTGTATGCATCAGTCCAGAAAAAAGGGAAATACTGTATATGCAGGCTGAATTTTATGGATTGTTAAAAATCAATTTCTTTATGTCTTGTTCATAAATAAATTTGTGTGTTTTGTTGAAAACAAAATAAGGAAGTTTTCAGCCTGAAATTTCAATAAAGTCAGTTATTCCAGGAAGAGAAAACAATTCTGGGTCTGCCTGGCAAAGATGGGATATTTTTAAAAAGGTGTTAACCTTAATTTAGTAGTACCAAGCTTAGATTCAAGTTAGAAATCAGTGTCTTTGGATGAAGAACCTTGCCATTTTCATATTATTGTTTTTTTTTTTAAATCATACTGTTCATTTTCTTTACAAAGACGTTCACAGTTGTTGATACGATTTTATCACCATCCCTCTCATCTATCCCTAATCATGAGTCTCTCATCTCAGCAATTGATCTAGGCAGTATTACTGCTTTATTCTTTGGTATCATTTAGTGTCTCAAGATAAAAAAAGCAAAACAAGAAGAAATATAATAATGAAATTAAAAGAAAACAAACATTTATACAAATCTGCCCCAGTGGGCTTGTCATTCCTTAAACAGTTACAAAGAGTACAAATAACCTTAGGGCTAGTTTCATTTAGCAGGCAAACCACTGAACCATTGAAAAAAGTTATTTATTAGCTCTAACAACTTCAAGAATAATATCATAATATATGCTGCTTAATTTAGTAAATATATATATTTACTTTTATAATATATGAAATTAATCTAATTTCTTCTATGAATCACTTTGATATATTATTCTTGCTTAATTTGATGTTAGTAACATAAAAAGTGAATTTTGGAAAACAAAAGGGACAGTACAAAGTTTGCCAAACTGTATTAACTTAAAGGTATGAATTCATCAGTGATAAATTTCTTTAACTCCTAGAACATGCATACATACATACAAACAGTGCATTCAGAAAGTATCCTGAATACTTTCACTTTGGTAAATTTTGTTATGCTGCAGTGCAGCCTGATTCTACAGTTGTTGAAATTTATTTTTTTCTCATTAATCTACACTCAGTACCCCATAATGACAAAGTGAAAACAGAATTTTAGAAATGTCTGTAAATTTATTAAAAAGTAAAAACTGAAATACAACATTGGCATAAGTATTCAGACCCTTTGCAACAACACTTGAAATTTAGTTCAGGTGCCTCCCATTTCTCTTGATTGCTGCTGACATGTTCATGCATCTTGACTGGAGTCCACCGTGGTAAATTAAATTGATTGGACATGATTTGGAAAGGCACACACCTCTCTATAGAAGATCTCACAGCTGACCATGTGTACTGCCTACAGAGCTCAGAGACAGGAGAGCTGGGGAAGGCTACAATAACATTTCTGCTGCACTGAGTTACCCGGTCAAACTGGGCAATCGGGGAGAAGGACCTTAGTAAGAGAGGTGACCAAAAACCCAATGGTCATTGTGACTGAGCTCCAGAGATCCTGTGTGGAGATGGGACAGAGTTCTAGAAGGATAACCAGCAATGCAGCCCTCCACCAATCTGGGCTTTATGGCAGAGTGGCTAGATGGAATTGTCTCCTCAATGTACAACACATGAAAGCTCGCTTGGACTTTGCAAAAAAGCATCTTAAGGACTCTCGGACTATGAGGAACAAGATTCTCTGGTCTGATGAAACCAAGATTGAACTGTTTGGCCTCAATTCTAAATGTTATGTCTGGAGGAAACCAGGCACCACTCATTACCTGCCCAATATCATCCCAACAGTGAAGCATGGTGGTGGCAGCATCATGCTGTGGGAGTGTTTTTCAGCAATATGGACTGGTCAGGTTTGAGGGAAAGCTGAATGGAGAAAGTACAGGGTATCCTCAATGAAAACCTATTCCATAGTGCTCAGGACCTCAGACTGGGCTGAAGGTTCACTTTCCAACATGACAACGATCCTAGGCACACAGTCAAGACAACACAGGAGTGGTTTAGGAACAACTCTGTGAATGTACTAGAGTGTCCCAGCCAGAGCCTTGACTTGAACCCTATTGAATATTTCTGGACCACCGACAGTTGCCATCCAACCTGACTGAGTTTGAGAGGATTTGCAAGGAAGAATGGCAGAAAATCCTCTAATCCTGGTGTGTAAAGCTTGTCAAGTCATACCGAAAAAGATTTAAGTAATTGCTGCCAAAGGTGCTTCAACAAAGTACTGAGTGAAGGGTCTCAATACTAACGACAATGTGATAGTTAATTTTTTTTGTTTTTAATAAATTTACAGACATTTCTAAAATTTTGTTTTCACTTAGTCATTATGGGAGCATGAATGGAGACCATTTGTGTCATGAAGTCATTGTACATTATGCCATTTTGATGCAATCTTGGCTTGCTGAAGATATCTATGAAACAGAGAATGTTGTGCTGTTCATCCTTGGCAACTTTAAGATTTGTGGACTTCAACACCCAGCCTGTATTTGGAAATATTTTGGAAAACTTTCTTGATTTTTGTTTTTCTTCCATTCTTGGCAATTTCCACTATTCATTTTTATGTGCGCTTCCAATTTGCTTTCTTCTCTTTCTTCATATTTGTTAGTCTCTTTTCACATTCATCATTAACAACTTTTCTGGTTCTATTTACACTTCCTTTGGCTCCATATCAATGAGGCTCAGGATTTATTTCAAAGCAATTTTTGATCTTTTACTTCAAAATGGTGGGTATATGTTCAAAACCATACTCTGCAAATTGGTTCTTCTGCTTTAGTTTGACTTGGAACTTGCAAATAAGCAATTTGTGATCTGTTCCACAGTCCATCCTTGACCATATCATTACTCTTATAACTGACTTTTCTTTCTCCTTGTACCATTAATATAGTCATTTTGATTTATGTATACTCTATCTAATGATATCTGTGTATATAGGTGACATTTTGGTTGTTCAAAGACTGTATCAGTAATGAATAAATCCTTGAATTGGCATGAATTAATAAGTCATTCTGCTTCCTTTCTGTTTCTTAAGCCAGTCATGTTTTCCTCCCTAATATTTCTCACTTTGACATTCCAGCCTCCAACCCACAAGGAGCATATCTTGCTTTCATGTTCTGTTAATTTCAAAGTGAACTCAAGCAACCTTCATCATCAACCACTCCTCATCAACCACTTCTTTTTCTGTATTTCTAGCTGGAACATAAACTTGGTTAAGTGTTTGAAGTTCAGTTGATATTACTTGGTAACTGACTGCATTGCACCAAAGACCTGTTCTTGCTTCTCTGTTTTTGTGTCCTAAATGGGAAACATGTTCTGACTGACAGTGTCCAATTCCAGTCATTTCAGTATACTGGTGCAAAGATATTAATCTATAGTAAATTCATGTCATTTTTCACCATTTGAAGATTTCCCATGCTCATGTTTCTTAAATTCTGTTTTCGGTCTCTAATTCTGTCTTTGTAGCTTTCAATTTTCTTTCCCTGCACAATAGCATGGCACCTATAGGCACCTCTATTAATTTACCCACATCATGGACACCATTATTACCCTAAAAGATCTTTACCTGTTTTTCAGTAGCATGTTGAGTGCCATCAGACCTGAGGGGCCAATCATGTGGCACTATATCATCAATCACTCTAATTTTTTTTTTATCCATGGTAAAAGATGGTAAAAGACAAGACTGTCTTTTGGTAAAAGACAAGACTGTTTACTATTGCCTTTTGTGCAATATGAATCGATACCTCTGCTATTGTCACTAAAGTGACACTCTACTTCTAGCATTTTTCTATATTGCTGTTGCCTAATATCAATGCCTGATTTATATCTTGGGTCACCCTGCCAAGTATATACTCTTGACATAGACTCAAGGCATTTTTTGATCATCTCTTCAAGGAACTTCCCTTCCCTAACTTCCAATGAAACAAGATAGCTGGAGATTGTGTGGGAAAATTTTCTTCTGAGGATATCTTAATTAATCAAAGTTCCTTTACTCTCCATCCAGACCTCATTGAAGCTAAGCAGCCTTGATTAACTAAAGTCATTCTCTGCAAAACTTCACCTCCCATCTAGACCCTTTCTTTGCAAGTAACCACGTCTTCACTTTGTTATTTGCAAGCTCTCTGTACAAGGTTCCTGAGGTTTGTGTCCAGTTTCAGTCAGTATCCACTCTTTCAAGGTCAGGGGCTGCATATGGTTTTTCACTAGGCTTACCTTCTTTGGCTTATTCCTTTACTATGGAAGTTGTTGTATTCAGCCTGGTCCTCCCAATGAAAATTTGCAATCGGAATCATACTGCTCTGTTCTAGTAAACATACATCCTTCAAATAATTGTGAACATAAGTAAATGCAATTTTAATTAGTATTTCCTTGGAAAGTGTTAGAATCTGTTTTCCCCCCACTCCACTTATTATTCCTGCTAGGAATGTTGAGGTCAAAATGTAGAATGCAACAGAATGATTATGTGCATGTATTGGGTATATTTTTGCATAACATTTTTCATCTTTAAGGTTCTGTGTCAATTAATTAATAGATGTGCCTCCATGACTTGATTTAATTAAGGAAGCTAGCAGACAGCAACAATGAAGATCCCACGTTGTTTGTCAGAGGGAAAGAATGGCTGCCTTGCTTTTTCTTAATGGACAGTACCTAATACACTACTCTCCATGTCTCTACTTAGTAATCTTCTTCGACACAATAGCATTTTTAGGAGCCAAGAATTTCATTCAGGCATTATTAAGCTGCCACCCACTGATATCTCTGAAATGACATCTTTCTTTTTGCAGATATTTGCACTTCATTTGAGCAATATCAGTATAAAGCTTAAGCAGCGTTTCAACTCTGGACATGATTAGGGAGCTTGGGAAATGCTTAAAAGGTTGATGGGGTTGATCCTCTTGGAAACAGAATTGTCATCAATTGTGGTATGAAAGTGCCTCTAGAGAGAAGGTTATGATTTTTTTTTGTAACCAAAGAGATAAATTGTTTCCCCCCCTTGCTTACTCCTCACATATTTTTTTTTAAAAAAACAACAAGCAAGGTTTTTATAACTTATATATGCCTGACATTAATATTTGTGGAATTCCAATGATGCCCTACAGCGGGTGACAGAGAAGGTTGTTAATGGGCTGTGAATTCCCTTTGGTATTCTTCACATACTTTTTACTAGACCAAAACTAGATCCTTTGGTAATGTAATCAGTAATCCTGACTCAGATAACAATTGAAGAAGTGGAAGACAGCCATGTTTTTGTATATTATAAAAATATTCTTAGGCAAAAGCATCCTGAGGGTGCCTTGGGAAAGATTTTATAAGCCAAGAATTTATTTTAAAAAAGAAGATGCAGTATTTGATATCCTAGAGAGTTATTGAGCCTCAGCATCTATTGACTAAAGTGTTTTTTATTTTTCCCATTGGATCTGGATTGTTTCATGCTATGTAACCCAGATAATAGCATCACTTGCCTAAAGAAGAAGAAGGAAGCAGCCAATGGGAGAAAATATTTATTGATATATTTTTTCATATAAGGTGCTGCATAAGAGAATTCAAATAATAAAATGCAGTAATCAAACACAATTAAAGAGTCCAAAAGGCATATTTAAAAATATACCATGGGAATAAAACTTCTCCTTTTGTTTGCATGATAATAGGGACACATTTAAGCAAAATCCAGGGCAGTCCTTTCTTAAGGCAGCATTTCAAATGATGGAGGGCAGTACTGAAAAGGCATTTTTATGTATGGCTACCAGTATTCTCATGTGATGAGGTGTGGCAGAAGAACCTCAAATTAATAACAATGGCCAGTGCCAATGTCAACTGACTAGGTAAATATGGTATACAGTCACAGTATGATGCTAGGCTAATCAATAGCCCTCACTTAGATAGAGAGGAGAAAACATTAAAATATGTATGGGATATTGTGCAAAATTACTGATTTCCATTCTTACTAGGAAATATTGTTTCAACCATGAAAAGACATTAATATTTTTCACTGACAAACTTTTCTTTTGAAGTCACAGTTCCTGTCTTCTTTTATGATTCTAAAGACATGCACATAGGAAAGAAAGAAATATTTCTTGCTTATTGTCAACATTTGTCCTTATGAAACTCTCTATGATGAAGCTTGTCCTTACTATTTTATTTGGGGCTTACTTGCTTTTTCCTGAGATTCATCTGAACATCACCTAGATAGAATGATTAAAAAGTTGGGGCAATATATACTTTTGCTAATAAATAAATAAAATTGGCCAATCCTTTCAAAAACTTCAGACCCAGAAATCTTTTTCCTATTCATTATTCATAGTCTCTAAACTCCATGCTACTTATTAAATCTGCGATTTTAAAGCATGCAACTGAAAAACAATCATTTTACTTGTTTTAAATAATTTAGCAAATTGCCTTTTTATGCATGCTGTGATTCCTTTATTATGAAATATCCCTGTTTGCCTCAACCCTTTGTAATATCTCTTACAGGATAATGACATATGTGAAAGGGGAACAGAAAGCTTGATCTGTCTACATCTATCCAGCTATGACAGCCTGCATCATGTAGATAATTAATCATTATCTCTTGGAAGTACAGCAGAAACTAAGAGGAGACTAGGCTAAATAATGCTAAACCAGTAATTCAGCCTTCTATTTGCCTTTTGGCCCAGGGGTGGGTTCTACTTACCTTTACCGGTTCACAACGGGAGTGTGATCATCCATTATGATGTTAGAATAGAATAACAGAGTTGGAAGGGACCTTAGAGGTCTTCTAGTCCAACCCTCTGTCCAGGTAGGAAACCGTACACTACTTCAGACAAATGGTTATTCAACATCTTCTTAAAAATTTCCAGTGTTGGAGCATTCACAACTTCTTCAGGCAAGTTGTTCCACTTATTAATTGTTCTAACTATCAGGAAATTTCTCCTTAGTTCTAAGTTGCTTCTCTCCTTGATTAATTTCCACCCATTGCTTCTTGTTCTACCCTCAGGGGCTTTGGAGAATAGCTTGACTCCTTCTTTGTGGCAACCCCTGAGATATTGGAACATTGCTATCATGTCTCCCCTAGTCCTTCTTTTCATTAAACTAGACATACCCAGTTCCTGCAACCGTTCTTCATGTTTTAGTCTCCAGTCCCTTAATCATCTTTGTTGCTCTTCTCTGCACTCTTTCTAGAGCAGCGGTTCTCAACCTGGGGGTCGCGACCCCTTTGGGGGTCGAACGGCCATTTTACAGGGGTTGCCAAAGCCCTCTCTTGCCCCCCCATGCCTTCACTCACCCTCACTCTCTGCTCTGTTGGATCGCCGGCCTTTCGCTTACCCCGCCCACCCCCAATCTATTGCTGCCTCCTGAGTCCCAGCTGATGGCTAGAGGAAAAAAAACTGTTTAAATTCTTGCCGCGGGGCTTCAAAGGGCCGCCCTTTAGCCAGTGGTGGGATTCTGCTGGAACCGTTTGTTAAATTGCTGGCTTGCCCCACCCCTCCACACCACTATTTATTGCCAATAAATAGTGGTGGGCGAGGGGCGGGCGAGCCAGCAATTTAACAAATGGTTCAGTGTTTTTTTGTAATTTTATTGGCCCGCGGAGCTTCAGCATAGGCTAATTAGCCCTTGATTAGATCGGCTCCCAACTCTCAGATGATTTGTCTCAGCTGTTTTGCTCAGGGCTCTGCTGCTTCCTTGCAAAGAGTCCTGGAGCAGATTTTTTTTCCCCTAGCCATGCTGAAAAACAAAACTGAAACTGCTTTGCTGTTGCTGCAAGGTTGGAAAATTAGGCAGGCAGATTTCTTTTCTTTTTCCTCACCAAAAAAGGTAGGTGCAAACAATGGGAAATTTAGGGAAAAAGAGGAGAGTTCAAGATTTTAAAACACAAAAGAAAAAAAGCTCTATTTAACTAGGGAATTGTAATAATTGAGATAGTATTAATTGTATATTTCTGAAAGCAGAAATGGTTAAGTTGTGCTTTGGAGGAATATATGGGGGAAATTATTTGGTTTATTATTATTGGTAAATATAATTAATTGATTTGTAAGAAATTGGATTGCATGGAAATAATTGGAATATTCATGTTCATATTGATTAATATACAAAAAAGGTAGTTATATAACTAATTGATTTATATTAAAATGTTGAATTTATATTAAATAACTGTAATATTACATAATTAACCAATATGAGGATGGATATAAAAATAGATGACAATGGGAAGGGGTATAATATAGAATAGAAGGGAAAAATTGAATTTGATTAAGATTAGAGATGAGGATAAAGGGTAATATTGGTTTTTTACAAAAATAGATAAGGAATAAATATGGCAAAAAGGAAATATAGAAATTGTAAATTTAATTGAAATGACTAAACACTGTTTAAATTTGTGAACCGGCCAAATACTCTGTTCAAAGAAAATACATTGTATGTTTGTATGTGTGTTTCTAATTATTGTTATTTATTCATATTTGTTCTCTTTTATTCTTTAAAGTTTAACAATTCATTCTTTATCTTAATATCTTTATATTTGTTTGGGGTTGGCTTTCTTCCCTTTCATCTTTTTTATTGAACAGCAATCTTTCTCCTCAAACCTACCACCTCTCTCTTTTCTTTCCTTCTTACTTTCTCTTCTTCCCCCTCTTCTTCTCCTCCCTACTTCCTCTTCCTTTCTCCTTCTCCTCCTCTCTTCCTCCCTCTCTTACCCTCCCTCCTACTCTAATTTCCCTTCCCTTCCTTCATCCCTCTCTATTGCTGTATCCTTTTATGCATATGGACTATTCAGAGGGCTGAAAAAGTTATTTCTGACTGGTCCTCGCACTTTTGACCAGTCCTCGAACTTACGACTGTCCTCACATTTTACGTTTTTGCCCTATCTTGTCACCATGGTGAAGAGAAGCAGTTGTGAAATGAGTGACACGGTTGTTAAGAATGCTGCACGGGCATAAATGTGAAGATGGTCATAAGTGTGAGGACCAGTCAAAAGTGCGAGGATCTGTCAGAAATGACTTTTTTCAGCCCTCTGAGTAGTCCCTATACACATAGCCATGGCCACCCGGTCACATGACCAGCTAGCCATGCCCACCCAGTCACATGACCTCCAAGCCATGCCCACAAAATAAGCCACGCCCACAGACCCCCCTGGTTGGGGGTCACCACAACATGAGGAACTGTATTAATGGGTCGTGGCATTAGGAAGGTTGAGAACCACTGTTCTAGAGTGTCAATATCTTTTTTACGTTGTGGCGACCAAAACTGAATGCAATATTCCAAGTGTGGCCTTGCCAAGGCATTATAAAGTGATATTAACACTTCACGTGATCTTGATTCTATCCCTCTGTTTATGCAGCCCAGAACTGTGTTGGCTTTTTTGGCAGCTGTAGCACACTGCTGGCTCATATCTAAATGGTTGTCCACTAGGACTCCAAGATCCCTCTCACATTACTACTATTGAGCAAGGTACTACCTATACGGTACCTGTGCATTTTGTTTTTCTTCCCTAAATGTAGAACCTTACTTTTTTCACTGTTGAATTTCATTTTGTCCGGGCGGCCTCCCGCCGCTGGTTCGCAAGAACCGGACCGAACTGGGAGCAACCCACCACTGTTGTAGCCTAACATAGTAATTCTTCTAGGATAGGTATAGGAGAGAGTGATTTGCAAACACTACAATAGAAGTTCATTTTCCTTAATTAAGGATATCCAGATCAAGTGAATGAATATTTCATAGTCTATGAGGTCTAGAGCAAGGATGGCCAATTTATAGTCCATAGACCACATACAGCCCAACCCCCAAACCAGATATGGTTCCCCAGCTTTGTAAAATTGACACTCTCTTTGTAAAATTTAACACTCTCTTGCAAAATGGTGAGCTTTCAGCTTTGTAACTTATTTTTTCTTTTCATTTATAAATATGAGAATGAGAATGAGAATGAGAATTCGAAGTCTTACTGAATCATGCCATTCAAACTCTCTTCTTAAACTCCCAAGTTAACTTGATGTTGAACAACTGCTTAAGCAAAGGGTTGATCTAGAACAGGGCTGTCAAACTTGTGTTGTCATGGCATCGTTATGTGACGTATCAAAAATTTTTTCCCCTTCGCTAAACTGGGGGTGGGGGTGGCCAGCGCTTGAGGCTTCCGATCCGTGGGCCACAAGTTTGACACCCCTGATCTAGAAGACCTCCAAGGTCCCTTCAACTTTGTTATTCTGTAGTCCATAATTGCTGCTGGCAAATCATGCTAACTTTCCTTTTAGAAGCCTTCTCACTACTATGGTTGACAATGATGCTAGGTGTATAGTCCTAGAAGAAGAGAATACAATGCTAGGCTTTTAAATGAAGTAAGGAAAAAAAGCTTGGTCACTTTTACAGTAACTTTACAATGCTTTCTTTACTGTCCAAGGATTTTTTCACACTGAGATCCATACCAATGGCTATGAGAAATGTGGTTGTCATGTTCCAAACAGGTTTATATACTCTTTGATAATAAGTAATTATGATAATTAAATTTATGCAACAATTAAAAAGCTTTATTAATTATTAACATTAATAGAGTATTAATTACTATTCATGCTACTAGACCACCCCAACGATGCCCTTGAAGTGATGTCCCGGTGCCTGGAGGCGGTGCGCGTCTGGATGGGGAGGAACAGGCTCCGACTCAATCCCTCCAAGACTGAGTGGCTGTGGCTGCCGGCGTCCCGATATAGTCAGCTGGTGCCATCGCTGACTATTGGGGGCGAGACATTGGCCCCCACGGAGAGGGTGCGTAACTTGGGTGTCCTCCTGGACGCACGGCTGTCTTTAGAAGAGCATTTGACAGCCGTGGCCAGGGGGGCTTTCTATCAGGTTCGCCTGATACGCCAGTTGCGCCCCTTTCTGGATCGGGACTCCCTATGCACGGTCACTCATGCCCTCGTTACTTCCTGCCTCGACTACTGCAACGCTCTCTACATGGGGCTCCCCTTGAGGAGCACTCAGAGGCTCCAACTGGTGCAGAATGCGGCCGCGCGGGTACTTATGGGGGCGACATGGCGCTCCCACGTGACACCTCTCCTGCGCGAGCTGCATTGGCTTCCAGTGGTCTTCCGAGTGCGCTTCAAGGTGTTGGTTCTCATCTTCAAAGCGCTCCATGGCTTAGGACCCAGCTATTTACGAGACCACCTTCTGCCTCCGATAACCTCCCACCGGCCAACACGCTCCCACAGAGAGGGTCTCCTCAGGGTGCCGTCTGTCAGGCAATGTCGGCTGGCGACCCCCCGGGGAAGAGCCTTCTCTGTGGGGGCACCCGCCCTCTGGAATGAGCTACCCCCAGGGATACGACTAATCCCGGACCTCCGGACCTTCCGCCGGGTCCTGAAGACTTTTTTATTTCAGCAAGCCGGGCTGGGTTAAAAATTTTTAATTGGGTGAATTTTATGGGTAACGGGGTTTTAAATTGGAGAAGCCTAAGATAATTTAATTTTGTTTTAATGTATTTTAATATTCGTATTGTGTGTTTTTAATTCTGGCTGTTCACCGCCCCGAGTCCTTCGGGAGAGGGGGCGGTATAAAAATTTAATAAATAATAATAATAATAATAATAATAATAATTCAATTTTAAATTGAAGTATAAAATCTGAATGAAAATGTAAAAATATATATTTAAAGGTCTGTTTTTTATTCTAATAAAATAATGGTTTTTATTATATAGCTTCAAAAGAATTAAATACAGACAGAGTTGAATCATATAGCTAGGAACAACTGTAGCCACAGGGAAAAAGCAGAAAAGAAAAAAAAAAGAAAAGAAAAGAAAAGTAGAAAAAAAACAGAGCCCTGGTGGCGCAGCAGACTAAAGCACTGTTATTAACATCAGCTGCCTACAAATACTGCAAGTTCAAATCTCACCAGGCTCAAGGTTGACTCAGCCTTCCATCCTTTCTAAGGTAGATAAAATGAGGACCCAGATTGTGGGGGCAATAAGCTGACTTTGTATAAATATACGAAAGTATGAAGGCTATTGCTTAACACATTGTAAGCCGCCCTGAGTCTCCGGAGAAGGGCGGCATATAAATCAAATAAAAAAAAACACCAACATATTCTTACATAGAAAAGATAAGCTAAATCTTATACTTATCTGAATTTTCTCCAGAGAAAATTAGACTCCAGAGTGGAGTCATGATATTTCCTGTCTAAGAACAATTTAGACAAAGCATGGTATGTTCTGATTAACTTTTAATTGCATGTCACATAAAGTGTCACTACAAGTTCCATTTTAAGTGTAACTTGTATAGCAAATATATATGAATAATGACAGTTAACACTCAATATAGGGATACATAATCAGAATGGTTTGAAAAAAATCATTTTCCATTTTCCAAAAAAGGAAAAAATCACTGCACCAGCTTTGAAAGTGTCCTCAGCACTTTCACTGAGGTAATTGCAACATAGGCTCGTTACTGACAGATAAATAATCCACAGAAATATAACAGTTTTCCTTCTTGATTTTCTGCATAGGGGAAAAATATTTATTTGCAATTCTCCTAGCTTTGCCTCTCAATTGGAGGGACTAAATGTTTACTCACCCTGGGTTCCTGAAAACCTCAGACGTTGTGAAGAGCTTCCAGTGGCTTGATCATACAACAGAGAATAGTCTGGTAGGTCTCTTTTGATCTGCTATATAGAATTAGCTCAGAATGAAGGTCCTTTGATTTCCCAAGTCAGGCAGAGTATTTACATATCCCATAAAATAGAAAGCCACATTATTCTGAATTCATTTCTAGGATGGACAAATATTTTGCTTGTCTTTTCAGTATTTTGCAATATTTATTATAAATATTGTACATGTTTACCACAGGGCTTGTAAGTGCACTTGTTATTTACTTAGAAATCATTAGACTTCTTGTTTCTTTATGAACAAAAATGCATTGAGAATCTTAATTAAAAACATCATATGTCCCCTTGTAGTCAGTTTTATGGAGCATAAGAGAAGTGGTTCATAACGTATGATTATCATGTATCCCCAGAGAGTATCCTTTCTAGTTGTTTAGTGTGTTAAAATAATAATAATCTTAGAATAGGAGTATATTGTTTATTTTCAAACATACTGTACAGTCTTTATGCTATGTTTTCAGGACTAGAATAGCCTCTTTTTAAAAAACCCATATGTTTAAGGTATGATTCATTTTAAAATAAAACACAGTTCATGTATAAATAAACAACTGCCTCTAATAAATAAACAACAGCCTCTAATTCTTACAGTCTATTAATGCCAAGAAATATTTTAGTCACTGGTGTTCTTATTTTCCTCTATCTTCCACATCTGGCGTAATAATAGCTGCAGGATTATTTGGGCAACAGGTCTTTCAATTAGGAAATAGTACCAAAGTGAGGATATCAAGGTCTTATACCACAGGAGAAGAAATTTTTGCCACTCATTTTCCCAGGGAGCTTGTTTTAAACCAGAGACAAATACATAATTCCATTTAAGCACAGATTTATCAGAGTCCCAAGCGTAGCCAAAAAAGCCAGATTCCATACTAGGATCATTGTAAGAAAAAGGAACTTGACATAACACTGCAAGCATTACAATGCTCTTAAAGAAATGTATATTTCTAGAATGTTTCAGTATACTATAGTATACTTCAGTATAGCATCTCAAACAGTATATACAATAGTGGTCACTGTAATGAAAAAAAAGGATGAAATAGAGTCCAAAAAGGGCTGATAAGAGTAACCCAAAAGATCAGGAGGCTGAAATATCTTCTTTACATGAAAAGGGAAGGTTTGGGATTGTGCATTTTAAAAGAGACTGAATTATAGAAAAAGATGCCTTCGATGGAAAAAAAATGTAATGGGAAATATTTTCCCCCTCTCTAAAAAACTAGGATTATTGGATGGAGATGACTGATGTAAAGTTAGAATACAAAAAAAAAAAAAAAAAAACTTCTTTGGAACAGATGAAAGAAAATAGATAAAAGATAAAAGAAAACATATAATTAACCTTTGGAAGTCACTACGACAACACAGAGGGATGGCCATTAACTTGGATGACTTTAAAAGAGAATTGCATAAATATATGAAGGACAGGTATATCAAGGCCTATTAGTATTCAAGCACCAGTAGTATCTCTGATTTAACTGCAGTATTTCTACAGAAGCCTGAAAAAGGGGAACAAAGGCATAAGAAGGTTTTGTCTCTCTCTCTTACTTGTGAACATCCTGGAAAAAGATGGGCCTTAGTCTGATTCAGTAGAGCTATTCTTACTGTCTTATTTCCCTGGGGCCCTGGGTATGCTGCCAGAGCAGCATTTAAATTAGACATATTCACCTTATTAACCTATATTAACCTATATTAAGCAATGGTGAATGAGATTTCTTGGAGGAAGATGACAACTTGCCAAAGAGTTCCTTAAAGTTAGATAATAGTGGAAATTCTTGATATCAAGCATCATAAACATTTTGGGGGGGAAATGTTCAATTAATTCAGTCCAGTTTTAAATAATTAGTCAATGTAGTGGATCTGGGTTCTGCTCCCAAGTAGCATCTGTAATTTCTAGGACTATATGAATCAGCCAAAATTGTGTTCAAACTTACTACTAAGTTCTAACAGTCAATTTAATTTGATTTGAATTTGTGATTTAATTCCAACAGTGGAGGCAATTGGATGGGATTCAAAATGGTTACTTTGAGTCTGATTCAAAAGTTTCATTTAATTTGGTAAAGGTGTGTGCTTTTGTGCAGACATTGAGTAAAGTGTTCATTCAATAAGAATAATCATACTCCAATGATAGAACATTTGGTATGAAGGCTAGCTGTTTAAAATCGCCTTTGAATTTTAGCTGTGAAACTCCAATAATTAAAAACAGACTGATGTTAAAAGTACAGTTTGGTAAAATTTTGGGTCACCCACCATTGCAATTCACACAGATGTGAACAACTTAAAACATGGACTTTAGCTATTTGATTTGATAATCAGTCTTTATTTCTCCACGTTTATTTCCTCCTCTTTAATTTTCTTATATACAAATACTGAGATATCATCTCAGATTATACAATTTATTTAAAATGTAAAGTGTATTTTTATTATTGCCAGATGCTTTCATTAGATTAATTTCTGAACATTGTTTTTCTTTTTTACAATATGTGGTTTTACCTTTCTAAATACTCCAAGTGTTGCTGAATAACCTAATATTTAATTAGAAATTAGATACATGTGTCCCTTGTTGCTGTCAGACCTTTTCTTTAATTTAGAAAGGCATGGTTTTGTAACTTTTAATCTCCAACAGTCAATGGTGCAATAAATACTATGAAACTATCTCTTGATTTTGTAAGTCAATATTCTCCTCCTCCCAATTGTTTTCTGTGTTTTTTTTCTGTGCTCTTTTCACTTTTCAGTTCCATAAACCAGTTTCCCATTTCCTGCTTCATTCCATTTTAATTATTCCACATAGAAGTGGTTGCGTTTGAAGATTCATCATCATACCTTTCCCTCCAGGCAGTCATTCATTCTCCCTTTGAGTGTCCATTTTCAATTTCCAAAACAATTATCAAAGTTGATTTTTTTCAGTGTTAAATCAGAGTAATATGCTGTACACAAAATAGCTTGTTTTATTTCCTAGAAGCATGGTTTTGTTCGAAGAAAATTCTGGGTTCAAATCTAGCCAGGTTGACCATAGAATGCACAGGACAAGTTGCTTGGAGATGAGACAAAGTTTCTTTGAGAGCATACAGAAATCGAAGGTTGCAATGGAAGTTTAGATTGACAAATGTTTATCTTTAGGCTGTTGGTTTACCTTTATACCTTTCCTTTGTTTACCTTTATACCTTTCTTTTGTCGCCCCCCCCCCCCGGGAACAGAGCCTACCTACTAGGAATTATTGGAAATTGTAATTAGCCGGATAGCCAAAAGAGGGTGCTGAATAGTTAGGTACCTAGCTGAGTTTGGTTGAGGGAGGTTTTCACTCATTTACCATATCAATTGACTTGCTGCTCAATGAACATTGAGGCTGGAAGTGTCAGTCAGAGGAAGGGATCTTTCCTTTATTAATAGGTATATTCTCAGGTATCCTGAAAGGAATGTTTACTTGAATGGCTGTCATCTTTGTGTGTAAAGGATTGAGTTGCTGAGTTTTGCCAATTTTCTAGTGAGAGAAACACTTAGCCAGTTTAGCCCAAATGTCAATACCGACAGAAAAGTGTAAATTGTTCTTTGTTTTGTGATCTGGAATTTACTGAGAACAGGCACAGCCAATGCTAGTAGGTAATGTGCATGGTAAGGGTGACATAGAGCATGCCATGAGTGATATGGAAGTCACTTCCCTGCCATAGTTTGATATATGCAAAGAGATTTATTTGTTTGTTTGTTTATCAAATTTATTTGCTGCTCATCTCGCAGTTCAGAGATGCAAGTGATATTGCTAAAAACATTGATAATTCCAGTGCTGTGGAGTCGGAGTCGGAGTCGGAGTCGAGGAGTCGGAGTCGGAGGAAATTTTGGGTACCTGGAGTCGGAGTCGGAGTCGGCAAACAATGCACCGACTCCGACTCCGACTCCTACTAAATTTAGATTGGAATTTTAAAAAAAGCAAGTTTAAATGTCCCAATTCACAAAAAGTTATAATTAATGACTTCTCTACTGTAAGAATAAAGACCAATGCATGCAGTGCCTCACGTAACCGCAAAATGAACACGTTAAGTGACCGTGAAGAAGCATGCTTTTCATGTGCTTCACTATAAGGCACGCAACGCACAATTAGGAGTGGCAATACTTATACTTTCCATAGTGTTGTGTTCTGCTGTTACAGGGAACGCAGCGCCCATGGGTAACCTAGCCTCTCACTGATAAGGGATTAAGTAAATATGTTTTTTGCAGGACTAGAGACACTTGCATAACTGAAGGGAATGGAGGGTCAATAGTTCAAGACTGAAGCTGTAAACCATTGGAAAAACTGCTGTCATTCAGCTAAGGCTATAAAAACTTGTAACTCTGATTGTTAGCTTAAACTTTAAACATGACTAAACACTGTTTAAATTTATGAACCGGCCAAATACTCTGTTCAAAGAAAATACATTGTATGTTTGTATGTGTGTTTCTAATTATTGTTATTTATTCATATTTGTTCTCTTTTATTCTTTAAAGTTTAACAATTCATTCTTTATCTTAATATCTTTATATTTGTTTGGGGTTGGCTTTCTTCCCTTTCATCTTTTTTATTGTACAGCAATCTTTCTCCTCAAACCTACCACCTCTCTCTTTTCTTTCCTTCTTACTTTCTCTTCCTCACCCTCTTCTTCTCCTCCCTACTTCCTCTTCCTTTCTCCTTCTCCTCCTCTCTTCCTCCCTCTCTTACCCTCACTCCTACTCTAATTTCCCTTCCCTTCCTTCATCCCTCTCTATTGCTGTATCCTTTTATGTATATGGACTACTCAGAGGGCTGAAAAAGTTATTTCTGACTGGTCCTCTCCCTTTTGACCAGTCCTCGAACTTACGACTGTCCTCACATTTTACGTTTTTGCCCTATCTTGTCACCATGGTGAAGAGAAGCAGTTGTGAAATGAGTGACATGGTTGTTAAAAATGCTGCACGGGCATAAATGTGAGGATGGTCATAAGTGTGAGGACCAGTCAAAAGTGCGAGGACCTGTCAGAAATGACTTTTTTCAGCCCTCTATACACATAGCCATGGCCACCCGGTCACATGACCAGCTAGCCACACCCACCCAGTCACATAACCTCCAAGCCATGCCCACAAAATAAGCCACGCCCACAGAACCGGTAGTAAAAAAATTTAGAACCCACCCCTGGTTGGGGGTCACCACAACATGAGGAACTGTATTAAAGGGTCGCGGCATTAGGAAGGTTGAGAACCACTGGCTTAGAAGAACTTGGTGGAACAGCTTCTTGGATTCAACTGTAAGTGTTTATATTGTATAGGACAAATCATGTCTAGGTTTAGTGCTGGGATATATAGCTTATTTGTTTGTATAAAGCCATGTACGTACAACTTACAAGACTGTGTATGTTGATATTAAAAATCTAATTATATGCCAGTTAGTATAACATATTTTATATTTTAGGGAAAGAGGCATCCTAAACAATGGCAAAAAGACTGCTAACAACAAACACAACAAAGTCTACTGTTTATGAGCACTTTGCATTATCAAGTGATGGAAAACATTACGTGTGCCAATGTATTAGAAAAGATGATGATGGTGAAAAACAATGTGATGCAAAAATTAGCAGTTTCAGTGGGCCTGATAAAAATGCACCTACAAGAGCATCAAATTTGAAAAGACACTTACAGCGTTTTCATCCCAAAGTGTTAGAAGCCGTGAATGAGAAAGATAGCAATGAAAACATTGCATCTACTTCTGTGACAAAAAACGTTCAGAAATCTACTGGAGAACAATCACAAATAAGAAAATTCTTTATATCTGACAAAGTTACCATAAGGATGACACCAGAAAAATTCAAACACCACATTATTGAAATGGTAGTAAAGAATAGTGTACCACTATCCTTCTTTTCACAGACAGCCTTTTTAGGCCTAAATGGAGAAATGGCAAAAAAACTTGGTGTTTCTCTGGAAAGAGAAAGTATAAGGAAACTTATAATTGAGGAGGCCAAATGTAAAAAGGAAGAACTACAGAAAGTTATGAAAGGACGTTTTGTCTTCCTTAAAATGGATGCATGCACACGTCACAGAGTCAATTATTTCGCTATTAATGTTAGATTTGTGGATGAAAATAACAAAACAATAACACGGACCCTCGGAGTAAAGGACACTCAGGCACATCACACCAGTGATTACCTTCAGAAGTTAGTGGAGGGTGTTCTAGAAGATTTTGAAATTAAAAAGGAACAGATTTTATGTGTTGTGACAGATAACGCTTCTAACATGTTGAGCACAATTGAGAAGATGAAGGCAGATGAAGAAGGTATCAAACAGATATTAGACTTAGAGGAAGACAGCTCTGCAAGTATTAGAGAAAGTTTAGAAACTGAAGAGAATGCTGACATTTTTTTAGACAACTTTGTTGAAGAAGCATTGAAGCTTGCTACTATTCATCATATGCGATGTGCTGTTCATACACTGCAACTTGCCATAAGAGATGGATTAAAAGATCGCCATGCAGCTACATTAATTGGCAAATTACGGCAAGTAACTGTTGCAGCCAGGGCCCCAAAAACAGATGCAATTTTGAAAAGACGTGCAGGAAAAGGAGCCATTTTGGATCAAACAACTCGCTGGGGAAGCACTTATTTAATGGTGAAGCGTTTGCTTGAACTTAAAGACTTCATAGAAGAAATGGACAATGAAAATCTTGCATTAACTGCAAGCCAGTGGACACAAACAAAAGAGCTGGAGAACCTTCTTTCTCACCCCTTCACTGTCACCAAGAGGTTGCAATGTGATGATCTAACCCCGGGTAAATTCCTCTTGGAATGGAAGAGCCTGTTATATCGCCTGAACAAAAATGGAGGGTTAATAGCTGAGGGCATTGCATCTTCAATGATGAAAAGAGAGAGTCTTTTGCTGGAAAATGAAATCTTGTTAGCGGCTATTTATGTCGACCCAATGAGCCGACTTTTATTGAACAGTAAACAGATTGCTACTGGGAAAAAGGCCCTCTATGATGTAGCAGTTCGCATGAAGGGATTACGACCTGAAATACCTCCACAGGAGGATGGAGTTCTTTTAAGCAATAGTGGTAACTCAGAATCATCTTCTTCAAACGAAGAATTAGACTTTGATTCCTTCTTAGACAAAATGGAAGTTGCTAAAGGAAAGCGACGTCGCATAAGCGTTACAGAACCAGTAAATGTCCAAATAAAAAAATTCCAACAGGAGTTTTATAAAGCACTAAAAGAAGTTGAAAAGTATGATCGCTCATCAAAACTTACTGTTGAAGAAGCCATCCTTGTTTATCCAGAGATCGTTAGTGATGTGGCCAGAATAGTTACTGCAATGCCACCCACCCAAGTCAGTGTCGAAAGATTATTTTCAGCCCTAAAAATAATAAAGTCTGACTTAAGAGCCTCTATGAAAGAGGATCTGGCAGAGGCAATTCTCTTCCTTAGAACTCTACATTGAATTGATTTGCATTTGCTAAGCCTATAACTACATTTCAAGATTAATATAAACCATTTCTAGGTTTTACAGATTTTGTTTTTGGTTCATATAGATAAGCTTTGTTTTTGTTCTAAAACAACCAAATAATGTGGTTTGTATTTTTGAACTGGTAAAGTTCCTGTTCCTGATGTTTATGCCTGCTGCTACTATCCAGCAACTTGATTAATTAAATTAATAAAAAAAAATTAATAAAACTTTGTTGTTTTCATTGTGTTTGTCTTTTGCTTAAACTGTTCAATACAGTAGACTGTTGGCTTCCCAGCCAGTAGTCCTGTGGTAATGACATGTATGTTGCCTTTCTTTCCTTCAAGGAATGTATAAAATACATTCGCATATTAATACAGAGGAGTCGGAGTCGGGGAGTCGGAGTCGGAGTCGGAGTCGGAAGTACAAAAAACTGAGGAGTCGGAGTCGGAGTCGGAGTCGGAACATTTATCTCCCGACTCCACAGCTCTGGATAATTCATGATATAATTCATGTTTAAGATGGAGTTGTGCCTTCATTTCAACTCTTTTGGTTTAATTTAGAGGAGTAGGATAGAATGCAAATTAGGCTCTGCCAAGAAATGGCAAAGCCATCACTGGAAGAAGAGGGCAGGCAACCTTCTCTATTTCTGGTAGTCCTCCTATTCCTCCTACACTATTGCAGAACAGCTTCTCAGAAGGCATGAATGAAGAAGAAATTAGAAGGATAAAGGTAAAAAAAAATTACCTTTTCCTCATCATTCAATATATAACAGTCACAGCATGTATTGTTAGTCAATATATATATTCAAAACCATTTAATATCTGGCAATGGGAAATATGTATAATATATCAGAGAGATGCATTGGTCAGCTTTTATTTTACTTTTGTAAAAAAAAACCCTTCTTATTTATTTATTGGTTCGATTTATATGCCACCCTTCTCCGGAGACTCAGGGCGGCTTACAATGCATTAAGCCTTCATACTTTTGTATATACCTGCTTAGTAGGGCTTTTGCCCCCCGCCCCCCGTGGTGTTCTTTTTTATACAAAGTCAGCTTATTGCCCCCACAAACCAGGTCCTCATTTTATCTACCTCGAAAGAATGGAAGGATGAATCAACCTTGAGCCTGGTGAGATTTGAACTTGCAGTAATTGCAGGCAGCTGGTATTACTTAACAGCACTTTAGTCTGCTGCGCCATCAAGGCTCTTAAGTTTCTTTCCATTTCATTTATTTTTTAAAAAATGCATTTTAGTCAGTTGTCAGTACGTACAGCTGGCACATGAAAAATGTTTTATCCAAACAACTAAAATTGATCCCAAGAGCATATTGGAAAAAATAGCAAGACCTGGAGCTAGAGCTGCTAGCAAATTTCACTTAAAGAGAACATTTGAAACACATTTGTCTCATTGTTTTGCTTTTCCCTGTCTGGCAGAATGTCTGAAGAATTCTGATAACAGCAAAAAGAATCTCAGTAACAGAAAAAAACATTTTAAGGACAATCCTCCTAAATTCTTTGTGTTTGAACACTGATATAGCTGACAAGCTACAGTCCAGTGCTTTAAGCTGTCAGCAGTTGTTAGCCTGCTAAATAGATCAGACCATGAAGTAAACCCATAGGAAGAGTAAAACTATTTTTCTTGCGATATGGATATAACGACAGAATCTTCCAAATCTGCTTGTGTTGTACCTCCTCTTTCTTGTTATATTCAGTGAACTAGGGAGGTGTTTGTTTTAGAGCTATTTCCAACTGTTATGTGGATAGTGTACATTTTTAAAAAATATGTTTCAGCACCTATGCAACAGAGCTTGCATAGCTCTATCAAGGTCATCTTCCTGACTTCTGAATAAGAAGTTGCATTAAAATGGAGTCAGTTACATTAGAAAAGCTGTCTAGATCAGAGATGTCAAACTCGCGGCGTCATGTTGTCATCACGTGATGCATCACAACTTTTTCCCCTTCACTAAACCAGAGGTAGGCATGGCCAGCGCATGATGCATCTGGCCCGCAGGCTGCAAATTTGACACCCCTGGTCTAGATGAAACCAACATTGCATCTAATCTAATATACTGTTTGTAGGGGCTGTATGGTACAGGTTGACTCAGCCTTCTATCCTTCTGAGGTTGGTAAAACAAGGTTCCAGATTGTTGGGAGCAATATGGAATTCAATCAGAATAGAGCTAGAAGGGACCTTGGAGGTATTCTAGTCCAACCCCTTGCTCCTCAAGCAGGAGACCCTATACCATTTCATGTAAATGGCTGTCCAGTCTTTTCTTAAAAACTTCCAGTGATGAAGCACCTGCATCTTCTGAAGGCAAGCTGTTCCACTGGTTAATTGTCCTCACTGTTAGGAAGTTTCTCCTTAATTTTCTCCTTGATTAGTTTTCATCCATTGTTTCCTGCCTTGCCTGCTGGTGCTTTGGAAAATAAGTTGACCTCCTCTTCTTTGTGGCACCCCTCAAATTCTGGAATACTACTATCATGTTACCCCTACTCCTTTTGGCCATACCCAATTGGCCATACTCAATTCTTGCAACCGTTCTTCATATGTTTTTGTCTCCAGGCCTTTAATCATCTTAGTTGCTCTTCTTTGCACTTTTTCTAAAGTCTCAAAGTATTTTTTATATTGTGTTGACCAAAATTGGATGCAGTTTTGCAGTATGTAATTTAAGTTATAGACAATAACTTTCCACTCTTAGTTATAGCACTTAGTTCCTCCCCAAGTTCTCTTCCCATTTGATGTGGTAAATATGGGGCTGTGGGGATATGTGGAAAGGGCATATTAAATCTTTTAATTTAATCATATGATAGTAGTTTTATACTCTCAACTTTTGGTGCCCAGATGACTGCTACTGAAACAGTTTGGAATGGAAAGAAGTCAAAGGATATTTTTATGATAAATTTTTGATGTTAGCAAAGGGACAATAAGATACAAATATTTTTATGCCTTCCCAGAAATGTATATGTGAGCATTGCTTCCAAATAAAGAAAGAACTTTTTCATCTCATTAATTTTAATTGGAAATATCTAAGCTCCTACAGAACTCACCCGCTGATATCAGCTGTACATAAAATGTTTAAAACTGGACCATGCGTTTTCCCTCTGAGATCAATTTCTTTAACAAAAAAATAAATAAATCATATTTTCTTTAACATTTGCTGCCTTAAAAACAAGCTTTTCTAAAAATCATTAGGCATTGTGTTTTCCTACTTTCTGAAATTCTACCATTTGGAACCAAATCCCTGTAGAGCTGAAGATAGACTGATTCTGTTCACAAATTTTCTCCAATAAGGTTAGTTGAAGTTTTGCATTATTTAATTAATGCATAAACATGATAAAAACATTACTATAATCAGAAACGTATAACAACAATAACCAGAAAAAGGATTGTGCTACTCTTTTATCACACTATTGTGTACACCAGATGATCATTGAAACTCAAGTACCTGCTTAATCAAAGAAGAGGTTACTGCCTTTCTCAAGACTATTAAAGTTTTATACATCTTGCTCCTAATTAACTGTGTTCCATCTTGCATGACATTTGCTCTTTTTCTGCTTGACAATTATTTCATTATTTGCTTATACATCCTTCTTTTTCCTTAAGCCTCTGCATATTGTGATTCATGTTGTGATGTCATTGTATTTGCACTGCACAATGTTACATTTTGCTCATGAGACAAAAGAAACAATTGGTTTCATCTGGATGCCACTTTTCCTTATGTCTCAGTGATCCTCATCATTAGGCCAAATTTTTTGAAAGCCAATTCACTTTTGAGCAACATGCGTATGTCTTGTGAACTTAGACCTAATCTACCAGCAAGTAGCAACAGAAGAAGAAGGAGGAGGAGGAGGAGGAGGAGGAGGAGGAGGAGGAGGAGGAGGAGGAGGAGGAGGAGGAGGAGAAGAAGAAGAAGAAGGAGAAGAAGAAGAAGAAGAAGAAGAAGAAGAAGAAGAAGAAGAAGAAGAAGAAGAAGAAGAAGAAGAAGAAGAAGAAGAAGAAGAAGAAGAAGATGATGATGATTGCTTTTCATATTTATTGGACACCATCAAGAATGTTTCATAATGGATGGACAAAATCATCAGGGTTATTGAAAAACCAAATGATTGGTTTTTAAAGATATGCATATTATATTAAACCATCTATCTACTTAACATGTTCTGAACAAGTATGATTTTTTTTGTGCTCAGGGAATTGCTAAACGAATAATACTTAGGAAACAGAAAATTCTGTAACTCCTGATAGATTTGGGTTTTAGAGATATGTAATCTAGCAATTTGTGAGAAAATTATATATTCTGCCAATAAAAAAAAGTCATGTTATCTCTCTCTTTGAAAAAAATTGGACAGGGTTGGTGAATATTGAAAGCTTACTTTCAAAGATTTACAAAATCAGGTGAACTTGGAATACATTCATGATTACAAGCTTTTGGTCTCTTCCTATTTTTTTTTTATTTGTGTCATGTTGTAGCAGTTTTTTGTTTTTGTTTTTGAGTAGTGAGTTCATTTATTATTTCAAGTTTGCTGCTACCTCAACTCCTTTTGAGGTGTAAGTTATGGTTTGTCCTAGTACAAACTGAAGATACTCATGTCTTATCATGTCTTGGTTGGACTATAGTAATTCACTTTATGGGTATCTGCCATGAAGATCAGCTCCTTCAGCTGGCACAAAATGAAGCAGCATATTGGCTTACCAAGCAATTGTGATACTAATGTGTCATACTGCTACACTAGATACTCCTGTGGCCAGTTCATTTCTGTGTGCAATTCAGGGGCTGGTGCTACTTTTTAAACCCTAATGTCTATTGCTCAGATTTCTAAGAGATGCCTCCCTTAAACAGATGCTGCCTACCTGACCAGGTGACAAGAATGGATGCAGAAGATCCTTTGTTCTTGGGAGGTGCAGGAGGAAGGAGTCAAATAACAGAGATTCTCTGTGGGAACCCTCTTCCTGTGGAGAAGTCTATTTTCCAAAGCCAAGATGACTCACAGCAATTTGGTAAAAAACAAAACAAAAAAAAAACAACTATTCTGATCTTCATTGAGCTATGCCTTCAATTTACAAGTCTTTTGCTTCTACAATCCATTTTCAAAGTGGATTTAACATTTTGAAGGATTTTGATGACCGCTGGACAAATCCCTGCAGTCTTCTTGGCAACGTTGATTTGTCCTTGCCTGTTTCCTAGGACTGAGAGAAAGTGACTGGCCCAAGGTCACCCAGCTGGCTTCATGCCCAAGGCAGGATTAAAACTCACTGTTTCCAAACTGTGTCTTAAACCATGAGACTAAACTGGCTCTCATATTAGATTTTTTGTTGTTGTTGTTATGTCATGTCCGACCCATTGGGACCCCATGGACAACGTTCCTACAGGCCTTCCTGTCCTCTACCATCCTCTGGAATCCATTTAAACTCACACCTACTGTTTCAGTGACTCCATCCACCCCCCTTGTTCTCTGTCATTCCGTTCTTCTTTTGCCCTCAATCTTTCCCAGCATTAGGCTCTTCTCGAGTGAGTTCTTCCTTCTCATTCAGTGGCCAAAGTATTTGTGTTTCATCTTCAGGATCTGGCCTTCTAAAGAGCAGTCAGGATTGATCTCCTCTAGGACTGACTGATTGCCTTGGAGTCCAAGGGACTCACAGGAGTCTTCTCCAGCACCATAGTTCAAAAGCCTCAATTCTTTGGCGCTCAGCCTTTCTTATGGTCCAACTTTCACAGCCATACATTGCAATTGGAAAATATTAAATTTAGAACACTATAATTTCTGAACAGTGCTATTTTAGGCAAAGATACACTTAGACTGCATGTATTCTTTTTCAACAGCATTCTTTTTCCTGTAACAAAACAATACAATATAACAATACTGCACAGGAAAGTCTCCATTTTTGTTCTGTTTTTTTGTTTTTTTGCTTTCAAACTGACCTAGCATGGCAAACAGTATTTTTTCTATTGAATCTAATTGACCTAGCTTTTATTGGTGGCTAAAATGAGCAATGCCTTAATAATAAGAATTGTAAAATAATCTAGCTAATCTCATTGCTTATGTCATAAATGTGATTATTTTTATTAGTCTGTCTCTTGATTTCCATAGCAACCCATTCAGCTTGCAAGTGAGTTTGAACAGCTGTCTGATGTATAAAATGGAACAGTTAATGCATGCTCCCCCAAAACTCTCCAAATGTAAAAAAAAAATCCACATGATAACATGTCATCTTCATAGCTGTTAAATATTAAGGCAGAGAATTCTTCTTCCATTTCTCTTATTTTTTTAGGCTTTGAGCCCTCTGCAGTATTAATATCAACCAAGTATCCCAGAACCATATAGAAGTAATATCTTGTTTGATGTGTGATACATTTATTTGTACATATGACAGGGAATTGCCAAGAACCTGCCTGAGAACAATAGGCAGCAACTATTCACATTTTGCCCAGGTGACATATTTGGAATGCTGACTTATTCTGAAATATAAATAATTCTGCTTGATCATTGTTTCCTCCTGTTTTAACAACCTCATTCCCTGCTAAATGGCTTGCTGGCACAACAGGAGGGAACAAGAACCCCTGGTTGTTTATTGCTCTATCACTCCCTATTTGTATCAGCATAAAGGCTTCAGAGCAAATAAAGGGCCTAGAGCTGTGAAGATAAGATGAAAAGTTTGAGAAAAATCTCAACTCATGAACACATATGAGAACATGGGATATAATAGCCAAAAGGCAATGCACCTCCCACAGGTTTTGCATAAAATGTCTGCTTTATTGAGGAATAAAGCAGTTTTTTTGAATCCTGTTTGAGGTAGATAACGATTTCTAGACTAGCTGATTACATGAGCTGTGGTGGCGCAGTTGTTAGAGTGCAGTACTACAGGCTACTTTTGTTGCCTGCCGGCTGCCTGCAATTTGGCAGTTCAAATCTCACCAGGCTTAAGGTTGACTCTGCTTTCCATCCTTCTGAAGCTGGTAAAATGAGGATCCAGATTGTTGGGGGTAATATGCAATATCTCTGTAAACCGCTTAGAGAGGGCTGTAAAGCACTGTGAAGTGGTATATATGGTAAGTCTAAGTGCTAGTGCTATTGTAACTTTTTTTTTCTAATTCTTGATTTTTCCCTTTGATTTGTATAATTCTTTGGTACTGCCTCTTATCCCCAACTCTTTAGTCATACCAGTACACTGTACATTACAGTCAGTCACAAATGGACCTTACTTCATACTTAAGTGGTGGGTAGAGGGGCCGGGCATAAGTGCACTAATGTGCCTATTGTCCCTGTCATTGTATTTTTATTCTCTTATTCTTATTCTCATTTTTGTTTGACAAATTCCAATAAATAAATAAAATAAAAATAATCTTCAGAATTTCAACATTTGGATAGAATAGATTCAGATACATGACTCCAAATACCTTTGGATCACTTCTGTGGAATTAAACCTACACTTTATAAAACAGACATTTTAACTATGTCTAAATATAGTAGTGCATGTACTGACAAATATATCGGTACATAGCATAGCAACAATTCTGGTATCAGTTGTAGCAGATTCTGATCCTCTCAAGGTACTGGTTTCCAAACCTATTTTTATCCTACCATACATTATTAGGAATATATTTTCAAATTTTAATTGTTCATTATAAGATGTCACAAGGTCCACTGTGCTTGGCTGTGGTAACCATAATAGGATAAAGATCTGATTAGGAGATTTCTGCTGGAAAGGTTTGAAAAGAACAGCTAGAAAGTCAGTCAGAAGAAAGATCAAACTACCAAGTTTGTTAGCCTAGAATAAAAAAAGTATTATATGTAATAAATCATGCTGAAATTGGGTAATAGAAGTCAGACATACTTTTTCCCCATGTCTGTTAAGTTTTTCTACTCAGGATCTTTCTGATGGGAGAACACTCAAAGATGGTTTTTCATCTGAAGTAGCATAGCCCGAGAGAAAAATATTCCTTCCTTTCCATTTTTTCTCTCAGAAAGTTTAAACTAGCTTTTAGATTTAGATTATTCCAACTCTGGATAGAGAGATAGAAAAGAAGATCAAATTAAATGATTTGCAACTGATTTTTTTGGCCTATATGTGTAGTGGTGGCCATGGCCCTGTAATACTTCAACATAATCAAACAGTGCTAATAACGCAATTACTATCTAACAGGGCGTACATGTGCTTAACCATAGTTAGATTTTCCAGAATAATACATGACCCTACACCTGGAAATACTTAGCCTCCAGGACTACTGTTAACACAAACAATAAATGTGCTCGGGAATTTGAAACACAGATCAAAGCATTAGCAGAAGAAGTGAGTAGTCTCCAAGCATTCATCTATTACACAGAAAATAGGTGAAGGAATCTCTCAAAGTCCTTTTGACCTATTCAACCCGCTATTACCACTGTTATCTGTTCCCTAGAAAAGCAGGTAGAATTTTCCAATAAAGCACTAAGTGTAGAAACCACAATTTTTATTTTCTAAGAATGCTGACATGGGCTTGCCACACAAACAAAAGCAATATCAGTTGGAGAGTGGTTGATTGGTAACATGCCTACTCTCTTCTCCCTCTCTCTCCCTCTCTCTCCCTCCCTCCCTCTCTCTCTCTCTCTCTCTCTCTCTCTCCTCCCTCCCTCCCTCCTTTAAATAAAGTCAAATAGGACAGTGAATGTAAGAATATTGGTGCCCATGAGCCACAAGAATTAATTTAGTGTGCCTTCTAACACACGTGAACTAACTCCATATTTTCAAATATATGTGTGGAGCAGCATTCATATCTTCTTCAAAATGTAGGGCTCCATCTCTAGTAGATACCAAGCTGACCTAACTCAGGTAAACCTATTTATTTTTCAGAACTTTGTTTCTTTGTCTGCCATTGTAATTTAACTTCATTATCAAATTTTGTACCACTACATTGATAACAAGATGCATATTTATAAAATACCTGTTGTCTTTCAAAAATGCAAAAGATAGCATCTAAGAATGGGGATTTTTAGAAAACTAAGAAGCATCCTCTTTCTCCCACCTTTTTTTCCCTAAAACCTGAATCATATAAAATGTAAGACAATCCATTAGTTACAGCACAAGGCAATAAACTAAATCATTTTAAAGTTAAGAGGTTAAAGAGAATTTCCACAATAAAAGAAACAGCAAACTTGGGAATGTTAAAGGTTGGGGGAGGAACGCGGAAACAACATTCTCAGCTACAGCCCCTCCTTCTTAACCCTTAACACTGACATTTGCTTAACCCAATATCATGTTCACTTTTTCTAAAACTGGAAAGAGTGATTGCTGACCTGACCTTAATTTTTATGAAGTTGGAGACATTTGTCTTTTGAAAAATATTGGGTTAAAGTTTTAGTTAGACAGCCATGAATCATATTGTCTATTGTTATATTCCATTGATATTATTATAAGACACCAAATTATTTAAATAGGCAACATATAAATGTCTATTGTTATATTCCATTGATATTATTATAAGACACCAAATTATTTAAATAGGCAACATATAAATGTAGGGAATAGATACATAGAAAGACAGACATGGAAATATCTTGAAACAAAAAAAAAATAGTTGAAATATTGGTGCATTTATTCTGTAAGGGAATCTTTACTGGTCCAGCCAAAGCAGGGTTCTAGTTTGGACATGAAAGTAACCTAATATTACTTCCTGGTTCAAATATGATTGGACGTTTAACATACATCAATTGGAGTTTCTATTTTCCAAACATTCCACAGTGTTTGGAAATTTAAAAACCAGCTACAAAAACAAATAAAATCATAATATGTCTAGGAATATTCATATTGCAAGGCAAAATGAGTGTAAAATATGATAATAAAATGTTAACAGGATTTGTTATAGAAGTGCAATGTGCAGAAGAAGGATAGAATAAATTTCTTGAGAACCACATGCAAAACAGACTTGCAAGAACCAATTCACTTAAGTTCATGTCATAAGTCGTTTAATGCACCATTAGATGACCAGTAGTTATTGCATATTATGGACAAATTGCCAAATACTTGCTGAGGGTGCAAGGTTAATCATTAGGAAATATAGAATGATGAATAGTTCTTTGATCAAATCCAGCAAGTTTTGATATAGCAACTATAAATGCTACAAAATCCAGGTGAACCTTCATTAAGAATAGATGCAACTGGTATAATGATATTAAATGGACCAAAACACTCTGGTACATGGTCACAATTAGTGTATTCAGGAGCTTCAGAAATGTCCCAAACTCTGGATATGATTTTGAGCAAGAAGATAACAAGAAGTGAATGGCATAAGCAAGTCCTTATCTTCTCTGTGGGCTTATAGTTCACAGCAAAAGGAATAGATGTAAGAGAATAGAGTACATGGTTTGTTTTTTGATTGACTGATTCTTTTTTTGTAAAGTGACTCCCCAAGTCTTTTATTTCTAGTTGTAATAAAGCATATGTGTAGGATTGCAAGAGTAAAAAAAAAAATTAATAGCACTGTTCACACTCTAATTTCTATCTCTAATGCGAAGGATGGTGGGAATAAGAAAGAGCATAAAACTAGAGCTTTAATTTATTCTCAAGGTAAGTTTAAAAACCGGATAAGTTTTTGAATAAACAAGCCCGATAATAAAGTTTTATAGCTCATGTTCAGTCATGGTCATATATAACTGAGATACAGATTTATTTCTTTGTGATCCCTACCCTATTATGCAGTCTACATTCCTTGTATCAGCTTGAAATGGACCTGTTGTCTCTTGCTGGGCTATGGGATAAACTCATATGTAAGGTATTTTAAATGATAAGCTGATACACATGGTGTTTAATTTTCATGGGACAGGCTAATTTTTCTTCTTCAGATAACCACAAAAGTAGGAAGATCATAAAAAAGGAAGCACATTACATTCAGTAAGAGGAAATGGGAAGGAAAGTGGCATTATTAAGTAAGCAGCATTATATTGTCCAGGGACAGGATATTGGTTAATGACTTAACAAGCATTCTGCATGGTTTATAAAATACTTTACAATATAATAAATATAATAGTAATATACAATATAATAGTAATATAAAAACATCAGCAAGCATAACTCAATTTTTTAAAAAGGTGGTGAAAATAACAAGGAGCAGTGTGGACCTCTCAAAAACATGAATACTGATTATTTAATACTAAAGTTTGAATTTAGTGCAAAAACAGAACTGTCATTCTAGAAGTTCCTTATTGCATCTAGAATTAAGTAGCTAATCACTCCGCTCCCCCAAGGCTAGCATATTTAACAAGTTGAACTTTTGAAGATACCTTCAAAGGCAAACCCAATGAAAACCCCACCAAGAGGTCAACCAGACATATATAAACCTCCTCTGGAGTGAGTGGAATCTTCCCTTTTCTGTTACTTTAGATTGAGAATTTAGTGGAAAGATACTGTGCCCCCCAGGCCTTGGCCACCTTCAGTGTTGTTCCTTAATTTTTGGAGATAGGTGTAAGTATAATGTCTATGGGTACAACCCAGCCAAATTAAGGATTTCAATGCTCCCTTTGAAACTTAAATGTGCTTATCTTGTGCTCAATCATATATTATCTGAATGATATTCCAGTCTTTCCCAAATTTCTCAAAGCAGTTTGCAAAAATTGTTCTCCTACTTTCCTTATATCATTATAGTCTGAGAATATCACCCAACTGAGTCATGGCCTTAGTTTATATCTACCCCTCTGGTGATTTGTTTCCTGGTTTGTATTATAAGGCTGTAAACCCATTTAGTGTAGTAGTTGAGGCACCAGGAGACTGAAATTTCTAGTCCTGTCCTAGGCATGAAGCCAGGCTTTTGCCAGTCTCACACTCTCAGTCCTAAGAAGGAGGCAGTGGCAAACCACTTCTACCAAGAAAACTGCAAAGACTTGTCCAGGTTACCAACTGGAAGGCACCAAAAACAGAGAAGGAATGGGAGGGAGAGGTGGAGAGATGGAGAATAGAGGAAGAGAGGGAGAGAGCAATTGTGACTGCCAGCCCCCATGCTTTGAAAGCACTGTCATAAAAATATTCCAAAAAAAGAAACAGGAGACAGCAATACAATAAACAATTCTTACTTTAAAGTTCAGAGGTTTATTTCATGAGCAATTTATAACATGAATGGCCATCATAACATTACTTACATCAACAACCATTGCAATGAGGTCCAAAGACCATAGCTAGGTCCAGCAAGGAATAGCTATGGCCAGTGGCCCTGAACTCATCCCAAGACATTCTTTTTATACTTTTCTGCACGCATTTCACAACTTACTTCCTTATTCTGTCTTACTGACAGACAGTCTCCACATATACCTATGTACATCTCAAACCTCTATCCATCGGCTATTTTCAGTTTCCTATTTCTCACAGTTTCAACGTTCTGATTACAAATATATTTCAAAACTACGTACTTTGCAAAATCACATTTCACAGCAACAGCTCAGCAGAATTACAAATAGTTGTGATACACTTTGAAATCTTTCTATCTAAAACTTTAGTTCATGTAGCTTTTTAGGGCCTGCTATCCTTCTGAGACCTATGGACTCTGGTAGTCCAATAGGCTATTTGTCCGTTTCTCATAGCATTCCTACCCTGAATACCTCATTTCTGAGGCATCTTGACATATAGCAAAGTGTATACTGTATAGTATAAGCCATAAGTCTCAGAATCTATAATACTATTATTTATGTATGCAGAAAATTTTAGTAGCAATATTTAGACAGCATCAGTGATAGAGACAGGAGACCCAGAAAAACCTGACAGCTTTCATCACTAAATTGAAATACTAATCTGCTCTTATCTTTGACAATGGAAGATTATTAAATGGCAGACTGAAACTTTCATCACATTTGCAGCTTTATCCATCTTTGCTCTTTAATCCCTCCCATTTTTCCGACTGCCATCGCTAATTCTTCCAGGTAAGTTGCCAAACTGAATTTAGTAAGATGTTACCCAGCCATAACAAAGACAAAAGCATCCCACTCTGTTATTGGCCACGATGCCATACTTCTGGTTGCTGAATTAATTTACAGAGGGGAGTATTACTATCCAAGTTCTGCAGTAACCCTCTCAGCTTTTGTTACAGGGGAACCAAAACTTTCTGATAGACACCTATATGCCTCCCTGAATTTGCATACATCTATTAATTAAAGCAAGTAAATTATTATTTTTATCCTACAGTTACATGGAACAATCCATGCATACCATGAAGAAGGCCTTTCCATGTCCATCTAGCTCTTAAAAAATTAATATCAATTGGCAGGTTTGAAATTTGAGATCAAGGAAAGTTTTCACTATACTGAAGAAGTGATCCAATTCCCAGCTTTCAAAAGAGGATATTTCTTTTAATTCTTTCTTTGTGGATGGTTGCAGAGATCAGTTGAGTTTGGCAATTGCCAATTGTCAATTAACAAGAGTTGGATTATATCAGTGCCAGTCTCTGACTTGACCAGACTTCACCAATCATATCTTGACCTATTTTTAAAGCTATGATTGTGTTAGTATGCTGCAGCAAAACCATTTGAAAAAAACCAACAAATTGTGTACTGTTTTAGCTGCCAGAGTCACCAGTAAATTCATGAGATGTATGAAAATATCATCTCAGTTTGGGTTTCTTGACTTTCAGGAGCAAAGATTATCCTTCAAAAAAAGTTCCTGTTTGGTTATTATTTGGAATAAATATCTATGCTTTTTATGTGCAAAATGAAAATTATATCATAGCAATAGTTGCATTTTGAGGTTATGTTCACTGAGTTCATAGAAAATGCAGATTCAACATGTAGTATTTTGTCTCTGCAGAGGGACACAGTGACCACATTCATAGAATCATAGAAACTTAGAATAATAGAGTTAAAAGGGACCCTGGAGGTCTTCTAGCCCAACTCCCTGCTCAAGCAGGAGACCCCGTACCATTTCAGATAAATGGTTGTCCAGTTTCTTTCTGAAAGCCTTCAATGATGGAGCATCCACAACTTCTGAAGGGAAGCTGTTCCATTAGTTGATTGCTCTCACCATTAGGAAATTTCTCCTTGGTTCTAGTTGCTTCTCTCCTTGGTTAGTTTCCGCCCATTATTTCTTGTCATGCCTTTGGTGCTTTGGAAAATAGTTTGAAAGCACCAAAAGGCATTCCAAAAAGTGTTATTAGGATGAGAGTGTATTATTGCATTCAATTTTTATGTTATTTAATTATAATGAATTATAATTGGTGTTATTATTCTCCAATCAGATGTGTACTAACTGATCAATTCTATAACAATAAACAATATAATGAGGGTACATTAAACTAGGAAAAAGGCACACTGAGATTAAAATGATAAATCCAGCATGTTGTACACATGCATTTACCAGACCTCCAAACAAACTGAGTAAATAAAATTATTTTATTGCATCAAATGTGTTGCATTATAAACATCATTTCATTGTTTTCTGAATCAGAAATTCAGTGGCGTATGAAATGATACACTATTTAACTGCTTTTTCCTCCTAGTTTTTTAGTTTAGCCAAGTGCTAAGGTAGGACTTTCCTTCCTTCCTTCCTTCCTTCCTTCCTTCCTTCCTTCCTTCCTTCCTTCCTTCCTTCCTCCCTCCCTCCCTCCCTCCCTCCCTCCCTTTTCTTCTTTTTTCCTTCCTTGCTCTCTTCCCATCTTCCTATCTTTCCTTCTTTTTCTTTGTCTTCACTCTTTCCCTTTCTCCTGTCCTGTCCCTTCTTGGATGCTCAAATGCAAACATTTCTCCTTTTGTTTTGTTTTGCTTTTAGTTTGTTTTGCTAGCCCTCTCCCAGCAAAAACAGAGCCTGGGGGGGCTGTGTGTGCCCCCCGGGCACCATTTTTGGCCTTGATGGCCTCCTGCAGCCCTCTACCAGTGAAAACGAGTTCCATTTTTTCTGGCAGAGGGCTCAGGAGGTCATCTAGGCCAAAAAAAGGGGTCTTGGAGGGCCGCACGGAGTCCCCGAGGCTCCAGTTTCACTGGCAGAGGGTTGCAGGAGGCCGTCCAGGCTGAAAATGGGGCCTGGGGGGCTGCACACATACACATGGCCCTCCCGAGCTCTATTTTCACTGGCAGAGGCACTGCAGGCCAGTCCTTTGCTGTTTCCAGGGCAGCCCCATGAGCCAGATCTAAGCACCTGAGTTTGACACCCCTGACCTAGGATGTCATAGTAAAACAGCATAGTATAAGTGGAGATCCAGGTAGTGTGGCCTTAATGGACATATGGAAATGTTGTGAATGAGCAGATTTTGTACTATCCTACTTTTATTTAATTGTATTATTTTGTAATAGAGAAGAAACAAGACCGACCATGGCACTGAGCACAATAATGCAAAGATAAATGCTTTCACAGATTTCCAGGATTGATTTCTTTCCCAGCCTATGATGGCTGATTCCTATCTAAAATTAAACTGTGAGAAGATTTTGATGAACTCATATTTCTTTGTGGTTTCTTAAACTTCAGTTTTCAATGTATGTCAGCTAACTATTGGCTTTAAATGCCTTGAGAACATTATAATCTGAGACTGCCACCAATTTATAATTCGATATGGTAGACCAATGGCATGGTTAAATCCATAATAATCACTGCATACTGTCTTCACTGGACCTCCCCCGTGTGAATTAGAATGATAGCCTTGGCCCCAGAAGTATTGTTATATTCAGACAGCTTAGCTAATAAAGTGCCAATGAAGCATAGCTATGGATTTTTTAAAAAGTATCTGCCCTGTCATTTGACAGTATTCAAGACACAATGGAGCAAATTGTCTTTGTCTTCAAGTCCGTGTAGCTAGTTTAACAGAATCTAAATAGGCACTTGACATCTTGTTACAGCCTCAGTAAAAAGGATGGTTATATTTTTAACAAAAAGTAAAGCACCAAAAACATGGATTGGGATCCAAAGAGCCATTTCAATAAAGCTCCATACATAACTGAAGCTGTCAACATCTCCTCTTCATGCAGGAACACTATGGAAAATGCTTCCTAATAGTTGGAAACCTTTTAGGTTGGCATTTATTTTCTACAAAACATATAGCTAAAATGGGGAAATGGTTTCCTTGCTTCTGAGCATGTTCACAGCACTGTGCTCTCTTGCAGAAGCTTCTGAAAGCCTCAGCAGTCATTACTTGTTTTGTGTTTATTGCAATTGTTTGTTTGTTTTGGTGGCTTCGAGTCATTGTTGACTCCTGGTGATTGCCTGGACAAGTCCCTGCAGATTTCTTGGCAAGATTTCTGAAGTGTTTTCTATGGTTGAGTGAGAGGGACTTTCCCAAGGTACCTAGCTGGCTTTGTGCCTCAGCCAGAATTAGAAGTCACAGTCTCCTGAATTCTAGCCTGATGCCTTAACTGCTACACCAAAATGGGACTCTTTTATTGCCAATAATGAAAGTCAATTTGTTGTATCTTACTTGTTTCAGCTTATGTTATGATACCTATTAAATTCCAAAAGTTAAAAACACATGAACTAATAAGATCTTTGCATTAAAAAGATTCATAAACTAGCTGGTCTACATATTTGGCTTCTTCCTGTAAAGAATAAAAAAATAATTTTTGCCATTATATATTTCTAGGAGAGGATAGATAACCTTATAATGGCCAGAGACTTCATACATTGGAGGGGGGAAGGTACTTACTAAAAATTTCAGTATGTGAGGTCAAAAAGTAGATTCAATAGAATGTAGTTGTAGCTGTCTACAATTACTGTATATATGAAATTTCCCCTTTTTCACTAGCTTGGAAAGGAATATTTTGGAAGTTTCCTTTCTTTCTTTTTAATGTGTTAAATTTTGGGCAAACCCAGAAGTTTTTAAAGAGATACACTGGGGTGACTGAAAAATCCTGGAGATTTGCAAACAAAAAAGTCCAGAGCATGCATATGGATTCAGGGACTGCATATGGACCTCAGGTTTCACACCGACACCGACACCGACACACAGACACACAGACACACAGGGGGGGGGGGTGTGTGAATATAGACAACCACACACACACAGAAAGCGAGGGAGAAAGACAGAGAAGCATACACATAAGTGGGGGAGGGTCTATAAGCAACAGTGTGTGCTTTTAATGAACCAGTGGATTCAAGCAATCTCAATTGGATGCCCTCCAGTTGGGTAGGAACTACTGTGCTGTAACTTAAAGACTTCTGGGCAACCTCAGGCTGTTGAATCTCTAGTTATCTCTTCCTCATCAAATAATGACTTTTCTCCCTTCAGGAGCCAAGAAAGTTTTACTGGGGAAAAAAAAAGATTTTAGTAGTTATTCATATCTCCATCTTCTCTGTCATTCAAAAACTACAATTTGTACCCAAGGAACATCTTATGTGGGTCCTGGAGCTCATAGTCTTTCTTTACACTTGCAAAGAAAGAATAAGACAGAAAAGTTCAAATAAATCTTGGCAGAAATACAGAAATGCAAATGAAACTTACAGAATTGTGTGAAAATCCAACAAATATCAAATGTTTTATGCTTTATATGATTTGGCTGCCTGAGTCCCCAATCCTGTGCAAATGAAATTAGCTCAAAGTAGTACATTAAGGACGGGAGGGAATGCTAAAAATAGTAGATGGTGTCAGTTAAATAAACACAGGCAATTTAAGTTTTTCATTTTTTAAAAAAATACAATTTTATAGCATTTTTACAATGTCCTTTAAGAGAAAAACCTCTTTTTTTCTTTTCTGCACTTATTATTCCTTTATTCTTTCTTTTTTCTTTTTAGCTTGCATTAGTTTTGTCATTGTAATTGTAATGTACTGAACTGTGGTGGTTCATTGGTTAGAATGCAGTATTGCAGGCTAATTCTGCCTACTTCCAGGAGTTCGATCCTGACAGGCTCAAGGTTGACTCAGCCTTCCATCCTGAAATTCGTAAAATGAGTGTTAGGAGCACTGACACTGTCAAATTGCTCAGAGAGTGTTGTAAAGCACTATGAAGTGGTACATAAGTCTAAGTGCTATTGCTATATTAATAAAAGTACTATTACAAAGATGAGAAAAAGCAGTTGAATGAGAATTTCCTTTAAAGTGCATTGGAAAATCCTTACAAATGCAACAGATGGTATTGTAGCAATGCTGTCAATAGCTTTTGATAATTTGTAAAAATGCTATGGGGGGAGGAAATACATGAGTAATAAATGGTGTGGCCTCTGCAACTTAAAACTGCCAATAAAGAGAAAAGTTGGCCTGAGGAAAAAAAAGAATACCTGGAATCCCTCTGTGACTACCTTGAGCTTTCCTTGTGGGCTTAAAAATCAAGAGGCATTGGTTTGAAATATTAAATTGACTTGGAAAAGCAAGACACCAATAGAACAGAATATACGTAGCTCAGGATTGAACTGTAGCCCTGCCCGAGCTACTCAACGTTATCGCCGCGGTGGCGGTTGATACCCCCAGACTTATGGTCATGGGGGATTTCAACCTGCCGTCCATGGGTGAGACGTCTGAGGTGGCTCGGGAGTTCATGGCTTCCATGACGGCTATGGATCTGACCCATCTAATTCATGGCCCTACGCACATGGGGGGAAACACACTGGACTTGATTTTTGTCTCTGGACAGTGGCTGAGTGATCTCGAGATAGGGGACATAGCCATCGAGCCCTTGTCATGGTCGGATCACTCTCTCCTTCGCCTTGATCTTCGAACCGCTGCTCCCCGCCGCAGGGAGGCGGAACCGATAAGATGGTACCGCCCCAGGCGCCTGATGGAACCTGATAGGTTCCAGACGGAGCTTGGGCCAATGCCTGAGGTCCTGGCTCACGCCTCGACTGGAGACTTAGTGGCCGCCTGGGATAGGGCGGCCGCTGGAGCTCTGGATCGAGTCGTGCCTTTGCGGCCTCTGACCCGGCGCCGATCTCACCTGGCTCCTTGGTTTACCGAGGAGCTGAGGGAGATGAAGCGCCGGAAAAGACGCCTAGAGAGTAGTTGGAGGGCCAGTCGCACTGAATCTGACCGGACACTGGTAAGATCTCATATTAAGAATTACCTAGTGGCGATAAAAGCAGCGAAATGTACTCATCTTGCTGCTCTTATTGCGTCATCAGATAACCGCCCGGCCGCCCTGTTTAGGGTGACCCGCTCCCTGCTCCACCAGGAAGCGAGGGAGGACCCCTTGGAGGGAAGAGCCGAGGACTTTGTTCAGTATCTGTATGACAAAATCACTCAGATTCGGGAAGATCTGGACTCCGACTGGGTAGATCCAGTGGGGATGACGGAGGCAGGTCCTGAGAATGTTATCTGGGATGAGTTTGACTCTGTGACCCCTGAGGACGTGGACAGGATTCTGGGTAGACTGAACGCGACCACATGTTTGTTGGACCCGTGCCCCTCCTGGTTAGTGCTGGCTTCCTGGGAGGTGACGCGAGGCTGGCTCCAGGGGATTATAAATGCTTCATTGAGTGAGGGTGTCTTTCCCGCCGCCTTGAAAGAGGCGGTGGTGAGACCTCTCCTCAAGAAGCCTTCCCTGGATCCGGCAATATTGGCTAATTATCGTCCAGTCTCCAACTTTCGCTTTGTTGCGAAGGTTGTTGAGAGTGTGGTGGGACGACAGTTTCCCCGGTACCTGGATGAAACGACGTATCTAGATCCATTCCAGTCGGGCTTCAGGCCTGGGTACAGCACGGAAACGGCATTGGTCGCATTGGTGGATGATCTCTGGAGGGCTCGGGACAGAGGCTGTTCCTCTATCCTGGTCCTATTAGATCTCTCAGCGGCTTTTGATACCATCGACCATGGTATCATGCTGCACCGGTTGGAAGAGTTGGGGGTGGGAGGCACCGTACTACAGTGGTTCTCCTCCTTTCTCTCCGACCGGTCGCAGTCTGTGTTGAAAGGGGGGCAGAGGTCAACCCCGAGGCCCCTTATATGTGGGGTGCCACAAGGATCGGTCCTCTCGCCCCTTTTGTTCAACATTTATGTGAAGCCGCTGGGCGAGATCATCCGTGGTTTCGGGGTGGAGTACCATCAGTACGCTGACGACACCCAGCTGTACATCTCCACCCCAGACCACCCCAACGATGCCCTTGAAGTGATGTCCCAGTGCCTGGAGGCCGTACGGATCTGGATGGGGAGGAACAGGCTCAGGCTCAACCCATCCAAGACCAAGTGGCTGTGGTTTCCGACGTCCCGATATAGTCAGTTGATGCCATCACTGACTATTGAGGGTGAATCATTGGCCCCCACAGAGAGGGCTCGCAACTTGGACGTCCTCCTGGATTCACGGCTGTCTTTAGAAGAGCACTTGACGGCCGTGACCGGGAGGATTTTTCATCAGGTTCGCCTGATTCGCCAGTTGCATCCCTTTCTGGATCGGGACTCGTTACGCACGGTCACTCATGCCCTTGTCACCTCCCGCCTGGACTATTGCAACGCTCTCTACATGGGGCTCCCCTTGAGGAGCACCCAGAGGCTCCAACTGGCACAGAGTGCGGCCGCACGGGTGGTAATGGGAGCGACATGGCGTTCCCATATAACACCCCTCCTGCGCGAGCTGCACTGGCTCCCGGTGGTCTTCCGAGTGCGCTTCAAGGTTTTGGTTATCACCTTTAGAGCGCTCCATGGCTTAGGACCTGGTTATCTACGGGACCACCTGCTACCACCAATAGCCTCCCACCGACCAGTACGCTCCCATAGAGAGGGGCTCCTCCGGGTGCCGTCGGCCAAACAATGTCGACTGGCGGCCCCCAGGGGGAGAGCCTTCTCTGTGGGGGCACCTACTATCTGGAACGAGCTCCCCCCCGAGATACGGAGGATTCCGGATCTGCGTACCTTCCGTCGCACGCTTAAGACGTTCCTATTCCAGCAAGCCGGCCTGACCTAAACTTCTCTGCTTTTAAATGGGAATTTTAAATTTGGTTTTAAATTATTGGGGTTTTAAATATGGTTCAGCCAAATTTATTTAATTTGTTTTATCTCTATTTTAAATTTTGTACTTCCATGTTTTATTTTTATGGCTGTTCACCGCCCTGAGTCCTTCGGGAGTAGGGCGGTATACAAATTCAATAAATACAAAATACAAATACAAACTGTAGAATTCTTGGTGTTCTCTGAGCTTCATTGTAGGCTTGCAAATGTTTCATTACTTGGTTAGATAACATCATCAGTGTAATGTTGTCACACTGATTACCTAGTTGAGCAATGATAGGTCTGCCAGCAAACAACCAAGCTTAGAGAACACCAAGAACTTCAAAGTAAGAAACATTGAACCCAATGAGACTTAACATCTAAAAAAATAGTCATAGGCGTATCCTTTCAGAATTAAAACACAAGGTTTTCACTTTCCTTTCTTCCACTCCCCCTTCCTTCCTTCCTTCCTTCCTTCCTTCCTTCCTTCCTTCCTCCCTCCCTCCCTCCCTCCCTCCCTCCCTCCCAGGAGAATGTCAGATGATTGTCCTCAGCATTGCAGACTGGGCAAATCTGTAGTCCGACTGGGCAGTTTCAGATATTTGCAAAACTTCTACAAGATACTACTTCAAATGTCTTCTACTACTTTACCAGAAATAAAGGAAAACATATCCGGGTCTTCAGAAGATAATATGTTTCCCTAAATAATTTATTCACAACTACAGAATCCTTTCAAGTGTTATGATTAAAATATAATGTGGCTGTCTGATATGTCACTATAGTTAGAAGAAACTGAAAAATTATAACAGGACAATAGATAAGAAAAATGTGCTCGACAAGGGTAAAAAGAGCGTGCACACATATGCAAGTGAACAAAAATATTGGGTAATTATAGAGTTTCAAGTTCTGTTATAACCAAATAGTTATGCAATGGTAGCAGCTGCTGCCTGACAAAAGAAATTACAGCATGTGACCTTATAGTCTATAATTTAATAAAGTGAAAGTGATGGGAGGCATAAAACAGTCCCAAGATGCACACAGCAAAAATGCATTTGGAGAAATCCCACAGGTGTTTGACAACAGCCTGAAAGTAGTAGGAAACAAAGAAACAAATAATCAAAAATGCAGGAGAGAATTGAATTTCTATGTGATAGTGACTTACCAGTTAAATCTTGTTTCTTGAGATTTTAGATACCTGCAATCACCAAAAATAATGCACTGCATTTTTTAATCCAAAGGGTTGGAAAGGAAGCTGTTTTGCTTAATCTGTGGCTTCATTATTGTTTAATAACCTATCCTAAGACTTTGCATTTTGGGGTCACGATTGGTCTGTCTGCCTGTCTCTCTGTGTAAATCTCCTTTTCCATCACATTCTGTTGAGATTTTGAATGAAATCTTGGAGTCACTGATGGGATGGGTAATAGTAGAAAAAAATGGAATTAAGTCCAGATAAAACAAATGGAATTAGTCTGTTACCAGTCCAAAGATGTTTTGTTACTTTCATTAAAATATCCAGGTTATAGGTTGAGAACATTGCTTGATCTGAGTTTATCCCACAATAACAATTATTAACTGTGGCTGTGCAGGTTTGATTGGCATTTTGATGCATTTATTCTGGTATGAGACTTGGCCATAATTTTACATACGTTACTTGAATCTCAGTTGGATTACTATAAGGTGCTCTCCAAGGGCCTTTTCTTGAAAACCAGTTGTAACCAACAATACATAAAAAATATTTTGAGGAGAATTTTGATAGCTAACAGTATGAGGTCAATTGATTCTTTTCTTCATGTCATCCTCTTTCACAATCCACTTTTTTTGGGGGGGATTTTATATTTTTGGGAAAGAGAATTCCTGTATCTGTCCAAACTTTCCACAGCTATCAAGTGGTTTTGGTTTTTGTTCATCTAAATCTAGAGCCAATTTATCAGAATCTTGGATTAAATAAGTACTATATCCGTGATGGCGAACCTATGGCAAGCATGCACGCGGAGCCATATTAGTGGGCACGCCAGCTCAGCTCTGGGGTGCATGTGCGCGCCGGATAGCTGATTTTCGGGCCTTCTGGGCCCACCAGAAGTAGGGAAACAGGCTGTTTCCTGCCTCTGGATGGCCTGGGGGGGGGGTGGGGAAGGCCCGTTTTTCTTTCTTACCTGGCTCCAGATCCTTTCTATGGATCTGGGAAGGGCGAAAACAGCCTTTCCCAGTCCCTCGGAGGCCCTGCAGAGGCTGAAAGGGCCCATTTCCCAACTCTCGGTGGGACAGGAAGTGACATTTTTTTCTGTCCCCAGCCTCCAGAGACTCCTAGAGAGGCTCCTACAGACTCCTAGAAAGGCTCCTAGAGATTCCTAGAGAGGTTCTGGAGGCTGGGACAGCAAAAAACATCACTTCCTGTCCCACCGAGAGTTGGGAAATGGGCCCTTTCAGCCTCCGTAGGGCCTCCAAGGGAGTGGGAAAGGCTGTTTTCGCCCTTCCCAGATATTCAGAGAGGATCTGGAACCAGGTAAGAAAGAAAAACGGGCCTACCAGGACATCATGTGCCAGGAGAGGGGGGGAGGGGTTGCGTGCGCATGTGCGTGGGCACGTGCATGCATGACCCTCCCCCCCGCCCCCCCCTCTCCTGGCACACGATGGCAAAAAGGTTAGCCATCACTGTACTATATAATCAATATACTAAGTAGTTCTTGGCTTTGTAATTAATATATGCATCTGAAATTAGATCCGTGAGCTAGCACAAAAAATTAATCAACACTACCTTAGACTGTATTACTACTAGACTGAAATAAAGAATTACTTTTCATATTGCTTTTGCTTTCATCTGATGGTCATTTAGATTTTTGCAGTTTAGATATGATAGTGCAGTGTATTCTCTCTGATATCTTTCAGGAATGACTTTAAGAGAATAGAACTCTTGAATTAAAAGCTATCTGTATGATTCCAGTGACTTTTAACAATCATCATATTGGCATGACCAATAAGGATTAATCAAGTTATGAACTAATATTAAAATTCACTCCTAAATAAATGACATTATTCCAGAACTAATTATTTTCTGAACATAATTTCCAGAAACCCTTCTTTCTGAAGCAGCTAAAGGGCCACTCCAAGTATCCACTTCATTTCATAAGAACAAGAACTGAGGGGATCTGTTCTTGATGATATACCTCACAATTCAGAACTCAAAAGGAACCTAATTATTGGCATATCAGTACTTTAATTCTATTTCTGAAGTTCACTACTTACCTCTAAATTGCAACTTTACCTTTAAAACTTATTCTTAAAAATAAAAATTGCTTTAAATTACAGCAGCCTTCCCTAACCTGGAAGACTGTGTTGGATTTCAGTTATTCTTAGTCTACTGATGTATGTGCTGGCTAAGGATAATATGAATTGGAATTCAACCCTTACATGGGAGGGTTCAAAATGATTTTGGAAAGAATGATAATTGTAGCTGTGATGGCTATGGTATCCAGTATTTTCTATATATTTCTTAGATTCATCCTACATTATCTGTGGGTAGACATTCTATTATAGGGCATGTATAAAAATATATAAGGAAGAGTTTTCTCTCAGAAGTGAAATGCAGCACATTTCCCCTATTCTTTCTTTCTTTTTCTTTCTTTCTTTCTTTCTTTCTTTCTTTCTTTCTTTCTTTCTTTCTTTCTTTCTTTCTTTCTTTCTTTCTTTCTTTCTTTCTTTCTTTCTTTCTTTCTTTCTTTCTTTCTTAATTTCTATACCGCCCTTCTCCTGAAGGACTCAGGGCAGTGAACAGTTAAAATAACATACATATAAAATGTGAATATAAGATGATTAAGCCAATTTGGTTCATCAGTTAAGAATTTTCAACATAAAGATTTAGGAAAATTAGAAGAGATTTATGCCAGCCCGGCTTGGTGAAATAGAAAGGTCTTAAGTGCACGACGGAAAGTACGAAGATCTGGGATCATTCGTATCCCTGGGGGTAACCTGTTCCAAAGGGTAGGTGCCCCCACAGAAAAGGCTCTTTCCCTGGGAACCACCAGTCGACATTGCTTTAGTGATGGCACCCTGAGGAGGCCCACCCTGTGGGAGCGTGCTGGTTGGTGGGAGGTTATTGGTTGCAGACTCATTAAAAGAGTCCAAACTTTTTCATGCTTTCACATTTTTATTTATTTATTTATTTTGCTTTTAATTTATATGCCGCCCTTCTCTGGAGACATGTAACTAAAAATGTTGTTAGTTGAGAAGTCATTTATTGAGTGACTATATTTCCTGAAAACTTTCGTGTGGCCATGTCCAGGTTTACCTGAGAAAGTTTGACATTCTTTCCCAATACTTAGGGGATGTCTCCTTATTTAGGGTTCATATATTTAGGGTTATTATATATTAATATAATAAATAAATAAATAAATATCATCTGATATCCAAATGTGTCTGTTTCAGTTATGTCTATACCCATGATGGCGAACCTATGGCACACATGCCATGGGTGGCAGGCAGAGCCCTCTCTATGGACACACCAGCCATCACCACAGCCCAGCTCCATTGCGCATATAAGCATGCCTCCCACCGGCCAGCTGGTCTTTGGGTCTCTGCTGCACATGTGCAGGGAGCATGCATGGGAGTACAGGCGCATGCATGGGGGTACAGGCCGCGCGAGGCCCGCCATGCCCTGTTTTGGACCTGGAAAGCTTCCTGCACCAACCTGGAAGCCAAAACAGGGTGCAGGGGGTCTGCGGCACATCTGCATGTGCAGGCGCAGGGCCCAGGGCACATGCATGGGGAACGCACGCAGATGCACAGGGGTTTGCTCACATAGCATTTTGGGAGTTTGGGCATCCATGTTTGTGTGCTTTGGACACTTGGCACCAAAAAGGTTAACCATCACTGGTCTATACCATTCCTTGGTAGCAACACAGATGTGGTTTGTCACTGCCTGCTTTTGAGTTTGATTCTGAACTTTCCTCCCCTAGACTTCTGTCATGCCCTTTTACTCCACTTGCTATTACCTTCACTTTAGATTCTTCTTGGTTTAAGGTAACATTACAGGAAGGTCCGCCCAGCTATTCCTTTCCAAAATGTCAAGCTAGTAGCAGTATCAGTCTGTTTGTTGGGCACCCAGCAGATGGCTTTCTTCACTGCAGCTCCCAAGCTTTAGAATGTACTTTCTTGGCAATTGCACAATTACCACCATATTTAGAAAGTGCTTTAACATTAAAAGGTAAAGGTAAAGGTTTCCCTCACACATATGTGCTAGTCGTTCCCGACTCTAGGGGGCGGTGCTCATCTCCGTTTCAAAGCCGAAGGGCCAGCAATGTCTGAAGATGTCTCCATGGTCATGTGGCCAGCATGACTAAATGCCAAAGGTTCACGGAATACCGTTACCTTCCCACCAAAGGTAGTTCCTATTTTTCTACTTGCATTTTTTATGTGCTTTCGAACTGCTAGGTTTGCAGAAGCTTCTAATGGGAGCTCACCCCGTCACGCGGCACTAGGAATTCAAACTGCTGAACTGCCAACCTTTTGATTGACAAGCTCAGCATCTTAGCCATTAAGCCACCGTGTCCATAACATTATGCTCTTCAATTATATTTTGTTAAAATGGGGTAATAATAATCTACCTATACTACCTATGTATTTTTTAATTGGGATTTTTAAATGTATTTTATTTTTTCCATTTCCTTGTTTGTTAACCAGTTTGAGCCTTCTAGGTGTAGAGAGATTGAATATAAATGGAAATAAATAAATTCATACTTATAATTGCTTGCAGGAGGATTCTGTTGTTAGAAATTAAAAATTATTCTTCTAACACTGTAAACAAGGTAATTTGCAATGTCCCACCAATAGTAGGAACATTATTTACAACCAGTCAAGGAAATTCACCAGCACAAGGAATGGAAGTAGAGATTTTGGTTGTTCATTAGCACTTAGAAAGTTCATGAATGAACGTTAAGTTTTTCTTTACCATGAAAGCTACAATTAATGAAAAAGCAGTGAAGGGTTATATTTCAGAAAGTGAGATACCTAAAATCTTCAAAATGTCTGATTTAAAGTCAGTGGGAGTAGATTCCATAAAATAAATGTATGCTGCCCCCCCTCCCCCTGAACCAAACTTGTACATGGAGTCTAAAGGTCACATTCTTTTGGGGTTAAACATGTCATCCTTGTACATCAAGTAGATGGAATGTATTAGGTGAAGATACACATATTGGAATTAATAGATTTTTTGGTGGTGGACTAGTAAATATCTACTATTTGTTGTAAGGCAATGGAATTTGCAATCTCCAGTTATTTGTCTTATGCATTTGGTAGGTTTTCCAGTGATTCCTATTATTATTATTACAGTTTGCTTCAACATGGGAATTCACCATTTTGTACAAAACTATATAAACTTTATCTCCCTCCTTATAGCTCTTTTATTTTATTCCAGAATTCATATCTCATTTAAAAAAGTAAAGGTAACATCTTTGTAATAAATGCAATACGATAGATTCAGGGTAAAAAAAAACCAACAACAGTTAATCAACAACTTTTTGTATATTTGATCTAAAGTTTTACCCATCTTTAATAATGTATTAGAAGTTGTTGCATAAATTCAGAATTCCTCTACTTAGACATCATTTTAAAAACAATATCATAGATCATATACTCTGTCTGCCTTGATGAATGCTTCATATTGTGAGAACAAAATATTTATTTTTATTGTATTTGTTATATTTATATAGTTTGGTTTCTTTTTCTTCATCTGTGGTCTATTTTATAAAAAAGAAAGACGTTTAGTTTAGTTTAGTTTAGTTTAGTTTAGTTTAGTTTAGTTTAGTTTAGTTTAGTTTAGTTTAGTTTAGTTTTATTTGATTTGTATACCGCCCTACTCCCGAAGGACTCAGGGCGGTGAACAGCCAACAATAAAATACATAAATACACAAAATTTAAAAACCCGATAAAATTAAATTAAACTTTTTGGCCCAGACAAATTAAAATACCCCAATAATTAAAAAACAGATTAAAATTTACATATTTAAAAAGGGAAGAGATCAGGCCAAGCCCGCTTGATGGAATAAAAAGGTCTTCACAGCCCGGCAGAAGGAGTGCAGATCCGGGATCCTCCGTATCTCCGGGGGGAGCTCATTCCAGATGGTAGGTGCCCCCACAGAGAAGGCTCTCCCCCTAGGGGCCGCCAGTCGACACTGTTTGGCTGACGGCACCCAGAGGAGTCCCTCTCTATGAGAGCGTACTGGCCGGTGGGAGGCTATTGGTGGTAGTAGGCGGTCCCGTAAATAACCAGGTCCTAAGCCATGGAGCGCTTTAAAGGTGGTAACCAAAACCTTGAAGCGCACCCAGAAGACCACCGGGAGCCAGTGCAGCTCGCGCAGGAGAGGTGTTACATGGGAGCACCATGTCGCTCCCATTACCACCCGCGCGGCCGCACTCTGCGCCAGTTGGAGCCTCCGGGTGCTCTTCAAGGGGAGCCCCATGTAGAGAGCATTACAATAGTCCAGGCGGGAGGTGACGAGGGCATGAGTGACCGTGCGTAACGAGTCCCAATCCAGAAAGGGACGCAACTGGCGAATCAGGCGGACCTGATAAAAAATCCTCCCGGTCACGGCCGTCAAGTGCTCTTCTAAAGACAGCCGTGAATCCAGGAGGACGCCCAAGTTGCGAGCCCTCTCCGTGGGGGCCAATGATTCGCCCCCAGTAGTCAGTGATGGCGTCAACTGGCTATATCGGGACGTCGGAAACCACAGCCACTCGGTCTTGGATGGGTTGAGCCTGAGCCTGTTCCTCCCCATCCAGATCCGTATGGCCTCCAGGCACTGGGACATCACTTCAAGGGCATCGTTGGGGTGATCCGGGGTGGAGATGTACAGCTGGGTGTCATCAGCGTACTGATGGTACTCCACCCCGAAACCACGGATGATCTCGCCCAGCGGCTTCACATAAATGTTGAACAGGAGAGGTGAGAGGACCGACCCTTGCGGCACCCCACATATGAGGGGCCTCGGGGTCGACCTCTGTCCCCCTGTCAACACAGACTGTGACCAGTCAGAGAGAAAGGAGGAGAACCACCGCAACACAGTGCCTCCCACCCCTAACTCTTCCAACCGGTGCAGCATGATACCATGGTCGATGGTATCAAAAGCCGCTGAGAGATCTAACAGGACCAGGACAGAGGAGCACCCCCTGTCCCGAGCCCTCCAGAGATCATCAATCAATGCGACCAATGCCATTTCCGTGCTGTACCCGGGCCTGAAGCCCGACTGGAATGGATCCAGATACATCATTTCATCCTGGTGCTGGGGAAGCTGTTGCGCAACCACACTCTCAACAACCTTCGCCACAAAACGAAGGTTGGAGACCGGACGATAATTTACCAACATTGCCGGGTCCAGGGAAGGCTTCTTGAGGAGAGGCCTCACCACCGCCTCTTTCAAGGCGGCAGGAAAGACACCCTCACCCAACGAAGCATTTATAATCCCCTGGAACCAGCCTCGTGTCACCTCCCGAGAAGCCAGCACTAACCAGGAGGGACACGGGTCCAATAAACAAGTGGTCGCGTTCAGTCTACCCAGAATCCTGTCCACGTCCTCAGGGGTCACAGGATCAAACTCATCCCAGATAACATTCTCAAGACCTGCCCCAGTCCCTCCCCCTGAGACCATCCAGTCGGAGTCCAGATCTTCCCGAATCTGAGCGATTTTGTCATACAGATATTGGACAAAATCCTCGGCTCTACCCTCCGTGATTATATCCCTGAGTCATTAGCATGGCATAAAGGGTGGTTTGTAATGCAAACTCAAATGCAAAAAAAACCTTTGAAGATGCAACCTCACAGAGAGACAAGCATATCAGAAGCTCAATCTTTTGTTCATTTGAAGAAGATTAATAATGATCCCAATCCATTAATTAAAAAAATGCCATTCATTTTACTACTGCTAGCTATATGTGATAATTTCAAAGTATCTTCAAACTAAAAATAATTTTTTTCCTTTATAGCTCTGGTCTACAGATGCTGGGAAAAATTTAGCAGAATGCCTGGAATGTGAAAAATAGCTACTTTTTAAAGCCACCGATTAAAAGTGATAAAGATGAAAGTGAAAGTGAGAGAAAAGTTTTGCTATTATTCTTGTATCTCACTGTTTCCTTTCTCTTTTAAAATCAAAGAATCCTATTTTTACTTATCCCCACAGTAAACCTAAATGCTAAGATGTGAGAGTTATACATACTGACCCATCATGCTGTTCCCTTTCAAAGAAAGCAACATTATGCAAAGTGCAGCAAAAAATAAAGAATAATAAGCCAAAGAAATTAAAGATAAGAAAAAAGGAAAGAAAAAATAGTTAAGTCTAGTATATACCAATACCTTGTAGTTTACATCTTGATACAATCCTCTTTTGAAAACTATCCTTGTTCAGAGTTTGCATATCCTTTTTCATACAGAAAAGTTGAAGAAACAGAAAAAGGGGCTAATTCTGATTGCACAAGACCAACCCTTAAGAACAAAAGCATATTTAAGAAGACATAGCTATATCAAATGTTGCCTCTGCAAAGAAGCTGAAGAAACAGTAGACCACTTAATTAACTGCTGAAAGAAGGTCACACAGACTGACCATAAATATTGAATAGAATAGAATTCTTTATTGCCCAAGTATGATTAGACACACAAGGAATTTGTCTCCAGTGTATAAGCTCTCAGTGTACATACAACAAATGCATGACAAAGTAGCAAGAATGGTGCATTGCAATATCTGCAAAAAACACCATTTGCCTGCAAACCAAAATTGGTAGGACCACAAAAAGATAAAGTAATAGAAAATAAAGATGCTAAATTGTTCTAGGATTTTAAAATTCAAATAGACATGCACCTGCCATATAACATGTTGATAAGAAAGATGGGGGGAAAAAAGTCTGGATAATGGACGTTGCAGTACCTGGAAACCACAGAAAAGAAGAGAAGCTGGAGAAAATCCCAAAATACAAAGACCTGAAAGAGCAACAGTGGTAAAAGAAAGTTAATGTGCAATAGGTGCCTTGGGTGCATTCCCAAAACACATGGAGCACCGCTTGAATGCTATCAACATTAACAAAATCACCATCAGTCAATTGCAAAAAGAAGCATCACTTGGAATAGTTTGCATCCTGCGATGATACTTCTAACATTTTCAAACAATTACATCTGCCTATTCCATGTCCTCAGGAAGACACAATGGTGGATAAAAATGACAAATCCAGTCTAAACATCTGGCAAGGAACCATAATAAAAAAATTTCTTTGCATTTTGTGTTCAGTGCCATAGTCAGTCCTGTTCCTTCTCCATTACAAAATTGTACAAATAAAAGTAGGATAGTACAAAATCTGCTCATGGACAAAATTTCCACCTGTCAATTACAAAAGGCCACACTGTTTGGATCTCCACATATACTACAGTCATACATGAGAACATCTTGGGAAGAACTTGGTGCATATGAAGACCAACACCAGCTCCAGAACTAGCAGCTGCAATTTCATATCACATTCACAGACAATATACATGGGATCCTGAGCAATGCTAAAGCATTCGGTTTCCCCAACCTCCTTCTAAAATTCAGGCATTGTGCAAAATGGCTTCTCTTGAATCCTCACAATAACAGCCCTTCAAGGCAGGCAAAACTGATGTAAATTGCCCAGAGAGAACAGGATTAACTACTAGCCCTTTAGCGGCTTTCTCTGAGTTGCAATAGTTTAAGAAGGTTTGCCATAGAACCTGCAATGAGATGTATTCAGTAAGCCAGCTCTGAATTAAATCTGGGTTAAAAAAAAGACAAGGGCCAATTTGAATTTCTCATTTTACAGCTGATTCAGTCTTAACATTATATCATGAGGTAAATTGACTCTAAATAAATAAAGCATCTAGTCTATTAAAATGGCTACCTTCAGTGTTCAAGGGACAAAAAAGGTAAATCATGAATCGTGATTGAAAATGCAGGGAACAAATGTCATATTTCTATGTATTCTCATGTCTGTTAAATAATGAGCAATCTTTCTCAGTATCGCAAATATTCATGAAGCTGAATTTAATGAGATTATGATTCCGAAAGGCCATGCTCCATTGCCATATTAATAGTCAAATGTAATTTTTCCTCTTTTTATACAAATCAGTGATACAGCAATTCAAATTGTCACTACAGAAGGCACTACTACTACTACAGTATTACCCTGATTTATCTGCCTCAAAGTCAGAAAGCCATGTTATCTAGAGCATGTTTGATGGGATATGATCTTTACAAATTTATTTATTTTATTTATTTTATTTATTTAAATTTTTATACTGCCCTTCTCCCGAGGGACTCAAGGAGGTGCACAGCCAACAATAAAACACATATATCTATAAAATTTAAAAACAGTTTAAAAACATATTAAATAATTTGGCCCCAATATTATTAAAAACTAAAACAAACCATTAAAATTCATGTGTAAGCCAGCCCAGCTTGTTGAAACAATAATGTCTTGAGGGCACGGCAAAAGGTGCATAGGTCAGGGATCATACGTATCTCTGGGGGCAATTCATTCCAGAGGGCAAGTACCCCCATCGAGAAGGCTCTCCCCCTGGGGGTCGCCAGTCAACATTGTTTGACCGACGGCAGCCTGAGGAGTCCCTCTCTGTGGGAGCGTATTGGCCGGTGGGAGGCTATTGATGGCAGAAGGCGATCTCGTAAGTACCCAGGTCCTAAGCCATGGAGCACTTTAAAGATGGTGACCAGCACCTTGAATCACACCTGGAAGACCACCGGGAGCCAGTGTAGCTCGCGCAGGAGAAGTGTTACATGGGTGCGCCATGTCGCTCCCATAATCACCCGCACGGCCGCATCCTGGACCAGTTGGAGTCTCCGCTCTTCAAGAGGAGTCCCATGTAGAGAGCATTACAGTAGTCCAGACGGGAAGGACCAGGATAGAGGAACAACCCCTGTCCCGAGCCCTCCAGAGATCATCAACCAATGCGACCAATGCCGTTTCCGTGCTGTACCCCGGCCTGAAGCCCGACTGGTACGGATCTAGATAGACAGCTTCATCCAGGTACTGGGGAAGTTGTTGCGCCACCACACTCTCAACAGCCTTCACCACAAAGTGAAGGTTGGAGACTGGACGATAGTTCACTAATACAGCCGGGTCCAGGGGAGGCTTCTTGAGGGGGGGGCCTCACTACTGCCTCTTTCAAGGCAGAGGGGAAGAAACCCTCACTCAAAGAAGCATTAATAATCACCTGGAGCCAGCCTAATCACCGGGAGGCCAGCACCAACCAGGAGGGACACGGATCCAATAAACATGTGGCAGCATTAAATCTACCCAGAATTCTGTCCACGTCCTCGGGAGTCACATGGTCAAACTCCTCCCAGATAACATTCTCAAGACCCACTTCCATCACCCCATCTGAACCTATCCAGTCGGAGTCCAAGCCTTCTCGAATCTGAGTGATTTTATCATGCAGGTATTGCACAAAATCCTCAGCCCTACCCTGCAAGGGGTCTTCCTGCACTCCCAAATGAAGTAGGGAGCGGGTCACCCTAAACAGGGCAGCTGGGCGGTTATCTGCAGACGCAACAAGAGCAGAAAAATAATTAGATTTTGCCGCTCTTATCGCCACTAGGTAGATCTTAATATGAGACCTCACCAGTGTTCGATCAGATTCAGAACAGCTGGCCCTCCAATCGCTCTCCAGGCGTCTTTTTTGGCGCTTCATCTCCCTTAGCTCCTCGGAAAACCAGGGAGCCAATTGGGAACGGCACTGGGCAGAGGCCGTAAAGGCACGACGTGGTCCAAAGCTCCAGCAGCTGCCCTATCCCAGGCGGCCACAAGTTCTTCAGTCAAGTTGTGAGCCAGAGCCTCAGGGAATGGCCCAAGCTCCATCAGGAACCTATCCGGATCCATCAGGTTCCTGGGACGGAACCACCTAGTCGGTTCCGTCTCCCTGCAGCGGAGGGTAGCAGCTCGAAAGTCTAGTCGAAGGAGTGAATGATCTACCATGACAAGGGCTTAATGGCTATATCCCATTTCTAGATCATTCAGCCACTGACCAGAGACAAAAATCAAGTCCAGAGTGTGTCCCCCCGTGTGAGTAAGGCCTTGAACTAACTGGGTCAGGTCCATGGCAGTCATGGAAGCCATGAACTCCCGGGCTGCCTCTGACATTTCACCGACAGATGGCAGGTTGAAATCCCCCATGACCATAAGTCTGGGGGTATCCACCGCCACCCCGGCTATTACGTTGAGCAGCTCGGGCAGGGCCACCGCTATGTGGCAGGGAGCCAGGTACACAATCAGCAAACCCATCTGCACCCCATGACCCCACTTCACAAGGAGGGACTCACATCCGGCTATCTGAGGTACAGTGGCCTCCCTCGGACAAAGACTTTTCTTTATAATAGCCGCCACCCCCCCTGCCCCTACCCTGAGCCCTTGGCTGATGGAATGCGTGGAAGCCTGGTGGGCACATTTCAATGAGGGGACCCCCCCCTCCCAGCCCAACCAGGTCTCCGTAATACCCGCCTTAATAAGACCAATATTGCATCCAATATAAGGAAGATGTTGAGATTCTGGAAAGAGTACAGGGAAGAGCAACAAGAATAATTAGGGATTTGTAGGCTAAAACATATGAAGAACAGTTACAGGAATTGGGTATGTCTAATCTAATGAAAAGAAGGACTAGGGAAGACATTATCGCAGTGTTCCAATATTTGAAGGGCTCCTACAAAGATAAGGGGGTCTAATATTTTTCAAAGCACCAAAAAAACAAGAAAAGAAACAACGGATGGAAATTAACCAAGGAGAGAAGCAACCTAGAATTAAGGAGAAAATTCCTAATGGGTAGAGCAATCAACCAATGGAATAGCTTGCCTTCAGAAGTTGTGGGTGCTCCATCACTGGAAGCTTTCAAAAAGATTTCCTGCTTGAGCAGGGATTGCACTGGAAAACCTCCTGGTCCTTTTCAACTTTATTATTCTATGTTCTATGATAGGCCAGTCTTGCCTTTAACTTTAGTTAAAGCAGTCTGTGTACAGATTGTTTACTGAGTGTGTAGGATGTTATTCAATCCAGATTACAGCCTATCACAAATAATTTGGCAATTTGGTCGGAACCCTGACATAACTTTTAATAAGTGAAATTTACCTTTACAAAGTGAATAAACAAACAAAAATCAACATGTTCAAGATGGCACTGGGTATATTTGAAGACCTGCTCTTTTGAACATCCTGCTCTTTTCTTATTGTCATCTTATTATCTAACAGAATAACAGAGTTGGAAGGGACCTTGAGGTCTTTTATTCCAACCCCCTGCTGAAGCAGGAAACCCTATAACAATTCAGACATATGGTTGTCCAATCTCTTCTTAAAAATCACCAGTGTTTGAGAACCCACAACTTCTAGAGGCAAGCCATTGTAATAATTAATTGTTATAACTGTTAGGAAATTTATTCTTAGTTCTAGGTTGGTTCTCTCCTAGATTAGTTTCTATCCATTGCTTCTAATCCTGCTTGTAGGTGATTTGGAGAATAGGTTGAACCCCTCTTTTTTGTGAAAACCTCTCAAGTACTGGAAGTTTAAAGAGAACTTGTATTAAGGTAAATAATGTGGTAGTCCCTTATGTATTGGAATACTGCTATCCTATCACCTCTACTCAGTGGTGGGATTCAAGTAATTTAACAACCGGTTCTCTGTCCTAATGATTTCTTCCAACAACCAGTTTGCCAAACTGCTCAGAAAATTAACAACCGGTTCTCCCGAAGTGGTGCGAACTGGCTGAATCCCACCACTGCCCCTACTCCTTCTTTTCATTAAACTAGACATCCTGCAACCATTCTTCATATGTTTTAGGCTTCAGTCCCCTAATCATCTTTGTTGCTCTTCTCTGCACTCTTTCTAGTGTCTTATCATCTTTTTTATATTTTTTGGTGACCAAAATTGGATGTAATATTCCAAGTGTAGCCTTACCAAGGCATTATAAAGTGGGATTAATAACTTCTTGTTTCTATCCCTCTATTGATGCAGCCTAGAACTGTGTTGGCTTTTTTGGCAGCTATAGCACACTACTGTCTTATATTTAAATGATCTTCAATTAGGATTCCAAGATCCCTCTCACAGTTATTACTGTTGTGTCAGGTACCACCTATTCTATACCTGTGTGTTTGTTTTTTCTTGCCTAAATGTAAAACCTTACTTTTCTCGACATTGAATTTCATTTTATAAGATACGGTCCAGTATTCAAATCTATCAAGATTCTTCTGTATCTTGAGCCTATCTTCTGGAGTGTTGGCTGTTCTTCCTAGCTTGGTGTCATCTGCAATTTTGTTGAGTTCCCCTTTTATTTCCTCATCTAAGTCATTGATGAAGACATTGAAGAGTACTGGGCCTAAAACAGAGCTTTGGGATGCCCCACTGCATACTTCCATCCATTCCATCCTATTAAGGACTACATCTATATAGTAATTATATAATTATAACATTATAGCATCTATCCCATTGCAAATCTATGGCTCCATGGTATAGTAATCAACATTTGATCAAAGTATAGTCTTTATAGTATAGCACTTTCAAAATGTTAGGATATGGTACCTCAAAATTGACCAATTCTCTATAGTAACTCCAAAAAACACTATAGTTATACTTTGGTCACAATAGTACAATTCCTTGTTTTTCTATCAGTAAGAATTATTTGTGTAGGACTTGGAAATGTTACCCTTCCTTCCTTTAATACGGTAGTTATGTTTGATTGCAAAGTTAGAACAAATCGTTTTAAACCTGTGTAGGAGACAGTGCTCTCCTCTGACCAATAATAGAGAGAGTACATGACAATATTTTTGCCTACACAGTATAATTCAGATATTTCATGTTCTTTTATGCCTTCGCACAGATTAGAAATACAAGTTAATGTCATTAAAATCTTTAGGTTATTATTTTCATAAGCATCTAAGTAAGCATTTTCCCATAAGAAAATAAAAGTTAGGGTGTACAAAGAGGAGTGATTATACAATTTAGGCGCACATAATTTTTCCTAGCTTGTACTCAGTATTTTATTCTGATTTCCTAGCATGGTATATGTATACACATGAATACACATGGATAAAGTTCCAAACGAGCAAACACAAGCAGCAACAAAAGAAAATTGTGTTTATTAACTTTTAAGAATTTTAATTTTGTTTATATGGTTTTATGTGAGTGGGATGCCACTGTGTTTTTCTTGGTGACTGCTGAGGGATGTGGTGTTTATTTTATGTTGATTATTGGTTTGGTTATGTTTTTAACTCCACTGTTATGAAGCATTCAGAATCTTGATAGCTGGGTGATATATAAATGTCTGTATTATTTTTCTGTAACTGCTCATGTTCTTCAGAATGTCCCCTATATACAACAGCCCCTTTCTCTGCTTACATTTGGGAATGCCATTAAGGCCTGGCACTTCCCTCAGGCCTTATGGGCCATATTAGACTGAAGAAGCTGTGGAAGGGAGTCTTGGCAATGCAGAACTTTCCCAGGGAGGAGGCAGTACATTTCAGAAAGAAACCCAGATTAAAAGACTATGCAGTCCTGAACCAGATGGAGGAGTGTGGAAGTGGTTCAGGATAGCCATGCTCTAGAATCTTTCAGGATGTATCTATTAAGGTAGAGGTTTATCGCCTTAGTTTGGTAAGATTCTGTCCTATAGGTGTAAACAAATAAAGGATTGGATTCAAGTGGATTTTATTATGTAATCTTTGGGCTTGGTCCTGACACTAGTGAAGCAAGAATTTCCTTTTCATTATTCTATTACATTTTATATTCTGTATATATTTAATATTGTATGGTTTGGGATTTTGTTTATTGATTTATTTATGCAGTATCAGCCTGTTTGAGTTGGGCAGCCTTATAAATCTTATCAGTAAATAAAAAGAACAAACTAAAATAAAATAAAATAAAATAACAGCTATAAACAACATAATTATTTTGCTTGAAAAAAAAGAAATCTCCCTTAGACAGCTGACACCAATCCCTCAGCTGAGTGTCCCTCCTGGCTCCTTAAGGTAGATAAGGAGAGATAGACATTTAACTGCTGTCAGAGTGGCTTCTTTACTTTTCTCAATCTGAGAAACAAAATTTGAAGAGAGTCCAAACTGATGAAAAAATTCCTTTCTTTTCATAACTAAAATTCATTGCCACCAGGTATAGTGATGGCCACCAGTTGAAAATATAATTGCTTTAGAAAGTTATATGTTTGTGTTATTAACTGTAAAAGGGGAGCTTTTTTGTCAGACCTACACAGTCCCCAAATTTAGCACAATAAATATATAAATATTTAACATTGAGTAGGCATTGTGAACATCTGAATTTCACAACGTTCATATAAAGAAACATGGGAAATGGGATTATCAAACTTCTTGAAGCACTCCCAAAAGAGTTCTTCAGTGCTCACCCTCTCATTTCATTAAAGTAAATTTAGAATAAGGAAAATCTGACATGAATGAAAAGCAAATTCTCTTTCAATCTAACTCAATTATCGATGACTTCATGGAGATTTCCATATAATGATCTTAATAGCAATATGAAATTGGTTTGAAATACCATCTTCTGGGATATGTTTTCTTGTTTGTATGTTTAGCCCACAGCTCTGGTATTTCCATTCTGGTCTTAACCAAATCCAGTAATGCCTCTACTCTGACAGTCCTTTCTTCCCCTTTGAGATGAAATATTCTGCTAATGAAAGAAAAAGAGAAAGATGGGATCTAGTGACTATATGCTTGTATGATCCTTGCAGGGCTAGATCTGTACAGCCTCATGGATCATGAGAGAACTTTCAAAGCAAGCTGATAAGTCAAATTGTAGCTGGCCCAGACTGAAATTAAGTTATAGTTAGGCTTGATTTAGAAACAAAATGAATGATAGTGTGGCAGATCTATGGATTAATAATTGCAGTTGGACAATAGTACCTGTCAGAGTGTGCACAGTGTGATTATGTGAGACAACACAGGAGCAAATACAGTAAACAGAGGTTTGTCTTTAAATAGGGGTTTTATTTACAAAGAACATATACATACACGTACTTTAGTCAGATCTCAAACAAACAGCAAACAGCAATTACAGCACAGAAGCACACACGGAAAGGGATAGATACCCCAACAGGGCCTCTTCTTATTACAGGCTCTTAAAGAGATATCAGCCAAAAAACCTTGCTGACTGATTCCCAGCATTACATCATCATCAGCTGGACAGCTCTTAAATCATTACTCTAATAGTACCCGTGGCACACTGATGGGGTTACTTTCAATTCAAGGTTATAAGCAGATATTAAACATCCATCTCTCTCAGATGCTTTAATTTGGATCTCTACACTGAACAGGTGGAATGATCTAAACAGTTTCTTCTAACTCTAAGACAGGATTTCTCAATCTTGGCAACTTCAAGACAAGTGGATGTCAACTCCCAGAATTCCCTAGTCAGCATGAGGAATTCTGGGAGTCCACACATCTCAAGTTGCTGAAGTTGAAAAACACTGCTCAAGGATTCTTTGGTTCTATGGTTCTATAGTGGAATTTATCAGAGACATCATTATTCTGTTATTTTGTTCTGATTGAACTCAGCCCATAGAATTTACTCTGAGTTAATCTTTTTGCTGATGTTTATTGCCTAGCCTGCTGCTTTCTTTTCTACCTTCCTGACTTCCCTGAAGAGCATTAAGTAGCTACAGATCAGGATATTAGGACAGTGCAATAGGGGATTCAAGATGGCCGCCAACTGCTAACAAATGCATTGTTTTTTGCAATATCATCAAATAAATAAATAAAATTCCTGGGGGAGGAAGAAAAAACTGAGACGTGCCATTACTAATGATGACCTGTCTTTCTCAGAGACATTGTTGGTGAATTTCTCCTTCCTTGGAGACACTGAGTGAAACATTATCTCCTTCCTCCCTGTTAATTCCTCTGCTTCAAAATAGGATAGAGGCTTTCAGAAGGTCATTTGTGCACATGCCTGAGTCAGGATATCAAGCAATGCATCTTGATTAGCCAGTGTTACAGGCAATTCAGAAACTTCTGTTGCTTTGTTTTTTTCAAGACTTAAGATGACTTAAGATGACTGGCTTGTTGAATGTTAAACCAGTGCCCAACCTTGGCAACTTTAAAATATGTGAACATGGTAGCTGGGGAATTCTGGAAATTGAAGTTCACATATCTTAAATTTGCTAAGGTTAAGAAACATTGAATTACACCAAAAACTCTGTCTTGTTTTTAAACTGGCTGATGGGGTCCTATCCTTATTTGCTTTCTTTGCGTTTTGTTATAATTCTAGCAGTAATGGACTCATAGCTTCCCTCTGGAAATGTAATAGTTGTATAGATACAATGGAATTTTAGCATGTGCCACTTTTCATGCAAAGTATTGCTGCTACTGTACCTTTTCTTGTAAAGCTATTGAAGTGCAAGTTATTTGTCCTTTTTCACCTGGTTTACTGATTTACAAGGCTCAGAAATCAGTCCTATCAGGCCCAATAGTATGTTTTAGAACTGCAGATGTAGTGAATGGACTTATATATCACATAAAACCATAGTTGTTAAAGGAACTATAATCGTCACATAACACATAAACTAAAATAGAGTCTATGCGTGTGTTGCGAGATTAAGTTTTCATCATGTCTTCTAATTGCTAGTTAGTGTTCATGGATGCGCTCTGCTAGCAATGCACATCCGTGAAGTAGCAGATTAGGAGAGAACTTTCACGAACACCAAGGACTCCACAGTTCAACATAGGTAGATAAAATTAGCTTCTTTATCCCTATAGATCTCTCTCTCTCCGCCTCTCTCTTTCCCTCTCTCGCTTTCTCTCTCTCTCCCTCCCACCCTCTCTCTGACACTCCCCTCTCTCTATCTTTCTATCTCTGTCTCCACGTGATCAATTCTCTCTCTCATGTTGTTCCTGGAATCTGTTGGAACCACTCCAGGGGTGGGTTCTACTTACCTTTACTACTGGTTTGCAATGGGATCACACACGCGTGCGCCTTGCTTCTGCGCATATGCAGATCCGGATGACATCCAAGGCAGTGAGCTGGGCCTCCCACCGGTTTTACTACTGGTTCTTGTGAACTGGTCCGAACCGGGGGCAACCAACCACTGAACCACTCTCTCTAGGAATAACAGCCACTATAATTAGGTCTATTATTGTAGTAGCATTTCACCAGTTTCAGGTTCTCTTGTCTCATCCATGTAGCTTCTTCTAGTAGCCTACTTATCAGTAGACCTATTGAAAATTCACAATTCTTTAGTCTCCTTACTTGCACCCAGCTAAATCTTAGGGTCTGCAAACATATGCAGATATTTAATTCCATATTGCTGAAATTTTCAGCACCACTAATTCAATATAAACAATTAGAACAATATAAACAATTAGAAACCTAATCAGTGACTGCAATTATTTACTAATTAGCTTTGCTTGGTACTATAACTAAATAATAATTGGTGTATTAACTGTAATAGCAGTTGGCACTATGCCTTCAATCATCAGAATAAATATGATATAATTCCTCTTATCATCAACTTGGAATCTGATAGCATGCCCCAAATTACATATCCAGGAATATCATTATATAAGAGGAAGATTTGTTTTCTGTTTAGAATGAAGATGTAAGAAATGGTTTTCCACAGTCTGAGCTATAATCAAATAGGAAAAAAAATGTGAAAAATATATTTCACATATTAATATGGAATGAAAATTTAATATGGATAATTTAAAGATTTCTGCTTGTATATATCTATTACATAAATTGAAAATAAATAAGAATTTCAAAGTATTTAATTTTAACTAGAATGTCTATGATCCAGTATTGTGTTATTAATAGTTTTGCTTCATTAAAAGAGCTTAGAGGGACTTAATATATCTCATAAAAACATAGCAGAAGTTTTTAATTCCTGAATAAGAAAAGAACAGAGAGCGTCTGTACTCATCCATCAAAGCACAGTTTCAACTTCATTAGCATAATCATTCATCTGATAGCCTCCAGACTTGTAATAACTTCCATAACTGTTTCACAACATTTATGAAACAAGGGGGGGGGTGTATTATTTATAGATTGTTCCCATGATGAGATAATTTCTCTATAGGATCATAAATTCTGCACTATTAAAACAGTGCTGAGGGAAGTACCTGATGATCCTGCAAATGCTATTGTTAGGTTGCTATTAATGTATTCACAAAACCTTGATTTAAATCTCAGTGAAATAGATTATGTTTACTCCATTGGCTTCAAGTTCAATAAATAGATTTATACAGTGGAAAATAGTATATTTGCTCCTGATATCCAATTTCATTTATTTATTTACTTGTCTGTAACCTATATGTCCCCACTACAAATAGCCTCCACCACTACATAATATAGATTCAAGCTTCCACAATTAGAACCCAATTGCGATATACATGCAACATAACATATAATAAAACCATAAATACAAGAACAACACAACACAACACAACATAAAGATGTAATTTCAGTCATAAAATAAAATTCTGGGGAATGAAGTATAAGATCAATTAATTTATTTTAATCCCTTTTTTAATGTGACCATAGTAATATTACTACAGTGTAAGACTGAAAATTATGATGGGGTTGAATTCTGAAGGGATCCTTGCTTTATACCAGTGTTGGCGAACCTTTTCAGCACCAAGTGCCAAAACGGGAGCATGCACGCATGCGCACACTGGAAACCAGAAGAGCAGCCACCCCGTGCGCACCAGGCAGCTGCTCTTCCAGTTTCTGGCATACATGCATGTGCAAACACCACTGGCTGGCATGCATGTACATGCTGGAAACCCGAAGATCCGGTTGATCCAGAAACTGGAAGACCAGGTGGCCGGTGCACATGCACGCACTGAAAACTGGAAGAGCAGCCACCTAGCATGTGCATGCACACTGGGCGGCTGTTCTTCCGGCTTCCAGTACTCCCGCGTGCATGAAGACCAGCTGGCCAGCATGCCAGAACCCAGAAGAACAACAGCCGATGGCTCGTGTGCCCGGAGAGATGGCTTTGCGTGCCACTTCCACAGGGGTGGATTCTACTTACCTTTACTACTGGTTTGCAACGGGGCCACGCGTGCTCGCTTCACTCACTCATGCGTGTGCTCTTCTGCGGGGTCAGTGGGCGGAGCCTCCTGCCAGTTTTACTACTGGTTCTATAGAACCGGGACAAACCGGGGGCAACCCACCACTGCACTTCCGGCACACATGCCATAGGTTTGCCATCACGGGTTTATACAGTGAGCCTCTCTGGACAAGTAGAAAGTTAGCACTCTCCTACAAAGTCTTTTTGCTACTACCTCATGTAGTAAATCATGTAAGTGTGATACCTCAGGAAAGGATATTCCATATATGATTTGGATCCATATGTTCATGCTGCCCATGAGGGCATTTATTTTTGTTCTAGGCAGAACGGAAGGCAGACGTAATGGGTGGAAACTAGTTAAAGAGAAATCCAACCCAGAAGTAAGGAGAAATTTTCTGACAGTAAGAAAAATTAATCAGTGGAATAGCTTGCTTTCTGGAGATGTGGCTGCTCCATCAATGAAGGTTTTCAAAAATAAATTGGACAACCATTTGACTGGGATGGTATAAGATATGCCTTGAGCAGGGAGTTGGGATAGAAGACCTCCAAGATCCCTTCCAGTACTATAATTCTATGTTCTACATGTATGTATGTATGTCTTCCAGTCATGTGTAAAACATATGGATGTGAAGTACCTGAACGGTTAACATGATCATTAACAGATATTACAACATTTCTTGTGATAGCAAAAAATTACTTTTCAAAAAGTTACTTGTAGAGTGAGTAGCATGGCAAAACTGATATACGCACATTTCCTGTAGATGTTTTTGGAGGTACTTGAAGGATGTCACCAAAGATATTAAAAGCTATCAGCTGTGGGATTTAGTAGATGTCTGATGTGAGTACTAAAAATGCACTCACATAGAAGTCTTCCCCATCATTTCTTATCTGGTCTTGATAAGAGATGATGGGGTTGAATAAGATAAAACTGAACTGTAGACTTTCTGCAGAAAACGTATGCGGACATACTGTTGAACTGTGATCCTTTCCCATTTTTATGTTTTCTTTTGCATAATAATGATGCATTCTAGTTATATTTTGCGCTGAAGATTGTATTAACCAGTCTGATAGTCAATGTCCTTTTTTTCTCATTAGCACTTCATTTTCACTTATATTGATTTTTAAAAAATATGTGCTAAAATAAAAGATACAGTTCATTTGAGGTCCTATAGTACCCTATGGAAATCTGCTATATGCCATGAGAAGTTTTCCACTCTGTTCTTTCAAAACCCAATTCATTTAAATATCTTGGCAGAGATGTTCCAGAGCTATGGAGTCAGACCTGGATTTACATTTATAAGGATTAATTTGAGTGGAAAGCTGTGAAATGTATTATTAGCTGCTTCTTCTTCTTCTTCTTCTTCTTCTTCTTCTTCTTCTTCTTCTTCTTCTTCTTCTTCTTCTTCTTCTTCTTCTTCTTCTTCTTCTTCTTCTTCTTCTTCTTCTTTTTTTTTTTTTGAGAGGAAAAGATAAGGAACTGTATTTTAATCTGCTCATTCTCTAAGATTTGCATCCGTGGGAATTAAATACAACACTAGAGTTATTTGCAATAAACTGCAAATACTTGGAAAGCTTTATTTTTTCCTTCCAAACTGCCATTTAACCTTGTCACCTATAGTCAAGAATGAGCTACCATCAGGTGGTCAAAAAAGAAATCTTCTCTGTTTTGAACAAAACAAAGTAGGAACATTTTGCTTTATTAAACTTTTCATGATCACACATATACACAGACACACAGGGTGTAGAGAGGTACTTATTTGGAAACTAAATTGTCAACGTTTGCAATTCATGTTTGCTTTACTGAACTAGAACATAGCTTCATTTATGGTTGGTTACCAAGCAACTACAAGAATATATGTTCTTATTATTTTTTTAGTAATTTTATTAAAAATTACAATTAAAAGACAATTTACAAAAAATAAAGAGTTAAAAAATAGAAAGTGTAGAAAAGAAATGGAAAGTAGAAAAGAAATAGAAAGTAGAAAACAAAAAATAAGAATATAATAAAGAATAAGAAATACATAAAGAAATTATTTTCTCATCATCATAGCTAATATAGATAATTATAGTAACATCACTTTCTCTTAAAATTACATTTTCTTTTCACAATCCATCTCTTATTTATAATCCAATATTTTATCTATAAACAAAGGGTGGAGACTATTACAACTAAAGATATTTGGATAATCTCCACCACTTTGTTTATATAGTTATATAATTTATATAACTACATAAAAAATGAAATGGAAAATGAAATGGAAGTGGGCTGGTCACATAGCAAGGAGCACTGATGGCAGGTGAACCAAGGCAGTCATAGAATGGATCCACAAAAGAGACCTAAAACAAGATGGATTGACAAATTTTGGCTACCCAATTCACCTTGAAAAATGGCAAGAGATTTGGTGGGGAAACATGAAATTGGTAGTATCTACTGCATGGGACAAATAGCCCCCAACCAATTGGGTGGTGAGTGACAGTGATGGCACTGGGGCTGTGGGGGGAACACCATGAAATACAATTTCAAGAGAGCAAGAGCTGCAGTGGCGCACAGCTGCTGGCATTGTGAGGGAGCAAAGGTGATGGCATTTGGCTGCTGGCATTGCGGGGGGGGGGGACAAATGATGATGGTGCTGAACTACCCATCAGGCATCAGGCTGTCAGGATCAGGGAGGGTGGAGGGAGGCAGTCAAACCTCCTGTTTGGCAACAGGTTGGCAGGATCAGGTGCTGGATGGGAAGGCAGTAGATGAACTGCCCATCTGGTGGCAGGATCAAATGTGGGGTGGGGAGCAGGTAGAATAAGCAACAGGATGGGGCTTCCCATTTTGACCTCTCCCCCATCATTGCTTCTGCGCCTGGACTCCAGCCTGATGTCAAATGGGCAGTTCAGCTGCCCACCCATGATGTTCCATCACTGTTGCAATGCCAGCAGCTGCACACCATCACCATTGCCCCCATAATGCCAGCAGTCGTGCACCATCACTGTTTGCCCCCCTGCAATGCCAGAAGCTGCATGCTACATGCAACACCAGCAGCCATGCACCATTACTGTTAACCCCTGTAGTACCACAGCTCTTGTGCGCCACCACAGCTCTTGCTCCCTCCCCCAGCCTGCCACTGATCCTATTGCAAGTTGCCCCCCAACAGTCCCCTCGCTCACACCCACAGCACCATTGCTGCTGCCCACCACCTGATTGGCTGGGGGCTATTTGTCCCGTGCAGCCAAAGGCCTGGGTCAAATGGTGTCGGGTGAATGGGCAGGGATGAAGGGTGAGGGGCAGGGGGAAAAGGAGATAGAGTTTGTTGAATGTGAGGGAAAGAGGTTAATTGCCCAGATCCTGACCTGGCAGAATTTTGCAGCCTAATTGCTGATATAAATTGGAGGATGTCTGGTGGCCTAGATGTGGATCTCTTGCGTCAAAAGCAAGAGGCTTTGAGTTCAATCCTCAGTAGTGGCAGATATTTGTCTCTCTGGGTGCAAAGAGAAAATATCTGCTGTGAGCTCCATTTAGGTATCAGGAAGGGTATCCGGCCAGTAAACGCTTAACTCCATTCAATTGCCCTGACTTCACCCCAATGCAAGGGATTACAGGGTCATTAAAAGAAAAAAAGAATTGCTGATATATATGGAATAGGATTTTAAGAATCATGCTACTCTATGACATGAGTTTAAAGTACCTTGTTCCAGGAACAAAGCTTCTAGAAGATTAGTGGCAGTGTCTTCTATTGCCCTACTAAAAAGACACAACAACTCTCTTGTGTTGGTAGAATAAGAGACCATCTTAGCCATTCATCTGGGCAACCTACTCTTTTCAATAAAGAAAAAATAATAAACACTTTTGAGGCCAGAACTTTAGAGAACCAACAACATTATTCTGACTCAACAGACATTTAGTTCTAGATTCATGTTAGAAAATGTTCTTTTCCCCAAATAATAGTTTCTTTACATTACCATATACAAATAATACATTATAAAATACAGATATTAGCTGGGTATGGTAGTATTTATGCAACATAAACTGGAAATTATTAGCCTAGTGATGGCTTAGATAATTAAACTTGAAAAAGAAAGAGAAAAATCTTTATGTCAATGTTAAATATAATTTCTGAACTGCTAATAAACACAAGACTGCTTGAATTGTACAATTAATACCAAGTATAGCCTTGATAGACGATTCAAAATGCATCAAATTATTTTATAATGCAAAGACTGTTTCATCCTCTGAGCTTAATTGTTTACATTAAGTTTGCCACTGTATTTTTAGTTTAAAGTGTTAAACTAAAATGTTAAAATGTGTTAAAATGTTCAAAGAAAAATAAAACAAAAGAAAAAAGAAAAAAAGTAGATAAACATTTGATTTTTAATTGGCCCCTTCTTTATAATCCAACAATTTGAAATATACATGAAACACCATGCTATAAATATTTGTATTGATCTCACTGCATCATGTATTGCATATATGGAAACTATTTTTATTTGAATTTGGTCAAACTTCTTTTGTGGTTCCATGCTGTTATTTTTGCCATTGCTGCAACTTCTCTAAACTTATGTTCCCAGAAAATGCTCTTGTAAGCCTTCTGCAAGTGCCACAATTTTCAGTTAAGATGTTATTCAGACCTCCTTTTTAATTAATGATTACTAACATTAATATTAGAGAGCACAGAGGCTTATTATTTCAGATTTATGAGTTGTCATTACATCTGGAGGCTACAAAATGTAACTCTTCTCAGAATAAATAAATGATAGCTGAATGTTTACAATACCAATTAAAGATTTTATCTGGCAGTTAGTATTCTCAAGGGTCCTGATATTCTATATGTCACAATATAACAGAGGATAACTAGTACCAGTATATCAATGGGTCTCATCTGAATAGTTTACATAATACAGAAGCTGATTTCTTAGTAACGTGATGGAGTTATGAAAAACTCAAGTTTTGCTTGAGAATTCATGGACCTTGGAAACCATATTTTTGCTCAATCATCATATTTTCATGAATAGTGTTCAATCAATCAGAATAGAGCTGGAAGGGACCTTGGAGGTCTTCTAGTCTAACCCCCAGCTCTAGCAGGAGACCCTATACCATTTTAGATAGGTGGCCATCAAATCTTTTCTTGAAAACCTCCAGTGATGAACCACTTACATATATATATATGTGTGTGTGTGTGTGTGTGTGTGTGTGTGTGTGTGTGTGTGTGTATAGTTAATATTTCGGGTTTCTTCCCGTGTAATTGTGGATATATCCCTAAAAGGGTAGAAGCGACGTTTCGGCAGAATCCCATCTGCCATCATCAGGCTTATGCCAGTAGTCATTTTGCACTAACTTGTTTCTACCCTTTTAGGGATATATCCACAATTACACGGGAAGAAACCCGAAATATTAACTATACACACATACATACCTGTGAAAACTTACATAAACAAATATATATATATATATATATATAAAATATAAAGTTAAAACCTTGGGTGTTTCCCGAGTCATTAAAAGTCTGTTAATTGAAATACTTAAAATCCTGGCTAAAATCCCAGCTTAAAATCCTCCAAAATCCCAACAAAACACTTTTTTTAAAAATTTGATTTATATGCCGCCCTTCTCCGGAGACTCAGGGCGACTTACAATGCGTTAAGCAATAGCCTTCATACTTTTGTATATTTATACAAAGTCAGCTTATTGCCCCCACAAACTGGGTCCTCATTTAACCTACCTTAGAAAGAATGGAAGGCTGAGTCAACCTTGAGCCTGGTAAGATTCGAACCTGCTGTAATTGCAGGCAGCTGTGTTAATAACAGGGTGCTTTAAACCACTGTACTACCAAGACTTTGTAAGGTCTTTTGAGACTGGCTAAAATCCTAACCAACATTTTAAAAGCAAACATAGAAAAGCGACAACTCCGATCTTGCAACATACCCACAGCTTCTAAACTGAAAGTAGGGGCCCGATGATGACAAGTTAGAGAGCTTGTTGAAACGTTGCCAAAAAGAAAAGTTTTAAAGTGTTGGTTAGGATTTTAGCCAGAGTCTCAAAAGACCTTACAAAGTGTTTTGTTGGGATTTTGGAGGATTTTAAGCTGGGATTTTAGCCAGGATTTTAAATATTTCAATTAACAGACTTTTAATGATGCAGGAAAACACCCGAGATTTTACTTTTTACATATACACACCTGTGAAAACTTGAGAAGACATATACATACATACATACATACATACATACATACATACATACATACATATATCCTCCCTGATATAGTTGAAAAGAAAAGGCAATTGACTTGGTCCTATCCTAGACAAATAAGAAGAAAAATATGGATCTAATCAGTAAAGTCAAAATGATTTTGCCATAAAGGTAAAAGCAATAAATTACAATAAGTTTTTATAGAAAAGTCAAATATTGTTATTGGCTATGGTAGGTTAGCTTTCAAAAAAAGTCTTTCAGCACAAGAGACTTAGAATAGCAACAGTGAGTCTTGTTTGGGTGATTAGAACCCAATAATTTATTGTTATGTGCCATCAAGATATTTTCAAGTTCTACAGATCATATGGATAGATCTTCTTGACGACAAACTATCTCTAACATGGTTTTTCAGATTTTCCAACTATATCCCGATCACCCCTGCAACTGAGTGCAAACATTTTGCTGCTGGTCACCCTTTTCTTCTTTCTCCTTCCCTCTTTACATCCTTATTTACATAACATGGCCTAATTGGATTAATATAAGCCTGGTCATTTATGTCAGGAGTGAGATAGAGCTCAGTAGTGTCCAAAAGTAACAATATGAAACACACCGTACAGGAAAAATGGGGATCCAGAATCTCAACAAGGCTTGCAGAATTTTTATAGCTTCCAAAAGTATAATTCTCAAAATTCTTTGCCATAATTCCTCCATTCATTAAACCATTGTTACTTACTGTATACTGCAGAGATTTTATCAGAAAACAATTCTTTTTTTAAAAAAAATGACTTGTAAATCAGCATGGACCAAAAGTTCCTTAACTAATCTGCCCCTGTAACATAGACTACCATAAGAATCTCTATCTCTAGCCATCTCACATCTTGTGTGAATTTCTGCAGGGACTGAGCTGTGTACAGTTACAAATACAAGGAATGATGTAATCAAAAGTGCATGGGATTATAGAATCATTGATGAGGATGAGGCCACTTAGATCATTAATTCTGATCTTCTGTTCAATGCAGGAATATTAATATCCTGATATAGAGCTACCCAGTATCTTCTTGAACAGGAGATTGACATCTGTCTGACAGTGAGAACAATCAACCAGTGGAAGAGCTTGCCTTTGGAAGTTGTGGAAGCTTCATCACTTGAGACTTTCAAGAAAAGATTGGACTGCCATTTGTCAGAAATTGTGTAGGGTCTCCTGCTTGAGTGGGGGATTGGACTAGATGACCTATAAGGTCCCTTCCAACTCTGTTAAACTGTTAAATCTTTCTGGTCATTTGGTTCCACTGTTGAACTTTTCTTAATATCCAGGAGCTCTTTTTTAGCCATCAAGTCAAAACTGCCTTTTGGTAACTTCATCCAGTACTTTGTGCTCTATAGTCTGAACCAATGAAGTACAGGTTTTGCTTTTCTTCTCTGTGACATCCTTTCTAAAACTTGAAAATTATTATTTTGACTTATTCTCATTTACTTTTTTATTAAGACTAAACATACATTTCCTCAATCTCTTTTCACTTGACTTAGTTTCCAGGACTCTGATGATCTTTGTTGGCCTTCTTGGAACTGCTCCAGTAGAAGTGTGATGCCAGGAGATGGATCCAATTCTCAAAGGGAGGTCAGACCAACCCACAGTAAATGGTAACTTCACATACTTTTTCTGTGGGCACACTTTGTATGTATGTATGTAAGTATGTATGTATGTATGTATGGGACGCAGTAGCTCAGTGGCTAAGATGCTGAGCTTGTCAATCAAAAGGTCGGCAGTTCAGCGGTTTGAATCCCTAGTGCTGCGTAACAGGGTGAGGTCCCGTTACTTGTCCCAGCTTCTGCCAACCTAGCAGTTCGAAAGCATGTAAAAAATGCAAGTAGAAAAAATATGGACCACCTTTGGTGGGAAGGTAACAGTGTTCTGCGCGCCTTTGGCATTTGGTCATGCCGGCCACATAACCACAGAGATGTTTTCGGACAGCTCTGGCTCTTCGGCTTTGAAATGGAGATGAACACCACCCCGTAGAGTTGGGAACGACTAGCACATATGTGCGGGGGGACTTTTACCTTTATCTGTATGTATGTATGTATGTATGTATGTATGTATGTATGTATGTACGTACATGTACATAAGAGGGATAGAAGTTAATTAAATAAATAAACTTCTGTATAAGGTTAACATTTGCAAAATATGAGTCTGAAGAGTTATTTTATTTGCAAACCTTTCTGAAATGACTAAACAGAAGTACAAATCAATGCTGTTTCATAGATTGTTTTGAGATATTACTGTGCATTTGTCTTTCAAACTGGGAAGTCTTTGGCATTTGACACAAGCTGTCTCCGCCGTCTATTATCAAATTGCTGTTGGGGTGGTGGTTTGCCATCTTGAATCTTATATAGTTTTATTCTCATCCTCGTTCTCTTTTTGAGCACAAAACAACACATAATATGAGCCAGCAAGATGGAAACTACAAATATTATTCACTTCTCTTGCTTCTCTTGCACAAGGGGAGATGTTTGTTTGAAGGGAGGGGGGAAAGAGAATTCCAGAGCCAAAAATGAAGCTACAGCATCCTCTTCAGGAAGCCTGTAGAATAGCTAGATTAGGTATCTTGTCAAAGGACTTAGAAGGAAGATAAGACTGGCAGCCTGATTTCTTCCGGAATGTACTTAGAATAAATCATTTTCCAAACATACAGTACTTGGGAAAGAACCTCACTGTAAAGTCAAGCAAACTGATGGATTTCATGTATGTAAGAAATGTGTTGCTTGCACATCTGACTTTTACCTATTACCTACCTACCTACCTGACTCTATCTGACTCTGTGGTTTCTTCCCCAAATCCCCAAAACTTTAACCTTAGACTGTCTACTGTAGACCTCACCCCATTCCTAAGAGGTCTGTAAGGGGCATGAATAAGTGCACCAGTGTGCCTACCGTCCCTGTTGTAATGTTTTCTTTTATTTGTATTCTTTTCATGTATTTATAATTATGTTTACATGTTCGATTAAATAATAAATAAATAAATAAATAAATAAATAAATAAATAAAATTACTTGTACCTCTTGAAACCTTCTGTGTGATAGCCTCTTCCAGACCACATGGAAACATGTTCTCGCAGTTTTAGAATAGAATAGAACAGAATAGAATAGAATAGAATAGAATAGAATAGAATAGAATAGAATAGAATAGAATAGAATAGAATAGAATAGAATAGAATAGAATAGAATAGAATAACAGAGTTGGAAGGGACCTTGGAGGTCTTCTAGTCCAACCCCCTGCTTAGGCAGGAAACCATATACCACTTCAGGTTATCCAACATCTTCTTAGTGGAACATTCCAGTGTTGGAACTTCTGGAGGCAAGTTTTTCCACTTTTCTCTACAGTTTTCTCTTATTGTTTATATGAATAAAAGGATGAAATTTTATGAGGAAAATTTAGTATGGGGGCGCTCATTTTGTTTCACAGTGGCCGAACCTGAGTATGAATGTTCTGTCTTTCATTCTGTAATAATCTCTCTAGCAATCTTCTCTGGTTTCCCATATTCTAGTTAAATTCCCAAAGAAAGCACCATCAGAGATCTCCTTCCATGGGGCTCTTTTAGATGGTGCAGAACAAACACCCAGAAAAGTTTCATAATGAGAATTAAGTAGAGGTCCTGAAAATCTGAAGCTGCAAACCCCACCACTTTCTCAATTACCTTCCCTAAAAAAGGAAAACTTGAAATAGGATTAAAATTGTCCAGGACCATTTGATCCAGTAATAGTTTCTTGAAGAAGAGACTGTTCATTGCCATTTTGCAGCACCACCACAACCACTATCACATCGACTTACAGCTCAGATGAGATCTGGCCCTTCCAGATCTTCCTCAGGCCTTCACATCATACACAAACTACCATCAAGCTGCTCTACCAGCAATAACTCCATGTCCAAACTCTAACATTCATCCAATCATGTCACTTTACCAAAAAAATAAATAAAAGCTCCATGATCATGAAACCCTCTCATCAAGTTCCCAGTGAATGGAAGACAGTTGAAATTAATTTGGTAAACAGATTTATATCTGCTTTCTGATCTTTACATTATTGTCTCCATGCACATGTAGAAGATTAGGGTGGGATTTGAATGCATGTTCACATTTTTTGTTCTGTTCCTCTGTAAGCAACATTTTCTTTAAGTTGTTGACTTCAGGAAGTCTGTTCCAAGCTGTATTATCCACATTCTAATTGCTGAACCATTTCAGTTTGTTCAGAATATTTCAGAACAATGTGTAAGATATGTTAGCATTATCTCCTATTACAGAAACTGAGATTGAAGGCGATCAAGACATGGGCATGATTTTAAACAGGGACTTGCCAATTTCTTTATTTGTCTTTTAGACAATAGGCCACATGAGTTTATCAGATGAAAAAAAAAAGCATGAAAACAAATCTCAGCCAGGGATGCTATTCATATAGCTATTTTGAAATACCCTAAGAAAGATTGTACTCTGTCAATGTTCCAATGTACTCAAATCCATATCTGAGGGTAAAGAATGACAAACAAGCACTAAAAGATGCCAGGGCTTCAACTATTTAAATGTAGGTGAGCAAAAGTGACAGTTCTTTTTTAAAATTATTTTTTGCAATTGTGTTTTTTTCTTGTGGCTTTGGGCCAGTATTTCAAGGGCATAAAGTTTTAGAGCCAAGAGTGTCCCAGATGGCTTGGCTTTGCTCCTTCTTTTTAACTAAGTATGAATTCATATATAAATAGATAGTCCTTTGGGTCTGAAGAAGGCACTCTGTTGCACAGTTCATTTGTGGACATGGGGTGACTCTTCAGTCACTGTCTGGAAGTACAATGGGGTACTGGAAGTCCATTACTGGAAGTAATAATGGTGAATGTTACTCTATGCCATTGCTCATGGTTCTCTATCATTTTGGTGGCACTTCAAGCCTAGTGGCAGCTCAGAGCTGGTGGAGGTTTGTTGCACAGGGGTCACATGTAGATTCTCTCAGCAGCCATGATTTCTAGTTCCTCTCACTGGGTGTAATAGTGGGGTAGGATTTGCTTCACAGAATCTTTGTAGTGCTTGAATAGATGACCTTAATATTTCTTCCCAGTCTCCAGTACACCATAGAGCAACTGACAAGGCATACAATGGTCATCCATTCTGATTATATGTTGGACTCTTCTCATCTGGAGTCTATAATCAGGGACTCAATGCTAGAGGACTTTGTATGATCCAAGGCCTCCAGATTGGAGACACAGTCTTGTCAACAAATACTAAGGAGGGAGAGGAGAACATGCATGTGAAATTTCTCCAGTTTTGATGCCTCAGCACACAGTCCATATAGGAGAGAAGAGATAGCTACAACTCTTAGGCGTTTAGCTTTCTGGAGGTATAAATATTGTGTTGATTGAGCCCTTTAATACACAGTCACCCCAGAGCTTGAATTCAAGTGTTGCTGTTCCTGCCAGAGTCAGTTTCTTTGTCCATCGCTCGAGATGATGCTTCCCAAATATTTAAGGCTGTTTATATTTGACAGCTGGGTATTGTCAATAAAGATTTTAGGCTCTATGGGGTTCATATCTGACATGGGCTGGTAAAATATTTCAGTCTTGTTCAGATTGAGAACCAGACTAAGAGCATAGCAATATCTTAGAATTTGTTCAGCATCAACTGTAGATCACGGTTCCAAAGGTCTTCAGCTTTGAAGAAACTTCTTGGATAAGAAGTGAAACATCTTCAAAGAAAAACCAGAAAGTCCAGTTGCCTCTTGAAAAAGCACCTTTGGGACAAACATGACCTGGATAACTGAGAATCTCCATAGACTCTCACTGTCTTTGTGCATCAGGAGCACACAGTCTTCAGCAAAGTGGGTTTCTTGCATGACTGTACGGAGGCATTTTGTTCAAGTGGTGAAGGTCAAAGAAAAAGCATTCAGTAAGAATCTGATGTACATTCCATTCTTCAGACCCTGGAAGCATGTGAGAACATACAAGGGAAGAACAGATGGAGCAAGACTTGGACAATCGCACAACCCTGCTTCACTCTATTAAAAAATGACAAATTCAGATGATATACCATCATTATGAAGGCCCTGTCCTATCATTCCATTTGGAGTAGCTGAATCAATTTCATGAATTTCTTTGGGCATACATAATGACTCAGGATGGTCCTGAGAGTCTTCTGTTTATAGTGTCAGATGCCTTTGTCAGGTCAATGAAGACAGAGTAAAGAGGTTTGTTCTGCTTGATGCATTTTTCCTGGACTTGTCTCATAGCAAATACCATGTCTGCTGTACTCTATTCTGGCTGAAGGCTGCACTGCACCTCTGGGAGGTGCCTTTCTAAGACAGTGACAAGTCTGTTCAAGAGAATGCAGAAAAAATCTTGCCTGCAATGGACAGCAGTGAGATACCGTGCAGTTTCCTCCATCTGATTTGCTTCTCTTATTTTTAGGAGAGCCACAATGAGGGTATTTGCTTCCCTTATTTTCATAGAAGCCACAGTGAGGGCCTTTGTCAAGCATATGTCTTCCAAGATGTTTTGAAACGCCCACAAGGCATTTGGGTCTAGTGCTTTGTAGATCTCAGCAGGAATGCTATCCTGCCCCGCTGCTTTATTTGAATCCATCAGCAAGATTGCTTTCTTAATCTCATCAGTAAAGGAAGGCAGGACCAGGACATCCAAGATTGGTAACTGAAGCATCTACTGTAAGACATCAGGATCAAGTGTGGACGACTTCTCGAGTAGGTTGGAAAATTGTTCAGCCCAGGGTTTTTTCAATATTGCAGTCTTTAATCAGGCTTAACCCTTCAAATGATAATAAGGGGGAATATCCTGATTTAAAACTTTAAACAATGTTATGGTGCTGAAGAACTGTTGTATGTATGTCTGCATAGCATTTCACCTGCTCAATTTTTCTCTACCACCAATCATTCTGCATTTCTCACAGTTCTGTCTGTACTTTGGACCGTGGGTATTTAAATTTGCCTTTGTTTGAGACAGATGAGAGATTATCCTGCCAGTCTGTCTAGGTCTTGTTCTTGACTTGGAGAGCTTCTGAAATGGTCTCATGGTTTTCATCAAACCAGTCCTGATGTGCCTGGGCTTTTAGTCCAAATAAAGTTGTTGCAAGCTGCATGATGACATCTTTAAACGTCCAATTTCAGAACAGGTTCTTATAAGCAGTTACTTGCCAGAAAGTTTTTCATTAAGTGCATAAAAAGTCTTTTATTAAGTAAAAGATATGTCAGGGCTTCAACAATTTAAACATAGGTGAGCAAAAGTGATAGTTCTTTTCTAAAGCTTTTGGTTTTCTTCCAATTGTGCTTTTTTTCTTGTGGCTTTGGGCCAGCATTTAATTTTTTCAAGGGCATAAAATTTTAGATCCTAGATCCAAGAGGGTCCCAGATGGCTTGGCTTGGCCTTCCTTATTTATAATTAAGCATGAATGTATAATATGCACTTAACATCATCTATGGTTCTGATTGTAAGGATGGCTTAAGAGACAGTTTTGGCTTCACTGGATTATGCTATCTCACCCTACAAGAAACTGAAGGTCTGTGATGGACAAGATAAGAATTACTTTTGTTTGTTTGTTTTTTTTTTTTTTGCTTTTTATTGATGTTAAAAACACCTCAGCACAACGGGAGCAATAATAAGGACAATGTTAGATACAAGAGATGTAAATGTAGACCTAAGCCCCATTGTTGAATAAAAAATTCTAGAGAAGCTCTATCTCACATCAGCTTCACTGAAATGAAGTTATCTCTCTTGATACATTCACACGTACAGCTTTGATCACTCTAGGACATTTTATTATTTTATTGCTGAACTTAATCTTACTTTTCTGTTAACTGCAATGCTCAAGGAAACTCATATTCACATACAAATTATGAAACAAATCAAAAGCAAACTTAAAGCCAGTTTTAAAGTAATTAGCAATTATTTTATTTTATTATCTTACTGTATCATGGCAAAAAATCTACAAGATGATCCAAATTAGGGATGATTTACAGAATGCAGACTGACAGAGTTGGAAGGAACCTTGGAAGTCCAATCTCTTGCTCAAGCAGGTGATATACCATTCCAGACAAATGGCTGTCCAGTTTTTTCTTACAAATCTCCAGTGATGGATGTCTGTAGAGATTCTCAGTCATCCAGGTCATAGTTGCCTCAAAGGTGTTTTTTAAAAATGCAACTGGGCTGGCTTTTTTCCCCTTTTTCTCGTTTTTTTTTTTTTTTTTGGAGGAAGAAGAAAATGAACCGATGAAGCTTCTTGGATGAAAAGTGAAATAACTTCTTCTTCTTCTTCTTCTTCTTCTTCTTCTTCTTCTTCTTCTTCTTCTTCTTCTTCTTCTTCTTCTTCTTCTTCTTCTTCTTCTTCTTCTTCTTCTTCTTCTTCTTCTTCTTCTCCTCCTCCTCCTCCTCCTCCTCCTCCTCCTCCTCCTCCTCCTCCTCCTCCTCCTCCAAAAAATTACCCAATTGCATTTTGAAAAAGGACCTTTGAGACTTCAATGATGGAGCACCCACAACTTCAATTTTTTGACTCAAAGGCCAAAACTGACCACACCACCTGGTATACAATTTTATAGTCCTTGTTGCACAGCCCCTTTTTTTTTCCTGCAGAGGTGCTGATGGGAGCACTTTTGCCAAGCTGATCCCAGGGTTTGGTTTCAAAAAATGGCCTTCCAAAAAGTAGAAGTAGATGGGAGCACTTTTCAGGAGAATGATTAAGACTACTGAAGATAGGAAAAGAAATATTTTATATAAAAAAGCTACCCCTAAGTGGAATTGATCCTGAGACCACATTCAAATATGTTCAACTACTCTACAAATGTTGCTTCAGTTTCCATCCTAATAAGAAGTTACAGTAAATTATATTTTAAATCACTGAGGTTGGTAATGCCTTAATTAACCATTGACATTGGTAACTGATTTGGGAATAAACAATACTAAATCAGGACACCAAAACCAATAAGTGTTCAATCTAAGAATCTAGTTGAGTATAGTGGCTTGGGTACTGTATAAAGAAAAGATATAATACTGAGGTTAAACAAACAAACAAACAAACAAACAAACAAACAAACAAACAAATAATCTGGACAAGTTCACAAGATCACTTGACCTATTGAGCGGGAAAACCAAGTCTTCAAAGCTTTATTAAAAACAGGCCATGTTAAAACCATACAGATTGTGGGGAATTGCTTATTTAAAGGATGAATTCCTGCACATATTCTTTTTTTGTTAAAGAATGAGTCATTGTATTCAATGGGTCTTATTCCCTAGAATAGTGATGGTGAACCTTTTCGGCACCAAGTGCCAAAAAGGGATCATGCTTGCGCTTGCGCTTTGTGCACATCTGGCCCACAACCCAGAAGATGAGCTGCCCAGGTCGCATGTGCACACCTGAAAATGAGCTTCTGGTTTCAGGTACTGAACTTCCGGTTTCAGCCAGCTACTCTTCTGGGGTATCTGGCGTGCATGCGCACATGACAATTAGCTGATCAGCACGCATGCTCATTGTTAAGGTTATTGTTGTTGTGTTACCAACCAGCAGAGTAGATTGCACAGTGAAACGTTGCTGAGAGCAATGAATAAGAGATAAGCAAACTGGTTTATCAAAAGCTTACTTTATAGTAGAAAAACAGTTTCATAGTCTTTAAACATATTCCAAGTCTTTGACAGTAAATCAGTCCAGTAGTTACAGAATCTTCTTACTCAACAAACAGTAGTTGGTTAGAATAACAAACTCACTCTGGTTCACAAACCACGATGGTTGCAGATCCAGCCAATGATAATTACAGATAGCATCTCCTCTCAATGATAGCTTATCATCACAGCTTCATCCTCAACAGCAGCATCATAGCAGCAACCTCTCAACAGCATATCATAACAGCAACTGAACACGTTACAGAAGCTTTGCTTAAATATTCTCACAACCAGTAATTATGTGATTACAGCATGACTCAGCATTAAAGCCACATAATACATTTTCAGATTAAGTAACAGTACACTTATATTGCCTGGACAACATAGTTAGGCTCAAACCATATCCTAACACTCATGCAGGAAAACGGAAGACCAGCTCTTCTAGTTTCCGGCACTGCTGCATGCAAAAAGGGCAGCTGATTGTCACATGCGCATGCACGCCAGAAACACGGAAGAGGAACAGACGATGCTGTGCATGCCAGGCAACATGCCTCCGCATGCCACTTTGGGCACATGTGCCATAGGTTCGCCATCATGGCCCTAGAATATAGGTAGGCAACATGAAGCCTCAGGATTAGAAAGCCTCTTTCATAACTTGGGACTTTTCCCTCACAATTTTGACCAAAGTGGTAACAATCTAGCTTTGTTCACATCAAACTATATTAATTTGAAATTTAATTTTCTCAATCAAGCTCACAGGCAACCATATTTTCCTTTTGCCCTCAAAGTGTTGTCAGTTTGGAAAGATGAAACTTATCACGCTGGATATGAGAGTTCTTCTATCTCTGGAAAGCCTTTAGCCTTTTTCCAGATTATCATTTTCCTTAGCCAGATTTTGGAAGCTGTAATCTTGATGATGCATCTGGAAGCATCAGGGGGGAGAAAGCTGCATTATGATAGAGAAGTCCTTGATGGGTTTTTTAATTCTTCCTAACAGCTACTTTAGCCCATCTTTCAGTATCACCAGGTGGGACAGCTCCTATGTGTGGGTATTGTCCCCTAACTATTTTACCCTTCATTACTCTGTAACAATAGCATTTACACTTATATATCGCTTCACAGTGCTTTATAGGCCTCTCTAAGTGTTTTACAGTCAGCATATTGGGGTGTCATAATTGTTCAGAAGACAAACAGAGTGCTGCAAAAAAAGGGGCACTTTCAGATTACTTTGTAACAACAACAACAAAAAGCCAAACTAGAAATTTTTCGCTCTCAACTACAATAATTATATTGATATTGCCTTGTTTGCTTTATGCATTGCTTGTCACAGGAAGTTATTGCTCTAGGAAGGAGGGAGGGAGAGAGGAAGAATCAATTCCAAGAGTTCTCTGTGGAGCTTTTCAGTCATCCAGGTCATAGTTGTCTCAAAAGTGCTTTTTCAAAAACAACTGGACTGTTTTTCTCCCTTGAAGAAGAACAAAACATTTCGTCTCTTATCCAAGAAACCTCATCAGTTGTGGTGAAGTTGGCAGCAGGAGGAGGGGGAAGAAGGGAAGGATAGGTATGGACTGGGTGGTGGGGGAAGGAGGAAGGCTTGTATTTCTTTGCAGTCATCTGGTCATTAGCACTCTCCCTGAGAGCTCTTGAGGTCACTTGGGGGTTTATCTTTGCCCTCAGGATCACCTGAATCAGAGTACAATTGGTTGTGGAGTCTTCTTGGAATGGTTGCAAGGGTTGCATGATAGATTGGAGATAGGGGTTCACCACCCACCATCCAGTCTCAACTGTCAGTACCTATCCTTCCATCCCGCCATCACAACTGATGAAGTTTCTTGGGTGAAAAACAAAATGTTTGAGGAAAAAAATATCCCAGTCTAGTTGTCTTTTGAAAAAGCACTTTTGAGAATTCCAAGAGTTTCTCTTTCTTTGGGATCAGTAGGGCCCTGGTGCTCTTTCCACTTGCCATGCAGCCTGTTAGTAAGACACCTGCTCTTATTTTAGGCAGAATAACTATGTAGAACAGTTACAGTACTTATTATGTCCCCAGCCATAGGTTTTACTTTTTCTTGTTCATGGCAGTTTTTGTCTATTCAAAAGAGACAATGGTGGGGATGAATCATTGAACCACTTCAGAATCATTGCAGTGTCAAGCAAAGACCTTTTTGCTATCCCAAAGTTTTAAATAGTCTTTTAGTTATATCTTAATCACGTTTTAAGTTGTGTTGTTCTATATTTTGAAAACCACCTTGCTGCTGCTTAGGTTGTTTGGTGTCTTTTAATTTAGATTACATTTTTAGTATGTTTTAATGTAAATGGCCCAGAGAGTTCTGGCTATTGGAAGATGAAGGAGATGGAGATGATGGAGACGGAGACAGAAGAAGAAGAAGAAGAAGAAGAAGAAGAAGAAGAAGAAGAAGAAGAAGAAGAAGAAGAAGAAGAAGAAGAAGAAGAAGAAGAAGAAGAAGAAGAAGAAGAAGTAGAAGAAGGAGGAGGAGGAATGAATTTTATTTCCATTTTATTGTGAATAAACTGTAAGATAAGTGAGGCTGAGAAATGATCACTAACTGTGTCACCAGGCAAATTCTTGTGACAAGGATGGAGCTGAACTTAGATTTCTCCAATTCAAGTACAACTCATTATACACTACACTTGTCTTACACTTCCTGCCTGCATGTAGTCCTAATTTTTACTTGTTTCTTGATCCTCTGCAGCATACTGGTTTCCACTACTCTGCCTCCAATAGTTAACTATGTTCCTTCAGGACTGGATTCCCGGAAACCTCGTCATTTAGATCTGAGATGGCTTATTTGATCATACTTTGTATAATTCTTCTGTATATAATATGGTCTCCAATTTCTCTCCCAGAAAGCCAAAGTCCTACATTTTATCATAAGACTGTACAAGCAAGTATTGTGTTTCTTTTACTTAATCTTCAGGTGCGGTGGAGTAGTGCCCTCTAGTGAACATTGTACATGAATGCAGCTGCAATAAAATTCAGGCCAGAACTCCTGGAAGTATAGCAATTATTAATTTCACTAAAAGAATCACGTTGTAACACAAAACAAACAAACAAAACTGGATACATTTCTTTCTTCTTTATCTATTGATGAAGCTACTCTGGAAATATTACTCTTAGCTGTACCCTTCTTTAGATATTTCAGATAAATTAGCTACATGATTACTAACTTTTTAGCTACCATTGATCTCTTTTAGTAATTGGGAGACAAACTTATCAACGAAATCAGTCCTTTACAGTTTTTCAGCTTTGATAAATTTCTGCTTCTGAAATATAAATATTGTTTTTCAGAAATATGTGGGTTTTGTGAATTGTTTGATATTTCTTTTTCAAAGAATTCAGGAAGCTTAACCATCTTTGGCTAGCGTAATTGGCCACACCCAATAGACTTTGCCTGAGCAAAATAAATAAATAAATAAATAAGAATAAATAAATAAGAATAAACAAATATGAATGAATGAACTAGATTTTACTAATGTTTGGCCAGAAGATTACAAGAAAATTACAGAGCTATAAACTGGACTGGGAAGTAAAATGAATTAATTCATCCAGAAATGCTGATACTGATGACAATGGCAAACACACAATAGGAAGCACTGTTACTTTCTTATCAGAATTATGGCACAGATAATTTGATTTAATCACCAAGAATCAAACTGGACTCATAGAAATCTTTACTATATTATTCCTTTAATTTTGCAACAATTGAACATTTATATAATGATTACAGCAACTTTCAGAATGAAGTTTTCATTTCATATTTGCTGTACTGGTTGGGGTGCACTGTATGTTGTATAAACATGGTGTAAGAGCTAACTATGTTGCATATTTCCAGTCTCTCTCTCTCTCTCTTTGCACACACACACACACACACACACACACCAAAATGATTTGGGAATGTGCCAATATTGATCAGTAGTAATTTTTTTTTTACTTTCTCTGGGCATGATGCATAATCTCCAACAAGACTTGGAAAATGTATACATCTCAAACTGCATTTTGTAAATTCTCTCTTGGCAATATTGCAGAATGTTGCAGTCTCCAACATTCTTTGAGGAGGAGACATCACTTGATAATGGCTGTTGCAAATTATACATATTGCATACAAAATGTCCACCTCATCCAAGCCCTGCTGGGTTGCCTCATTATGGTGGTAGTGATGTAGCTGGAATGTGTATTCCTAAGAATATTTGTTGAAAAACATCGGGACTGTATGCCAGTGTACATATTTCCAACAAATGTTGAATTTATGTTTTACTGACAAAGAAATAAAGTATAGAGATCTATTTCTAGCTATTTAGCTCTCATCAGCTAGCCATACCCTTCTGGGATTTGAACCCAGGCTACTTGCACATTAGGTAGATGTATTAACCTCTTAGCGATGGGTTCTCCTCATTTTGTCGGCTATACCAGGGGAGAATTAAATGGTTTTTTTTCCCCCCGTGAGACCAGTCTATCAGGGCAACCTGGTCTACCCAATTATGGGATGAAGCATACTGCTTCCGCCCGGTCTCGAATCCAGAAGGGTATGGCTAACTGATGAGACCTAAATAGCTTGAAATAGATCTATACTAGTCTCCCTTTATTTCTTTGTCAGTAAAACATAAATTCAACACAAAAATATTTTTTCATGAAAGCGACTGCCTGGAAGGCTCCTAGATTAGGGCTGAAAGGCAAAAGCAGAAGCAGTACCCATCCCATAAATGGGTAGACCAGGTTGCCCTGATAGACCGGTCTCACTGGGGAAAAAAAACATTTCCAACAAACGTATCCAGCTGTCCAGCTAAAGCAAGCAAGCAAGCAAGCATCTATACTGGGAAGCAGTGATATCAGAAGATGTTGGAGTCAGATGATCACTTTAGTGAAAACGGCAAAAGCATCAATTTATACTGTTTGGGAGAAAGAAATGGTAAATCATTTTTGTATTTTTACTAAGAAAACCACATAGATAGAAAATATAAAATGATTTAGGATATAGTGTTGGTTGATGAGCCTTCTGAAAAGCTGGGAGTTTTTTTTTTTTAATTTGATTTATATGCCGCCCTTCTCCGGAGACTCAGGGTGGCTTACAATGCGCTAAGCAATAGATTTGGGAGGCAGAGAATAGATGGGGGTGGGGCAGTCAGAATTTTTACTACCAGTTCTCCAAACTACTGAAAATTTCTGCTACCGGTTCTCCAGAACTGGTCAGAACCTGCTGAAACCCACATCTGATCTAGTTGCTGATATTGCACTATAGGAGGGAAAAATCTGAAGCCGCAAAGATAGAATTAACTGTTGGAACATGGAACGTAAGAAGCATGAACAGAAGAAAGCTCTGCACAATGAAAGATTATAGGTGATTTTCACTACCAGTCATCACACTTAAAATCATTGCAGAATCCCTGTGGTCGTGTGATCAAAATTTGGGCACTTGGCAATCAGTACATTTTTATGATGTGCACATTTTTATGATGTGCACATTGCAGTGACCCAGGGTCATGTGATTGCATTTGGAAATGCAAGCCACTCTGAGTCATTGATTGAGATGAGTGGCTATAGAAAAAACAAACAAATAAATAAATTTGTGACTTTCCCAGATACCTTCCAACAAGTAAGTCAATGGGGAAAGTCAGAGTTGCTTAATGATACAAAGCCTTTGCCAGACCAATTCTAGATTACAGCTCATCTGCCTGGAATCCACACTGTATATCGAACATTAACACGATTGAGCGGGTCCACAGGTATTTCACAAGAAGAGTACTCCACTCCTTTACTCACAATAGAATCCCTTATGCTACCAGACTTGTAATTGGGCTTGGACAATCTGGAACTTCGCCACCTGTGGTCCGATCTAAGCATAGTACACAAAATTGCCTGCTACAACATCTTACCTATCAATGACTTCTTCAGCCACAATAATACACCAGCAAACAATCAATACAAACCCAAGGTAAACTGCTCCAAACTCGATTGTAGAAAATACAATTTCAGCAACAGAGTGGTCAGTGCCTGAAATGCTCTACCTGACTCCATTGTTACATCCTCTAACCCCACAGCCTCAACCTCAAACTGTCTACCGTGGACCTCACCCCATTCCTAAGAGGTCCATAAAGGGGGCGTGCATAAGGGCACCAGCATGCCTACCATCCCTACTGTCCCCATTTACCTGCACCTACTTCCTTTGTTTATGTTTATGTTTATACCTGTACCTGCTATCTTGTACATGTTTGACAAACAAATAAATAAGTTTGATTATAAATTCGCAAAACATCCAAGCAACAAGAGCTGTGTTGTCTTTGAAGCCTGGAATGTCAAAGTTGGAAACTTTAAAGAGAAAAATGTAGTTGGATTGTATGGCTTAAGAAACTGAAATGAAGCAGGAGACCAATTTACCAATTTTTGTCATTCCAATGATTTTTTTTCCAACCAAAATGATACCTTTATACATGGATGTCACCAGATGGAGTGCATAGAAATCAAATTGACTACTATATATTATTGCTAAAAGAGGTGGAGGAGCTCAATTATAGCATCAAAGGCATGGCCAGGTACTGACTGTGGAATAGATCACAAACTGCTCTTGTGCAAATTCCACATTAATGAAGAAGAAAGCCAATCAGTTTCTATGATATGATCTGGAGCATATACCCATTATTTTAAAGGGGAACTTCAGGAATCTCTTTGAAGTCCTAAACCTGATTGATAGAGAACAACAGAATTCTAGAATAAATTTAAAGAAGTCATTAAGGATGAGTGTGAAAAAAGACCATCAAAGATGAAGAAACAGAAGAAAAAATCCTGGATGTCAGAATAAACCCTGGAAATTGCCAAGAACAGAAGAGAAGCCAAAAGACAAAAAAAGACAAAAATCTCAGAAAGGAATTTAACAAAGAGACTAGAAGAAATATTACAACAACACCTCTAAGGAACTAAAAAGTAAAAACTGACTTGAAAATCAAAGCCTTTTCAAAGAACTACCCTCAGAAGGGAGCTCCAGTCTTTAATTGTTATGCTAAATGGTAGTTATCAATTCAAATGAGATCAAAGCTAGGAGTGTATTGAAATTCTCACCCTAGAGATGTCAACATCCAATATATCTTAGAAGACATTCCCTGTTTACAAGAACCTCTATTGATCTGTACCAAATTTGAAGGCTACAGGAATAGATGGAATTCCTACAGAAATGTGGCAAATGAAGAATCGGTGAAGATTCTAACTAAGCTATGCCAGCAAATCTGGAAAATGACACAGTGACCAATAGAGGAGGTCAATCTAATACTGATTAGAGGCACAAATGACCAGACTCAAATTATCTTACTTTGGACACATTATGCAAAGACTTTGCTTTCTAATGCTGGGAATGGTGACCAGAAACAGAAGAAGTGAATCACCACCAGCATTGTAGATGGGTTCAATTATAGTGCTGATGAGTACACTATTGGAAAACCTAAAAGATCATATTAGGAACAAATCATTATGAAGGAAATCTATCTACAGTTAGTCTTTGATTACAACTAGTTGCTTAACAACCATTTGAAGGTACAATGGGTTTGAAAAAAGTTATTTACAACAGGTTCTCAAAGTTATGACTGGTCATATGATCCTATTTTGGGCACTTGACAATTGGCTTGCATTTATGACTGGTGGTAGCATCCTATGATCACACAATCACATTTTGCATTTTTTTTTGTCATTTGCGAGCAAAAGTTGGCAAAAATGTCCCCATTTTCACTTATCACCATCATTTAATAACCACGTGGTTCTCTTAATAACCATGGTGACTCACTTTACAACATTTGTTAAATTGTCATAAAATCAAATATGGTTATGTTGTGCCTCCATTTACAATCACAATGACTTATTTTTATTTTATTTTTATTTTATTGAATTTGTATACCGCCCTACTCCCGAAGGACTCAGGGCGGTGAACAGCCATAGAATAAAACATATAAATACAAAATTTAAAATAGATTAAAACGAATTAAATAATTTGGCTGAACAAATTTAAAACCCCAATAATTTAAAACCAGATTTAAAATTTCCATTTAAAAGGGGAAAGACTTAGGTCAGGCCAGCTTGATGAAATAGGAAAGTCTTGAGCGTGCGATGGAAGGTACGCAGATCCGGGATCCTCCGTATCTCCGGGGGGAGCTCGTTCCAGATAGTAGGTGCCCCCACAGAGAAGGCTCTCCCCCTGGGGGCCGCCAGTCAACATTGTTTGGCTGACGGCACCCGAAGGAGCCCCTCTCTATGGGAGCGTACTGGTCGGTGGGAGGCTATTGGTGGTAGCAGGCGGTCCCGTAAATAACCAGGTCCTAAGCCATGGAGCGCTCTGAAGGTGATAACCAAAACCTTGAAGCGCACTCGGAAGACCAGCGGGAGCCAGTGCAGCTCGCGCAGGAGAGGTGTTACATGGGAGCACCACGTCGCTCCTGTCACCACCCACACGGCCGCACTCTGCGCCAGTTGGAGCCTCCGAGTGCTCCTCAAGGGGAGCCCCATGTAGAGAGCGTTACAATAGTCCAGACGGGAGGTGACGAGGGCATGAGTGGCCATGCATAAGGAGTCCCGATCTAGAAAGGGACGCAACTGGCGAATCAGGTGAACCTGATGAAAAATCCTCCCGGTCACGGCCGTCAAGTGCTCTTCTAAAGACAGCTGTGAATCCAGGAGGACACCCAAATTGCGAGCCCTTTCTGTGGGGGCCAATGATTCGCCCCCAATAGTCAGCGATGGCACCAGCTGACTATATTAGGATGTCAGAAACCACAGCCACTCGGTCTTGGATGGGTTGACCCTGAGCCTGTTTCTCCCCATCCAGATCCGTATGGCCTCCAGGCACCGGGACATCACTTCAAGGGCATCATTGCCCTTGAAGTGGCCATTGGGGTGGTCTGGGGTGGAGATGTACAGCTGGGTGTCGTCAGCGTACTGATGGTACTCCACCCCGAAACCACAGATGATCTCGCCCAGCGACTTTACATAAATGTTGAACAAAAGGGGCGAGATGACCGATCCTTGTGGCACTCCACATATAAGGGGCCTCAGGGTCGACCTCTGCCCCCCCGTCAACACAGACTGTGACTGGTCGGAGAGAAAGGAGGAGAACCACCATAGTACAGTGCCTCCCACCCCCAACTCTTCCAACCGGTGCAGCATGATACCATGGTCGATGGTATCAAAAGCCGCTGAGAGATCTAACAGGACCAGGACAGAGGAGCACCCCCTGTCCCGAGCCCTCCAGAGATCATCCACCAACGCGACCAATGCCGTTTCCATGCTGTACCCAGGCCTGAAGCCCGACTGGAACGGATCTAGATACATCATTTCATTCAGGTATTGGGGGAGCTATTGTGCAACCACACTCTCGACAACCTTCGCCACAAAGCAAAGGTTGGAGACTGGACGATAGTTAGCCAATACTGCCGGGTCCATGATTCCAATTTTTGTCCCAATTATGGTAATAAATTGAGGACTACCTGTATGTGGTCAGTAAGAACAGACAGAGATCTGATGGCAAATAACCAATCAAAAATCCAAATAAATAAATAAAAATAAAATAAACTCTTGTTGAGATATGCATGGATTACATGCATATTCTGGACAGGAGCCAGAACACATTAGCTTTTCAACTCACATTGTTTCTAACAGGTAAGTACTAGAAGAAGTAGAAAATTCACCTTCTATCTGGGCTAACTAGGAGTGGCTGGGAAACTCACTATTTTTATTTAATGGAAACAACAGTGGTTGCCTTGCAATATGCTGCAACTGTTTAAATTTTTATGTCCATGTATCTTTATACAGTTATCTCCAATAGCAGCATTTGTCTCAGTAATAAAGTGCTTTTCACACTGTGATGCATTACATGGCTGAAAACAAGCATAAAACAAGACATATTTGTAGAAAGCTGTCTGCAAAAGTTTATCCGGAAAAGATGCATATGAACAGAGCTGTCCATGGGAGAGTAAAAAAAGATAACAGATTAACAGAGTTGGAAGGGATCTTATAGGTCATCTAGTCCAACCCCCAGCTTGAGCAGGAGACCCTATACCATTTCTGACAAATGGCAGTCCAATCTTTTCTTGAAAGTCTCAAGTGATGAAGCTCCCACAACTTCCGAAGGCAAGCTGTTCCATTGGTTGATTGTTCTCACTGTCAGAATGTTCCTCCTCATTTCTAGGTTGAATCTCTCCTTGGTCAGTTTCCATCCATTATTCCTTGTCTGGCCTTCAGGTGCTTTAGAAAACAGCTTGACCCCCTCCTCTCTGTGGCAGCCCCTCAAGTATTGGAAGCCAGCTATCATGTCTCCCCTGGTCCTTCTCTTCACTAGACTAGCCAGGCCCAGTTCCTGTAACCGTTCTTCATATGTTTTAGTCTCCAGTCCCCTAATCATCCTGGTTGCTATCCTCTGCACTTTTTCTATAGTAGATATTGAATGTGCCTGCTTGATCGAAGCCCTGCCCCATTGAAGCAAAGCTTCAGAATCACAATCATGGTCGCCATCTTGACATTTTTGATTTCCCTACTTCTGAAGAAAAATAAATAGGGAGTGATGTATACTGTATGAAAACGAAAAATATTCGTGTTTGCCTTAAATTACAGATAAGAAAACTGGTTGAAATTTATTTGTAACACCATTCATTTAAAACTAGTAGTGGATATGTTCATTTGTTCATGTCTGAGTGTAGAGTCAGAAAGTTGGAAAGACTTGAACTGGGAAAAGGCCACACATGACATTCTATACATTGGACAAGATAGTGAGGGACTGAAAGGAGCCACCATACAGCATAAATGAGAGAGCCTCAGAAATTTTCTCCACATTAGTACAAGACATTTTCTTCTACTGAGATGAGAGGGGAGCAAAAAAGATATAGAAACTGTGAAAACAATAAAATAACCCAAGTTATTCCAAAAAAGAAATCTCAGTCTTGGCCCTCTTGTCACCTGAATTGCAGGACAACTCAGTTTGCTCTCAGCTGAGGGAAGACAATTTGCTTTCATCATTTATCTCCAAGGACAGAGAATTTCAGTGAAACTGGGTAATTTGTGGATTGGGTACTCTGGAACTTATTTAGGGCTCATTCAACTGCAGGACTAAAATGCTGCATGGTTTGTAAGGAGATATTTTCATGATGTTGCTTTTGTCTCATCCCCAGTTCATTGTGAATTGAAGCTGAAATTGCTCTTCATCTGTTTCATTTTTAATGCTTAAGTATATTTATTTTGTTTTATCACAAAAGGCAAAATACAAAACAGAAAAACAATGAAACAAAATAGGACAAAACATACGTCCAGCACTACAACAACAAAAAAGATTTTAAAAAATGGTGTACCAAAAAAAGAGAAAAAGGTGATCCAAATACCAAATAAATTTAACATTTAACATATAGAATCCATCCAGACTGGACAGTGTAAAAAAGAAAAGAAAAAAACCATAACAATGACAATGCAGAAAATATTTAAGATACAAATATTAATGAAACATGAAGCTTTTCTTTTTATTATAATTTATTAAGGACAAGCCAATTGAAAAACAATTTGGGGTGCTATTCCTTCATAGGGTGATGGCTGTAAGGATTGTACTTGCCAACCACTGGAAAGAAAAGTGGGTATCGACTGTTGAAGAATGAATTTAAAATTGACCAAATTAACAGAGATGGTGAAATAAAGTGCTTTGATTAGAGATAATAGACTAGACAGCTTTATAAGAGACTAGAAACCACCCTGAGTATCATGGTTTTCCTGATTGGCAATTTACCCAATGAATTGGCAATAATTCCTGTCCTTATATTTCTGTCATCTTATGAGATGCTTTGAATGACATAATTAACACTGTCAATTTTGTATCAAAGGTACGTCTACTATTATTGAATCTTTATTGAAACAACAGATGGATTTGTAGAACATAGAATAATAGAGTTGGAAGGGATTTTGCAGGTCTTCTACTCCAGCCCCTGCTCAGGGAGGAGACCCTATACCATTTCAGACAAATGGTTGTCTAGTCTCTTTTTTGAAAGCCTTCAATGATGGAGCAGCCACAACTTCTGAAGGTAAAGGTTGATTGATTGGTTGGTTGATTGCTCTCACTGTTAGGAATTTTCTCCTTAGTTCTAGGTTGCTTCTCTCCTTGGTTATTTTCTGCCCATTGTTTTTTGTTTTGCCTTTTGGTGCTTTAGAAAATAGTTTGACCCTTTTTGCCTTTGTAGAAGCCCCTCAAATATTTGAATACTGCTATCATGTCTCCCCTAGTCCTTGTTTTCATTAGATCAGACATGCCCAATTCTTGTCAATGTTCTTTGTATGTTTTAGCCTCCAGCCCTCTAATCATTGCTCTTCTCTGCATCTTTCCAAAGTCTCAATATCTGTTTCATATTGTGGTGACCAAAACTGGGTACAGTATTCCAAGTGAGGTCTTACTAAGGTTTTGTAATGTGGTACTAGAACTTCATGTGATCTTGATTCTATCCCTCTACTAATGCAGCCTAGGGTTGCATTAATTTTTTGGGCTGCTGTTGCACATTGTTGGCTCATATTTAAGTAATTGTCCACTAGGACTCTGAGATCCCTTTTACAGATACTGGCGTTAAGCCAAGTTTTACCTAGTCTGTTTCACCACCTATACAGTTGGCTTTTCTTACCTAAGTGTGTAATCTTACTTTTATCTATGTTGGATTTCATTTTATTAAATAAAGCCCAGTATCAAGCTCTTTTTGGATCTTGAGCTTGTCTTCTGGGGTATTAGCTATTCCTGCTTGCTTTGTGTTGTCTGCAAATTTGATGAGTTCCCCTTCTATTCTCTCATTTGGATCATTTATGAAGATATTGAAGAGTCTGGGCCTAAAATGGAAACTTTGGGTACCCCAGTGGTGGGATTCTCGATCCAGAGCTCTGTTATTGGCTGCTGATGCTTTCTGGCAGGCAACTGAAGGTGAAACAGAGGCGAGGACAATGCTTGCGAGTGGTGGCAAGCGGCCACAGAAGAAGAGGCCACAGAAGAAGGCGAGGCAGGTGTCAGGGTGTGTGAGGCCTGGCACACCACATCACGCATCCCCACCCTAGCTTATTTTTTACTTGTGTGCCTCTTCTCACCCTCTGCACCTCTGGGTGGACGTGGTCTTAATTAGGGCTAATTTTGTGGGTGGGGCTTAATTTTATCACATGCGCTCAAAAACGTGATAGGGCTTCTTTTCAAGATGGGTCATCTTTTTGGAGAAACACATATTTGCTGGCTAAATTGTGAATCAGCTGTAGGCAATAATATTGTGAGATGCAGAACTGACAACTGTTTTAAAATAAATTAAGGAAAACAATCCACGACCTAGAGAACATATACAATCTATAAATTGCATTTCCAAAGCATCCAAAATATACACCCAGAGACACACAAACATGCCGTACATCTCAGTGGCAAATTGTCAGTTATTGATGGTAGAGTTTTTTCCAGTTTTGGCCCCAAATATATTTGTTGTAAACCATTTAAACCTTACCATCACTGAAAAATGTATTCCCCCCTCTGTACACAGCTGCAAATACCTTACATATTTCAATTACATGGAAGTGTTGTTGAAAGAAGCTAACATTCAATACATTTTTTCCAGAACACAGCAAGAAATTAAAAGATTCATATGGATTAGGGTTTTACCTATATTTATCACCTCAGCACATGATCAGCACTGAAATATACTACATGCAGGACACTCATTCATCTGCATTATTACTCAAGTCCACCAGATGGAAGCACTGTTTCCATTTTGATTTAAGAAGTCTACACTGCTATAATACAGAAACTAACATATTATTATTGTTAAGTTCCCTCAAGGCCATTCATCTGTAGACACTGCTGCTTTCGGATCAGCCAGCCTAAAACTATCCATACAATCAAATTAATGAAATGCATTTTCATTTCTTTGATTGTATGAACAGTTTACATGCCCTTGTTGGTGATTACATGCCCTTGTTGGTGAGAAGGGAGGATTTATTTGATGCTTCAATATTATGTAACACTTTCAATATCACAATTATTTCAAATGTGCCATTATTGGAGAGTATAGCAATAAAATGGATATAAAAGGCTATCACTTAAAATATATGTCATATGGCATGTATGTATTGTACACTTAATTTTCTCCATTGAGAGTAGAGTCATGATTGATCCCTTTACATTGTATTTATTTACCTTAATATGAGTTTTTTTTAATCTTTCAGTACTTGAGGTGCTCTCACATAGAAGAGGAGGTCAATCTATTCTCCAAAACACCTGGGAGCAGGACAAGAAGTAACTGATGGAAAATTATCAAGAGATCCAAAATAGAACTAAGGAGAAATTTCCTGACCGTTGAGAACCATTGATCAGTGGAATGGCTTGCCTTCAGAAGCTGTGGGTGCTCCATCACCCTTTCAAGAAAAGGCTGGGCAGACATTTGTCCAGAATGAATAAGGTCTCTTGCTTAAGCAGGGGGGTTGGACTAGAAGACCTTCATGTTCCATTCTATGTTCTATGTACTATATAATAAGCCACAATGGCTGGATTTTCACATTGTAATAAGCCATGAATCATTGTGTGTTCAACACCATATGACACCAGAACCAACTAATGGATATTATAGCTATAGTTATAGTTATAATTATAGCTTTGACTATATTATGGATAGAATGAGATGTCCAGTTCATGGTCACTCCTTTGTGCCATGCCTCAGGATTTGGGACTCTCTTCTCTGTAACATGCACATGAATCCGCTGGGTAAGATAATCTGCCACCATGGAATGAGATATCATCAGTATGTTGATGATACTTAAGTTTAAGTCTCCATCCTGGGTGACCCAAGTGATGCTGTCACTTCCCTCTTGCAGTGACTGGAGGCAGTGGGGATCTGGATGGGGGACTTTGGTTGGACCCTAGTAAGACCAAATGTGTGGAGCTTCCAGGACTTTAGCATCTTTAGTTCTGGATGGGGTGGCACTACCCTAGACAGACCCAGTGCACAATCGGAGAGTCCTTCTGGACTAGTCACTCTCAGAGAGCAGGTGGTATTTATGGCTAGGAGAGACTCTGCACAACTTTGTGTTGTGCACCAGTTGCGCCCCCTAGTTGGATTGGGGGGTCCCTATGCTCAGTCACTCAAACCTTAGTCATGGGGTCCTAATGGAAGTGTGATGTTTTGGAGGTGGCTAATAGAATAGAGAACACATCACCTCTTCTGTGTGTGCACTTTGCTGCTTCCCTCTCCATTCAGGTCAGCTTTATTTTATCTGAATTTTACATTTAAGATCCCTAATTATTGTTTTAATGCTATACGGTGTATTTTAATTGTAAGCCGCCTAAAGATGAGCAGCACACAAATTTAATAAATAAGTTACTAGCTCTATGTGAACGTATAGAATAGTCTTAAGCTAAACTTGCACATCAGAATATAAAGGCAGTGACAGGAACTCTCTCCATCCTGTGGTGCTGGGCTTGAACCACCAGAATGCCAACCATTTCTGCCCAATAAAGCCAGTGTCTTTAAGTCACCGTGCCATCATGACCCACCACTTCCTTATGGAAGGAGACAAAGAGAAAATGAAAACTTGTAGTGGGACTAAAGATCATGCTTTTAAAAAATGAAAATAATATTCATAAAGTGAATCTGTTGGATGAGGGTTAAATATGTTATGGATTTGGTAGTTATCCCCGTTAATGGGATTTCTTTTGGATAGGATTCCATAACATGGCTTTAAAGATTTGTTTATAAGTGATAAGAAACTATATCCTATCCTATCCTATCCTATCCTATCCTATCCTATCCTATCCTATTCTATCTTATCCTATCCTATCTTATCCTTCTCTTCAAGTTAATTTTAAAAAAATGATTTGTTTGATTAAGAAACAACCCAGGCAAAAAAGTCTGGATAGTAGATATTTCAGTATCTGGAAACAGTGGAAAGGAAGAGAAAGAACTGGAGAAAATAACAAAATATAAAGACCTGCAAGTTAGAAGTAAAAAGATTGTGACAAAAGAAAGCAAAGATACTATAAATAGTAATAGATGCTTTGGGTACAAACTCCAAACATCTGGATTACAATGTCCGGGTTCCAAGTAACACCCCCAACCAAGTAAGACTCTGAGGCAGGCAATTCCTCAAAGTTCCATTTTATTAGAGATGTCATATTGACACATCTGGGAAATTGGAATCTGAAAACCCCTGTGTTTTCCCCATCCAAAGGAAATTCAAAGTCCCTTCCCCTACACCCACATGCCCATCACATGGTCCAATCAATCCACCATCCCAACTGGGGATGTTTCCCAGTCACGCCTCTCCAGGTGCAGGCTGAACGTCCTTGACTCCCAGAGAAAAGAATGTTGTTATGGCTATCTCTCTCTACCCCGTCCAAGCAACCCCCCTCCCAGTTTCCCATAGCAGGCCTGTGCACTAAATGTGGTAGACCTGAAGATCCAAAGAGAAAGATGGCCTCCAAGGCTGACATACAAATTGAACCATAACATTAACAAATCACCATCAGTCAATTGCAAAAGGCACTTTACCTGGAACGGTTCACATCCTGTGATGATACCTTTAACATCATCAAACAACAACATCTGCCTATCCCAGGTCCTTGGGAAGGTCTTGATAGGAGGACAAAAATGCCAGATCCAGTCTAAACCTCTGGCTGACCATGTGATCAACAACAACCATAATATTAATAATTATAATACGCCATTTCAGAGAGTGTTTTGTCTCTGCTAATTGAAAAGACAGAGTAATCTTCCTGAGGCAATCTCTTCTGCAGTTTCCTTTTTTAAAAAAATCTTGCCAAAGGCTGTTCCATATCCTGCAAGATTCAGATTCAGGCATTCGGATATCTGAAGACAACTATCATGTCACCCTTAATATTTTTCAAGTTAAATATACAGCTTTTCCAGCCATTTCTGATAAAACTTTTTTTCTGTCTCCTTGTCATAATTGATTATGTCAACATTCTGCTGAAGTAGTGTTTATCCATTCATATGCATATGTTTATGAGTGGATTAAATGCACACAGACATAGACCAAAATTCCATTAGGGTTCTTTTCTAGCTCTACCTGTATTTATTAGCAAACAATGGTTACCATAAAAAGAAGTGGGGAGTAGTTGATGCTCTGGAAGCCTGGTTGTTTGCTTGAAGATGTTGAAGAAACATCATTAAGTGGATGTTGTTACACCAATCATGTTACATAGTTGAGTAATGAAACACCTGCAAACACAAAGCCAAACTCTGAGACCACCAAGGACTCCATAATTCAACCCTGAGCTACAAATATTCTCTTCTATTGTAAAGGAATCTTCCTGTGAGCAAATTCACAACACCTTTTGCAGTATTTTGCCCATGTGCAAAACACATTTGGATGATGACAGGAAAAAGATGCAAATAACCAACTGGAAACTGGGAACATTCCCATTTTACTATTTATTTTGTTTCTAAAATTCTCTTAACAAGAATTTCTGTGTTGGGCAGAGCAAAGCCACAGAACAGTAAGAAGGAACTTAAAATAAAAGTGGATATCCTGAAGCACAACATAAGGTCTTTTTTCACCTTACCTCCTAGGAGAGGGAAAATAACCCAGCTGATAGCAACAATATTTGTTTTCCACACTCCATTAATAGGCTAGAAACAATTCATGCATGATCCCCAAATCTGCACCGAGCTAATTAAAATGAATGTTTCATGTTTCCTCTTATACCAATTGCATCTGGAATTGGTTGGCTTCTGCAAACATTCAGGGAGCGTAGTTTGGGGGGGAGAGCAAGGGAAGAGAACATAAGGACAAATCACAATAAATCTAGGCCGACAGGTACAAGCAAATTGGTCGATGGAAGTGACATGTCTCTCTGCTTAAATGTCTACCACAAATCCCCAAGAGGTGGGGGACGATTTAATCTAATTGGCTGTGCCACTTCCTTATGGCTTAATGTGAGAATCATAGCAATTACATCTGACTCTACTTATCCTGGGTTGCTTAGAATCCATTTATGAGGCTATTAGAATCAAGAGAAACCTGAAGTTGGAAATAATTTGGCTCCTGCTCTTGTATATGTAGTCCTGGGAGCTACTTTATGGTCATATTTGCCAAATGGCTACTGATGAAGCGGGAATAAGGGCAGGGGATATATTTTAATTTAGTCATTTTAAGGCGTTTGGTTAAATCCCATAGTTCATAACATATTTATCTCAGGTCAGTTTACAGTGCAAAAGTCATTGGAATGTTTGATTCTCCTCTCTTTTAACTTTCAGCAGTTCTATCTAAATTATAGGTATAATATCATTTTAAAGACATAAGCTGTGCTTCAATTGGATGGATGGCTGTTCTCATCTACTCATATGCAACCACAACCTTACATCATTTTTCATTAAACCACTGTGACCATCCATTGTTGACCTTCTTGCTCCTATAGGTGGCACACCTACATTATATCTTTTCAGCATGCAATGGTGTAGAAAGGAGAGCCCTAAGCAATGCAAAAAGGGGAAAGGGTGTACAATTAATCTGGCCTACTGAGGGCATCAGTATGGTGGAAGGTAGTTAAATCAGCCTCAGTGGAGGTTTCGTTGAAGAAATCAACCAGACAGCATGATGAAGAAGTAGGTTCTCTAATGACTTAGGACAGCAGCTACGGAATTCAGAGGTGGTTTTAGCAGCCATCATCTCATAATTGTCAAGGTTAAGAAATGCTGTTCTATAATGTTAAGTAATTTCTTGTGAATTCTCTACTACTTTAGTTTTAGGGACTTTAGTTTAAGTGACTGACAGAGTGAGCCCACCTCTCAACATTGGAATTACTTGGGGAATGCAGGGCTCAGGTTAGTTAGCATAATCCAAGAAGTCACAGAATTTAGACATGAAAAATTACATCAGCTGTAAAGATGGAGGCATGAAAAAGGGGGAAGTGACATGAACTTTGGAGACTAAGCTGTGTTTGGAGAGAGAAAGGGGTAAGGAGGTGATGGGAAATCCAAGCATGGCTGAACAAAGGATAAATTTCATTCATTCCTTTGATTTAGTCCACCAAAGATTTAGCTACAATCCTAAGAAATTGGATTGTCTAGTAAATAAATAAAAATCCTATTTATTCTGATATATTGGAGGAAGGAGGAGGAAGGAAGAAGAAAATACATTAATGTAAAAAGAATAGTAATGAAAGAATAGGTTGGCCAGAAAGCTCAGAGGCACAGCAGGGATCAAGAAAGATGACAGAGATGATAGGAGAAGGAAGACACATTTGAAATGGGAAAGATGAGGCTAGAATATGATTTCCAGAGGGGAAAAGGGAAGGTGAGCAAGGGTCCTTCTGGGTCAGTCTATACATATTTAGTCCAGTATAATAAGTAGAAATTACTTCTTCACTGCAGGGGGGAAGGTAGCTGCTGTCTTTTTTTTTTTTTAAAGTGCATACCACTGATAATTGGTGAGAGAAATCCATGGACTGCACAATTCAAACCTTGACTTGTAGGAAAACCTAAGAGGCCTTTGGCAAGCTTTCTGATAATGACTGCAAGGACTATCAAATCATGCAATAAGCCCTTTTGAGAAGTACGAGTTTGACCCAAGAAACCTCCTGGGTTGTCCTTCCGGTCCCTGAGGAAAGGGATTGGGAACTGTTTCCATGAGACAACTGCAGGACGAGAAGTTGATCTAGTGGACTGGTTGAAGATGAACATGAGCAGGGAGAAAGAAATAGAGAATGGGAAAAACATATCTGACAGGCAGAGTAAGGGAGATATTTAGGAAGAAAATCCTTTTATTAATTTAAGCTCAGAATTACTGTTTTGAAACTTTGGATTAACAAAAGAGAGAAGAAACTAAATAGTCCTTGCCAAATGAGAAACTGATAGATAAACTGTTGATGGTAGAGCCAGATATGGTGTTTAGGGTAAATGTTGAATATCTAAAGATTTTAAAAGTAAATTGAAGATTACATCAGAGAAAATACAAAGCAAAATGAGTCATTCCTTCTCATTGGGTGGCCAAAGTATTTGAGTTTCATCTTCAGGATCTGGTCTTCTAAAGAGCAGTCAGGGTTGATGTCAGCTTTGGAAGCCATATTAACAACGGAAGTTTCCATGCTGCCACCTTCTTGCGCTTAGGAAAATAGGAGGGGGGATTTAGCAGAGGGATTGTAGTTAGACATAATAGCATTCTTCTTTTCGGTCAAGGTCATGGTATTCCTGCATCTGGAGGAGGAGTGGTTGAAGTGGTGGCTCAAGATGGGACGGATGGTAATTGGGCCATGTGATGGACTGAGGGGTGCAGGGACTGGATTTGGGGTTTTGATTTTCTGAAGGAAAACCTGGAACTCTCAGATTCGGGTTTTCTCAGATGTGCCAGTATACCTACTCTAATAAATGGGAACTTTGAGAAGATGCCTGTCTCGCAGTTTTTAAGTGGAGTTGGGATTTTCTGGAATGCTGACACTTGATCTCCTCTAGGACTGACTGGTTTGATTGCCTTGCAGTCTAAGGGACTTGCAGGAATCTTCTCCAGCACCATAGTTCAAAGGCCTCAATTCTTTGGTGCTCAGCCTTCCTTATGGTCAAACAATAATAACATATGACTATTCAAAGAGACACGAAATAAGTTGCTTTCTCTTTTTATAACTTGCATTCGCAGTGAATACAAAATACATAACATTTTAAAAATATTCTTTAGTTTCCATTAGATCAAATATATCAACTTTAAATCTTAATGAGATGCCTGGATGTCTCATCAGCTTATATATGATAATATATCTCTGATAACATATTTGATCAATGTTTGCAGTCAGGTTTGTTCAAAAACACATTAGATTCAGTATAACAGCCAGCCTTATTTTGACTTTTGATCTTGATTGCAAGGAAAGCTGAGAATTTAGTTTCTCGGAGAAAGAAGCTTTATCTGTAAATTTTCATCCCAAACTCTTTCAGTAACGACTATAATTTCAATCACTTCAGGGTGATAGCTGAGGAGAAATCTCCCAACATCTCATCTTCATTTATGGATACAGTAAAGGACCTCTCTGGCCAGGGCAATTGAATGGATTCAACCCTCCCCCCTCCACTTCACATGGAACTTAAGGTTAGCACATGGAACACATTTGAATGATGGCAGTGGGAGAAATAATGGTGTTCCATTAAATGCTTTGTTGCCAAAGGATTGCTGACAGACAGAGAGTTTCATGCAATTGAGGATCTGCCATACACCACTTGTCCCTGGGACTGGTTTTTTGTTTTGTTTTTTTGACTTTCGTACAACCCAAAATTTTATTGATAATTTGTCCCAAAACAAATTCATTACATTAAACTGCCATCATTCATTAAAAAATGATGTTTTTTATTTCCATAAATATAGATTGTAAATCATAGTACATTTCTCCCCATGCAAAAGGCCTGTTTTTAAAATCCAATATGTAAGCGTGTGAAGAAAGAGGGATTTTAAATTCTTTGGGTTGGGGTGTTAATGTTGCTGTCCCAAATTGTAAATTTTATGGCCAAATGCAAGTGAGGTACAGCCTCATTTATTACTGCAAAAATGATTGGAAGTGGAGTTCTTGACACTATTACCTGTTAGGGCAGATTTATTGAAAATTAGCAATTCCATTTATAACTATGAGATTTCAGGGATTATTCTGCCGTAGACTAGAAAATTGACAGATTTACAACTGTGGTGAGTCTAGTTGTACCAACTAATAGAGAGAGGCAAGAAAATTTAGAGGTTTGTACTCCTAAAGGAGTTAACCTTTGGGTAAAGATACATTTTTCAAGTGGCTTCGGAGAAATTATTGGGCTCATAAATTAGGTCTGCCACTACGTGAAAAATAACTTTAATGCAGAAGATTTTTTTCCCTTGGTTGTATCTTTTTCTAAGGATGAGAGGTGGGGGTGAAGTAGAAACAAAAATTACAGGAATCTTCTCTCTTGACCACCTGCCAAAACCCTCTTGTTATCATTGATGAAAGAACCAGGGATTTTAAATGGAGAATTATAGAAGACATAGAAGATATAAGGAGGAATCCTAAAATCCCTGGGAAGTGCTGCTTCCTCCACATGTCCATTGAGGAAATAATATACCAACAAGTCTTTCAGTATCTTTGTCCTGTCCTTTGTCCTATCTTGTAGAGGGGGGAATGGAGTGGTTGTGGATTGGCTGTATCCAAACCATTTTGTTTCCTTGACCTGTTCTGACAAAGTGTTTAAGGTGGTTGTCATCATTATCTTCTCACTGGGGCAATGGGGAGTGGGAGAAAGTATAGCTTCAATTTACTTCTTATTCTGACTGTTACAAGTTGGTAGGACATGATGGAGGCTGCACTGCAAAACTTTCCCCCTCTTCTTGGCACTTCTGTTACGCAGCAGAAGACAGTGTATGTAATCTGCTTTTTATTCTGCAAACCAAAATCTTCCCTAGAAGTCATTTTTAAACCATCTAATTTAAGGATGGTCAATCTGAACCCAAGGGCCACATGCAGCGCTCATTATCTGTGGTTCCTGCTGTATATCCTACGTCCTTATATCTCCATTAGTTTAAGCTACTATTCTCAAAAGAGAATACAAATAATGTTCATTCTACTGAGAAGCTTCCAAATGATTGTTATAATAACTGCCACAATTACTTATGGAGAACAGTCCCCCCATCCCTCATCTCAATTTTCCCTTTAAAGCATCACAAATACTAATCTATATGATTATGGCACTTGATAGCAAAGGGGAACACTACACAATCCTTATTCCAAGCTTGGCTGTTTGTCCGAGTTCTGGTTTACCCCAACAAATTGAAAACTGCTCTGGCCACAAACTCTAGTTAATCTTTGGGCCAATCCAATAACATTCTTTGTATATCTTACTGAATTTTAACTCTTTCCATCACTTTATTTTCCATATCTAAATCGCATATGCATTCCTCAGATGTTGTTATCCGCAGGAAAGAAAACATAGAATTATATAGTTATCCTTATCCCCCCCCCCCCGAAGCTTCAAGCAGTTTCCTCAAGTAGGAGTGCTCCTTGATGCTGACTCAAGAAAGAAGTAAGTAGCTAGGAGAGTACTAGAAGAAATGTCAAGAATAAGCAAAAATTCTTTTGCATGCGTTCTACTCAGCCCATAGATATATCTTGAGTTGAGATAAGTGAACTCTAAACTATGCAATTTAAATGGATGCTTTTAAAATATGAAAGCAAGCAACAAAACAACTTGTTAAAGTAACACGAGAGTGTTTTTCTTTGTTCAAATCTACAAAGATTCAAATAGCTCATAATATAAAAACTAGACATGGAGTTAAAATTGCATGATTCAAAATCAACTCAAATTTATATCCATTTTTTTTAAAAAAAGAAAGAAACAGAAGGAAAATAGACTACAATGTCCTTCATCTTTTGGAAGTTAAATGCCTATGTAGGCAGATGTATCTTTATCTTTTTCTGGTTTGAACAGAAACAAATGCTACTTTCAAAAAGCTGAAATTCACTTGTGATGTACATTATTCTTCCAGGAATATTTCATGAGAGATTCTTCCTTTATGATCTTAATTTGTTCAGGTTCTGAACTTCTTAGGGTTCATCTTATTATTCCAAACTTCATATCTAAAGCTGAACCTTTTATTAAAGGCTGTGTTTCAAAATGGGTTAAAGAAATTTTTTAGAAGAGTTTTGTACAAGATCAGAAACAGTCTGGCTGAGAGGTAAGTGGCACAGGTGAATGATTGTGCCACGCAAGAGTATCAGGAGATCTCTTGTCCACTTCTCCCTATACAACTTTCTCTGTGCCTGTAATCTGTTAGTTGAGCAAATTGGGAGGTGCCCATATGCAAAATTCTAAGCATACATTTCAGGGGTGGGTTCTACTTACCTTTACTACTGGTTTGCAATGGAGCCATGCACGCAAGCGCAGAAGCTTCTGCGCATGCGCAGAAGCATTTTGATGACATGGGGTTGTTGATTGATGACTGGCGGAGCCTCCCGCCAGTTTTACTACCGGTTCTATAGAACCGATGTGAACCAGGGGCAACCCACCACTGATACATTTACATTTGTTCAACCTTGCACCATCCCATTTAAGGAGAATATTGAACCCATGCTAAAAATATCCTGGAAGTGCTACTTTTAAGTAAAGAGGGAGACATCGACCATCAGAGACTAGTGGTGCAAGGCAATTGTGGGGCTCATAGAAAGTGATCAAGTAGTCCTTTTCTGATTTTTTTGAAGGTTAGCCCCCAGAAGCAGCTACTGTGTGGTTATAGAAGAGAAACACACCGGAGTAGATTTTTGGATTTGTTACATTGTGATTGGTCCATATTCAATAGCAACAGTCATCCTTATCACATGTGATACTTCCAAAGTAATAGGAGTAGGCAAAATGATATCCTCCCCAAAGAAGACATAAGTATCCATAGTTTGTTGCCTAAACAGCTGTAGAAGATGCAGTTGCATTAGAGTAGTTTGGGAATCATGTCTAATTAACACAAAAGTTTTTGCTGCATCTTACACAAGATAATAATAGAAAAAAATTAAAAATACTATCATATAAATCACATGTAAGAAAATCAGAACATTAGTGCTAGTGTTGGTGATTGCCATTCTTATTTATGTTTTTATTATATTAATATTTTAATGTTATTTTCATTTTAATGCTAATATTTTATGTTACTATGTTTACCATAAATTATTATGATTAACATTAAGTATTTTACACCTATCTTTTACTTACGTTTATATATTTTAGGTATACATATGCCCTCCTTCCTTGTTTAAAGTAACCTTCTATGCAGCATGAGACTGATGTTCTTGGAAAAGAGAGCTAAAATTGCATTTATAAAGGAACCTGTTCAAGTCCCATCAAGCACTGTAGTAAATGCCAGCTGAATATGCCAGACAGATACCTCTGTGGAAGCCAGTGACAGCCACCTCTTCTCTCCTATACGTTCAAGTCAAAATGATGATGAAAGGCAGTTTCTAGTTCAGTTTCTAATTCAGTAGGAGGGGATGATGTATGCTGGTAAAAGCCTGAATTGGTCAATAGTACCTGGATAGAACCGAAGCCCTGACTATGTCAGCAATCAAATGGTTGATGAAATCTATGGCAAAAACTGTTGGGAGAAGATGAAAATACTTAACATAGTGGAACATTTTAATTGGAACATGTAACAGCATTAAGTTATCTAGATGTGGCAATGGATGAGATAAATGCAGCATAATGAGGTTGCATCAGAAGAAGCAGTTACCCATTATGTCTGTGACACTATTAGAAGTAAATTCAGAAGAATCCAGAATCTGGCATTGCAGTAACCAAATCTTTTTTTTTTCCTGCCTTTGCTAATGTCACCTTTAGAAGTCCAGCTCCTGCTGCATTCCTTTAAAGCAAATTGGGATTCAACTTATTTCAAGACAGAGATGGATCAGGTTTACAACTGACTTTCAGGCTATAGCAGGAATCCAAAATCCACCCGAGAAGCAGTTCAGATCAGTAAATAGCCACTGCTTGCTCATAAACTCCCAAAAAATCCTCTAGTTTAGAAGGGCGATCAGAACCATCTGATTTCAAGACACTGATAGATTTATCAGCATCCAGATTCCCTTCTCCCGGTGCACCACAAGGCACAAATGCCAATAATTCTAACAGTCCCCTAAATGCTGAAGGATCATTATAAAAGTGAGCTCAGCATCCCTGGTCATTAATTACAATCTTGTGCACATATGCTGTGTGATTGCAGGAAATAATCAGGTTTGTCTGCCAAATTGGCAACCTCGAGAAACTAATTTGTTATGACATGCTGTCGAAGATATTTAAACAACAAACCCTGAACCCCACTGCATTGTTATAATATCAGATCACATCATTAAAAAATAGTTAACATTTCCACAAGGGGCTAGTAAGATTTATCCTTGAAGATTTATTCCGCTCCCCTTTAACAGTTACTTTTGGATTCCCAACCAGCATTTTGAGTGAGAAGTTGGCTGGCCCTAAAGGGTTTGGCAAAAGTGGAAGGACAAACGAGTATATGGCTTGACTGTTGAATTTGATGTAGTCCCAATTACCACATGTACTTTAATGGCAAAAGATTTTTGAGTGCATTTTACCTATTTGTCAGAGGTGTTTGTAAGTGGCCTAAAGCTGCAAAATCAAGTGAACAAATAAAATCAAGATGGCACTACGTATTACACTCTTTTTTTTCACAGTGCTATCCATTCAGTCATGTCCTATCTAGCAGCAAGTAATGAATCTTTCATCCTAATGTTGCAATACAATTGTTATCATTTGTATTCAGTGGTGGGCTGCAAGCGGGTTAACAACCGGTTCCGTGAGCGCACGCTTTGCACAGGCACATGGACTTGGCGCGCATGTGTGCCTAATGCACTTGCATGCTGCATTCAAAATACAGCAATTTGAAGCTCAGCTGCATACCTTCTAAGGCAGCCCCGGTAAGTAGAACAGCGGAGGCACAGAAATCAGCTGTGCCATGCGAATCAACTGAGCCAGAAAGAAGGAAATATAGAACAGGATAGGGTGGGGGCAGGTGGGTGGGGTCAGCTGATCATCAGAATTACCGGTTCATCTAAACCGGTCTGAACCAGCAGCAGCCCACCACTGTTTGTATTTCAAGGTCTTATGAAATTTACCATAGCTCTAATGCATGCATGTATTTATGCTTATTTTGTGTTTGATTAGTAGGATACATCAGAGGTGGATTTCAGCAGGTTCTGACCAGTTCTGGAGAACTAGTAAGGGAAATTTTGAGTAGTTCAGAGAACCGGTAGTAAAAATTCTGACTGGGCCTGCCCCCATCTATTCTCTGCCTCCCAAGTCCCAGTTGATCAGGAGGAAATGGGGATTTTGCAGTAACCTTCCCCTGGATTGGGGAGGGAATGAGATTTTACAGTATTCTTCCCCTGGAGTGAGGTGGGAATGGATATTTTACAGTATCCTTCCCCTGCCACGCCTACCAAGCCATGCCCACCAAGCCATATCCACAGAACCGGTAGTAAAAATTTTTGAAACCCACTACTAGGATACATGGCTTGTCAATTGTTCCAAGACACAATTGGTGTGTTCTTAAAATTCTTAACAAGCAAACAGAGATACATTTCTTATCATGTCAGTTCATTCTATAATAGTTTTTTTAAATAATTTTATAACTGTTCAGAAGGATGGGAAAAATAATTTGAGAAGGAGAAAAATCATATTACTGTTACTCTGAATCCAGCATATTTGGAAAAGTGGTGCAGACTTCCAAGTCAGGAAGTAAAGCTTGTATTCTATTTCTAGAGCTCATATAAATGATATACAAAATTATTTGATGACTCGCATTCTGCTCATGGTGAGCATTATTGCTCTGTTGGTTTTATAGCCCTGTTGGGAATGCAAACGTCCGCAGCTAGAATATGATAGCTACTAAGTTCAATATTATGAATAAAATAAAGAAGTAGAAATTAGAACTTCGAGATGGTTTGATGAATGAACCTAAAGACAGGATCAGAAGAATGATTTGAAAGAAGAAGTGCTTGGATTTTCTGTAATAGCAAGAAGCCCAAAGATTCCTAAGGCTCCATTTTCTGAGAATCAGAGACAGAGATGTTCCTTGGGAAATGTAACAGGATAATTTTTTATATCAGTTCCCCACCAAGATCACAGATTACTGATTTTTACATCCCCCAATAGATCAATAATTGTAACAGGAAAAACACATGCAGTGTAGGAGCATTCAAATGAACACTGTATTAAGAACATCTGATTTCTGGCTAATTAGCAAAAGCAACAGAGACTTAAGTCACAAACACAACATGGTGAGCTACTTGGCATTGTGTGAATTCAGATGCAGAAGAGAAGCAAATTATGAAGTCATATATCATGTTTCTATGCCTACTATAATCAGAATGCAAATAGTTGTACCGGCATAGAATTCTAGATCCTGTAATTCCACTTTTGGAAGGTTTGGTAGTCCAGCCATGCTGTCAATGTCCATATTGCTTGACAGCATTTTTTCCAGAATTTCAGGCATTTGTCTTTCCTAGTATCTGAATTATATTTGACAATTACACATTCAACTTTCTGAAAGCTACTAAAAACAGTTGTTCTGGAATGTGTTTTGGTCCAGATTGATATGAAATCACATGTGTGGAAGTGTTAACAATTAATATGTAATATAATTTGGCTATTGTTATATTCCAAATGGAGTCATTGGTGGTCTCTGAACTTGGTTATTTGTTTGAAGATGTTTCATTATCCAACTAGTTAACACCATCAGTATTAGTGAATATGGGACTTGCTACTTTTTTATGTACAATATTATGCCAATATTGGGGGAACTGTGGTTTTCTTCCTGATATTTCCTTGATGAGATAGTTCCTTGTCTTAATCAAGAAACTATGAGGGAGAAAACCACATTCCCCACCAACAATTATTATCAGTGCATTTTAAGAAGTAATTTGTACATTTAATTAAATTTTACTAAATAATAGTTTAATAAAATATTTGATACAATAGAGCAATAAGGAATTATTTCACTGTTAAACAATATAATTTGCTAGCCTTGAGATCAGAGTTTTGGAAAAGCAGAGATCAACAGAAGGATGGGCAATCAAGGTAATGAAATAAATTGAGTATATCAAACTCAGAAATTTTTCAGAAACACAGGATGAAGGAAGCTATGCATGTAAATCCACTTTCATCTCTATATTGTATATTTGTTTGTAAGAAGAAATATTTTGAAATGGTGAGCCATTCTTCAAACAGAAGTCAGTAACCTTTAGATAAAAATCTGGAAAGTTTAGAACCATGCAAGACCAGAACCAGAAAAAAAAAAGGCTAATAACTGAGCAGAGAGATGCCTTGAGGGAGCTGGTTAAAATCTACTTCGCTGGAATGGCCTTCCTCTGAGAACCAAGAGGCCAATATATCCATATTACTATTATTTTTCAAGAATGTGCCAACATAAGAAAAAGAGGGATGGCTGAAAAATGGTATCTTAGAGATGATTTCAGTGCACTATCTTGCCTAGAAGTTTCCTTCTTTCCTTTATGTAGAAGTATAATTTGAGAAAAAGAACCTTTAAACATTTGGTTCTCTAAGAAAATGTCCAGGATAACAGAACCGAGATAATAAAACCCTTTCAGTTAACAGTCTTGTTTAGGAGGAAAGAATAGTTCTTAGGAAATAAGTAGGTTGTTGCTGAATCAGATTCAAAGCTTCTCTAGTTCAATATCTGATTTTTCTACAGAAAATGGTAACGGTCCCTCCTGTTCTTCTTTCCCAGCATCTGAGAAACTTAAGGTAGCACAATCCATCAGTTATAACAGTATTTTACTATTCTAATGGTAATTTATGATACTTTTTTCTGGTTCTGATGTTCTTTCTGATGTTCTTTCAGTATTCTTTTTATCAATCTCTTCGTTTGAGAACAATGAAGAGATTTCCTTCTTCCTCAAGGAAAAAAAAACACAGTTCAGTTACTTTTGAAGAAAAAAGCATTTTCTCAAAAGACATTTTGAGAATATAGTTATTCAACTTTGGGGATTGATACTCACCTTGATGGTGGCGTCTGGTGTTATTGTGATAGGTTTTTTTCCCCTCATCCTTTGGTATTCTGACAAATAGAAAAAAATTATGGTTGTTATTACTGATTGCTGAGATTTGGTTTTAATTTCTTATGTTTGCTTTTACTTTGTAATTTATATGTTGCTTAGAGTCATTTGGGGGACTGAGCAGTGGATAAATGGCAGTAATAAAATAAAATAAAGATAATCTTCAACCCTTGTGTATGTTTGTGTATACAACTGCTACAATCTTTCCTCATTTAAAATCTGGTTCCTTCCTGTTCCTTTTAATCCATTTATTGCTCTTTCTTTGAAATTAATGATGCTTTGCAAATTGCCATTGTACAATGGAGTCTATTATAATCCATTACTGGTTTAAACACACATGTACATCAAGAGGTGAAGCCTAATATAAATTCTCCAATTTTCTTATGTAAATAACTCAGGTGTTATATATTAACATCTAATTATATCTCTTTTTCACCATCAGTGTCTATGACCGACTAGACTTCGTAGACTCAGATACTTTGAGGTCCCTCTAACTTTTCCCTTTCTTCAACATCATAATGTGTTAAAAAGTTTAAGTACCACTACCACTATTATGTTTCCAATACCTAATGCTGTGTATTAATATTACTTATTAATTTCTGAATTCTGTGGAAAAATAAAAGAGATATGATACAAGCCCTCACTGCCCATCATTCTCAATTTGTGCTTCTTTGAAAAGTAGTTTTATTGATCCTGACTCTCCATGAAAACTTCTCTGGATTAATTAATTTCATTTCTGGGTAAACCTGAAACTTTTCAACATCCTGTTTCCTCTGCCAGCAGCGGGCCTCATCTACTAGTTTACCAAAAGCCACTGGAAAGCCTTTTCATGCAAATTTGTCTTCAAGTCACCAGAATAACAAAAGCTGAAGATTTCTAGGGAAAGCTTTTCCCCCCAAATCTAATTCATCCTGCTCTTCACTCCTTCTTGAGTTAGCAGAAAAGAATTCTTGAAATGAAAAATTGCAATCCCATTGCTAGTCCCTCTCTGCCTCAGATTCATTTTTTTACTTGCCCTCTTCTTGACAGTTTCTTGAAAGAGAAGGTTTTGGGTTTTTGGCCGCATCTGCCCATGTATGGAAATACATGGATTGGAGAGATGAGGATAGTAGTAGTTTTTTTAAAAAAATATTTTCTCAGGTATTTGTTTCTGGAGTTCTGGAAGCACAAATCTAAAAAGGGATCTTCTTATGGATTCTTATTTATTCTCTGTGCACATGAATTTTCAGCCTCACATAGCATGCATTCTACATCAATATTGCTCACGTTGTCCAATAATATTGCAATATTATTACTGAAAGCCATCCAGTACAAATGTATGGTATTATTTGTTTAGCTTGGGTGTCTCATTCCAGGTTTCTCCCTCTCTTTCTGGTGAAATTCTGAATCCTGCAGGCAAATTGTTTTCCCTTTCTCTTTCAAGGGTTATTGGGAATATAAATGAGATGCATGTTTCAAAATTGTTAATGAATTCCACAATCTCCTCTAAATCTAAGCAATTAGCTCTCTTTAGCAATAACAGGTGTCACTCAAGAGACTTTGTCTCTGCTGTTGATTATCTTTTTTCCCCTTTTGTGAGCAACTCATAAAAGGGGGTACAAAAGGACTAAAAATCACATAGTAGCTTAGGCCAACTTAAGGAAGGCAAATTAGAATCATTACCATTCTTTGGCTAAATAGAGAGCAGGTCTTATATGTTCCTCATTTACATACTTAGATCTGATGGGTGTAGGTACCTAATTATATAGCAGCCAGAAATGAGTTTAGTGATGTACTTGGTTAATTAATATTCGGCATAATTATTAATTGTGCAGATTGCTCTCCTGCATATGCAGCTTGGTTTCTGAAGTGAAAATAAGAATCAGACATACATTATATCAGCAAAATATGTGGTAGATAACAATACTTGTATGAATATACTGCAGAATTCTAGCATTTGTTAAAGAACAGAGCTCTACTTGATGTTACTCTGTTACCTCTCAAAAATGAATTGTTATTTTCCTTGTAGAATTACAACTGTAACATTTGAGAGGGGGGAGTTGCCTAGTTTTCAAGTTTGCTGTATAATGGCTTTATCATTGCTCTGTAGCAGAATGAATATAAGAATCAATTCATAGTAATTTTAAAAACAAGTATATAAGTTAGTCTTACTCAAGATTAATTGAACAATAGCTTTGTGAATGACAATAGGGTCAACTGACCTGAACCACACACGTGAAGGGAACAGCATCCAAAATATTTTATTATTTTATTTATTTTATTTATTAGATTTTTATACCGCCCCCTCTCCCGAAGGACTCGGGGCGGTGCACAGCCAAAGTTAAAAACATACAATATAAACTATTAAAATACGTTTAAAACAGAATTAAATCTAAAATGGCTCCCCAATTTAAAATGCCTTACCCATACCCCTATAAAAAGACGAATTTAAAATTTAAAAATTTAAAATTTCCACATTTAAAAAGGGGGGAGATTTAGGCCAGGCCAGCTTGATAAAATAGAAAAGTCTTAATGGTTTATTATCTGAAATTAGATATGTCTTTTTTTATTCAAGCCAGTAAAAGTAACAACTTAAATATAATCATAAAACTTACTTCTCATTCTTGAATTTCTCTAGACCTTCCTATTTACCTATTATTGTTTAATAGATTAGCTTTTTGTATTCTTTGCTGCACCTTTTTACCTAGTTAATATTAAATCTAAAATGCATTGCACAACAAGGGAATCATCAGACCAAATGCCTCTTCAGATAGGAAGTCCTGGGACTTGTTAAATGCCCAACCTGAACTATTTTGATTAATGGTAATTCCTGACTGTGTTGATCGAATGATAGCATTTCTTCTTTCTCCAATGTTAGTGCTAGATTTAGGCACCTTGGTCTTTTAGCTCTGTGATTTGGGATTTTTGTTTATTTTCTTATGGGAACACTGAGCTGATATGGGTCAGCAATATCTTTTTCTCTTTATCAATAGTCATACTTTCTGTCAGTTTATCTTGAAAACTAACTCAAAAATAATTCTGTGATTACTTTCAGGTCTTGAACTGAATCCTACCCATTGCTCCTTGACACACTAAGGTTTTCTAGAACTTCAACCTTAGAAAGAATGTTTTGTAAACCATTATGATAAACAAATAACTATTTTAGTTTTCTTCTCTCCAATGTAAGATGATTACAGCCCTGCCATATTAATAATGATGTTCCAAACACCATCATTTACCTGTAAAATGTTATATCTGAAGGCAGCTTATAAATGATCTTTCCTGCAAGGCAAGGCAATAGAGACATAATAAATGTCTGAAACAGCTGAACACGATTCCTTTCCAATCAATTTAGTTGTGGTGGTTTAAATATTATTATTAATAAAAATAATGAAAAGGTACTAATGTTAGAAAGCTTTTGCACTGTATTTAATGTCACGTTATTGCCATTTTTATGGTAAGTACCTTGGCAGTTGAGTGAATTTCCATTTACAGTGTGATCTGGCTATAATTGACTCATTTTCTAATTGTTTCAGAGATATTTAATGTGGTGTAATTTCTGGAGGGTTCTTCTTGCTAAAAGCTACTCCTGAAATATAAGATATAAAAATCATCCTTGGGATTTTACATTGTTATCCAAAAAGTTCCAAGTGCTCTGATGATCTATCAAACCCACATTAGAATGAAAATTTATTGTCCTCCCAGGCTTCACTTTTACCAAAACTAATTAAAATTAAAAAGAAAGCTCACCCCAAGTTACTATTTGATCCATGAATTGGATACCTGAAAAAGTCCTTAAGGGTGGCCTTCTTAGATTTATATTGAAGTTCCACATGACAGTTTATCCTCTTACTAGAAGCTTTGATTTGAACATTTACTTACTTGTTCATCACTTGATTATTAATGTCATACATAGTTGAATTGAGAGTAGCCTGATTTTCTCTAAATAATTAAACTCCTTGATAAAATGCATACAGTAGGTTAAACTATTCAGCAGTGTGAATTCCAGAGACTGTAAGTATTGTGAAATATAAAGGACGTTTCTTTATATACCTAAATGTTTTACCTTGGTAGACAAATACATGTTAATCAACTAAGACACAGTTATTGACGGAAGTCATAATATAAATAAAGTTTATATCAAGGCACAATATTGGAATCAAGGATGAAATATCTGGCTAAGTGACTGTTTTAAAACCAAGGGATATCTGTTTACAGGTGACATGAAGCAGAGGTAGCTCACACAAGTATTAGCACAATAGACTTTCTAAACACAATATGTAAGCATTCCCAGCTTCTTGGTGGAAAACATAATTTAACTGACATAAAATACCCTTTGAGACAAATATTTTTATATATGTAGACTTCATAGGTTCTCCTTTAAATCCAATGGAGAGATACATTTTCATATGCATGCAATAATATGCTCCTTGTACAAGATTAAAGGGAAGAAGCTCCTAAATCCTGGAAAAAATGATTAGGTATGGAAAATAAGGTATGAAGGCTCAAGGTGAATTCTATTTGGCTTGTCAAAACAAGGAAGAAAGGTAGGAAGCAGCATCATTTCAAAGATGTGTGATGCAAGTTGAAGCAGCAGAGGGCACTCACACACTGTGGGAGACAGCCAAGGCCATAGCATTTTGCATTATCTGTCACTGTGTTGAGAGCTATCAAACCCTGGTCCTCTTTTTTCTCATTCCCAATCTAAAAATAATTTCATCTAATTGATCTTGTTTTAAAAAGTCTTTTTCTGGATCCTTTCTCTTCCTTCCTCCTTCCACCAAAAGATAACTTAATTCCATTAACTCAAGGTAGTAATAAATTCCTATGGTCATTCTGACATTAATGAATATAACTTACATTCAAGCTGGAAGTTCAAGTCAGCCTAACTGGTATTTAAAAACAAAACTATGAGATGTTCTTCACGGTGAAGGAATGGCTCTGTCACTTTTATTTTGCTTTGTTCGGTTAAAATTGTGCCAGATTTTGGCATGGGCACCAGACAAAAGAATCATACAACTGGAGGAAATCCTGGAGGACTTTTAACCCAACTCCCTGCCCAGATCGGAATCCTCAGACCATTCCAGAGAAATTACTATCCCACCTTTGTTTCAAAACCTTCAATGACAAGGCACCCAGAACTTCAGGAGGCAGGCTGTTTCACTGCTTAATAGCTCTCATGGTTTTTTAAAAAATCCATCTTATTTCAAGTTTGGATTTCTCCTCATAAAGTTTACATCTACTGGTTCTTGTTATACCTTCAGGCACTACAGAGAATAAGTCTACATCTTCTTCCCTCAGCAAATATTATTGGAAAACTGATAGGTCACTTATCAGCCTTCTTTTCTTCCCCAGGGTTCCTACAACTTGTACTTCCTCAACCATTTATTTGCTGAAATACTAAGTTCAAAGCTGATTCTCTAGCTCTCATCCCATTCTTGCACAGTACACAGATGGCCTTGAATTCAACAGCTATTAGGTAAACACAGCACTAAACTGGAGAAGGGACTGAGAAAGAAACTCAAGATAACCCCTCCTTGATTCTTTGTAGTATAAGAGGGGGGAAAGAGACATTCTGTTAGATTTTCAAGATTCTGTTTTATAATCTTTAACTATAAAGCGGACTTCCAGAAGTTCTTGTGGTGTGTCTTTTTCTTAACTAGGTCTGTCTCAAAGACCTGACAACCTTTTGAACAATGATGTTACCTGAAAAGCATCAGGAACTCATTGGAACTCTCATGTGCTACCGAGTTTGTTTCCTTGTTGATGTGGGGTATCAACAAATCTCCAAGATGATACCATGGCCATCTATTTGTGAATATTACATTTCAATCTTCTATGTGCTTGGAAGGCTTGTAGTACACACTCACAAATATATCATTACAGTTTCTTTTCCCCTTAATATTCAGTCATATTCAGCTTTTGGCATGGTTTTCACCCTTTGTGTTACAAATGTCCAAATAGGTTAGTCTTTCCATATGTATAATGTGAGCCCCTGTCCTGTTATGTTGTGTGTATGGATCCAGATGGATCTCGATAGATTTGAACATGGGGCCATATCTTAAAAAATGAAATTCAATGTAGAGAAAAGTAAGATTTTACACATAGGCAAGAAAAAACAATTGTACAGGTACAGGTTAGATGAAACCAAGCTCAATAGCAGTAAATGCGAGAGGGATCTTGGAGTCCTATTGGACAATCACTTAAACATGAGGCAGCAGTGTGTGGCAGCAGCCAAAAAAGCCAATGCAACCCTAGGCTGTATGACTAGAGGGATAGAATCAAGATCACATAAAGGATTAAAACCGCTTATAAAGCCTTCGTAAGACAATACTTGGAGTACTGCATTCAGTTTTGATCACCACTATATAAAAAAGATGTTGAGATTCTGGAAACAGTGCAGAGAAGAGCAACAAAGATGATTAGGGGACTGGAGACTGAAACATATGAAGAATGGTTGCAGGAATTGGGTATATCTAGTCTAGTGAAAAGAAGGACTCGGGGAAACATGATAGTCGTGCTTCAATATTTGAGTGGCTGTCACAAACAAGAGGAGGTCAGCCTATTTTTCAAAGCACAGAAGGCAAGACAAGAAAAATGGACGGGAACTAAACAAGGAGAGAAGCAACCTAGAAGTAAGGAAAACGTTCCTAATGATGAGAACAATTAACCAGTGGAATGGCTTGCCTTCAGAAGTGATGGGTACTCCATCACTGGAGCCTTTTAAGAAGGGACTGGATAGCTATTTGTCCGAAATGGCATACAATCTCCTGCTTGAGCAGGAGGTTGGACTAGAAGACCTCCAAGATCCCTTTCAACTCTGTTATTCTATGTTCTATTATTTTTTTTGGGGGGGGGGGGCATGAGTTCCAGGACTACACCACATTTGGTATTGGATGGGACAGCATTGCCCTGAACAAACTCTGTGTGTAATTTGAGGGGTCTCCTAGACTTATTTATTTTATTTATTTATTTTTTATTTATTGAATTCATATACCGCCCTACTCCCGAAGGACTCAGTGCGGTGAACAGCCAAATAAAATACATATAATACAAATGTTAAAAAACCATTAAAATACAATTAAATAATTGGCCCGGAAAACGAAATTTAAAACACCCCAAATTCATAAGACAAATTTAAAATTTAAAAATTTTAAAAATTAAAAAAAAAACAGTTTAAAAGAGAGTTTAAAAAAGACTTGCACCTCCTGCTAAATGAGCAGATGGTGGTCATAGTTAGGAGGGCCTTCACACAGCTTTTTATTGTACTATATGTCTATTCTTGGATTAGCAGATTCTGCTTACAGTCACTCATGCTTTACATCTCCAGATTGGACTACTCCAATGCATTTTACACGAGGCTGCTCTTGAAGATCTGGAAGCTTCAGGGGGTACCAAACACAGTGACATGAGCAGTTATGTTTGTTCCTAAAATAGCACCTGTTGCACCTCTGCTCCATAAACTGCATTGTTCTCACTTTGCTTTGTAATCTGTACTGGTTTTCATCTTTAAATCCCTTCATGATATGAGAGCCAGAGATATGCTCAGATAGCTCCATTGCTAAGTGACTATTCTTATCTCTTTGTCAAAGTTTGTATATTTGTTTTTATAATATTTATTTTTAATATGGATTTTATATTGTTATATTTATTATTTCTATAGTTGTTGCTTGATAGTTGCACAATGTCCATGTTTTGTGAGAAGGGGCGACTATACAAATTTGACAAATAAATAAATGTAAAAACAAGAAAAAGAAAAAACAGGGGAAGCTATTTGATCAGGTTGAGCTGAAAAGATGAAGTCTAACATCTCTGCGCTGTCAATGACCTTCTGCTGATTCCCAGAATACAACTAGAATAGCGGTGAAACCCCCCCCCCCGGTTCTATCCGGCTCACTGAACCAGTAGCGCTGGTGGTGGGAGGCTCCGCCTCCCCAGGACATCATTACGTCCCTTTTTTTACCATCTGCACATGCGCAGAAGTGGTGCTCCCACGTGTAGCATGCACACTCTCCTGTGTGCTCCCGTTCCCGAACCAGTAGCGAAGGTAAGTGGATTTCACCGTAGATCTAGAATGCAGATTATGCTGGTGAATTGGATCCCCAACTGCTAGCTTGAGCGGATGAAATGAAGTCCAACTCTGCTGATCATAGTGATCTTCTGCTCACTTCATGGAATATGAAGAACTGGCATATGCAGTTCTTCACAAATCCTGATTTCATTGATGGAATGCAATACATTTTTACCATGGATTTAAAAGGAAATTCAGTAAAACAAGGAAGATTAAATCAATGCATTTTAGGCTTATAAGTAAAAGTTAAACGAAACCTTTAGATTTATAGACAATGAATTGGCTGTACTTTCATAGTAGAAAATAATGGATCCTATAGGTTATTATCAGTTATTCCAATTCAATATCTCTCTGAAAACATGCTGACTAAGAAAACAAATGGGAAAATTGTTTTCTTGTCCTTTCTGTGGGCTTCTCAAAATTGATCTAGCCAATGAGTCAAACTTTCAAACAGTCTTTATGTCTGCCAGAAACTCATCATTTAAGGATCCAGAAATTTTATTTTAGTTTCAAGAAGAAAACAGAACTAATAATTATTATAATTCAGTGTAAGAGCAAAATAAAACAGCATTCTTTAAAATACTTACTGTAATAGAAGATGTAACAAGAGGGAAGAAGTGTATTTTGTTATATGTCTTAGTCTCCCAAATGGAACTCATTATTTGGGTTCTTACTACACTAAATCTGTCAAGGTGATCTTGTAGCCATAAATTCAATCCAGGTTCTGAATGTTCCTTGAGAAAAAACATTGCCCAAAAGAAGGTACATTGAGAAAGGAGTAAACACAGGGAGATGTTCAATAAGGCCAAAGGCTTAGTTCTTGTATGAAGAACTAAGTTCTTCATACTAAGAAACTTGAAGAACCACAGAAGGCTACCATCCTTCTCAAAAACCTCCAACAGCAATACCTTTGCTGTGGAAGAAAAGAATAAAACAGGTACTAATTATTACAATAATAAAGTATAGGTCAGGATCAGTGGTGGGATTCAAATAATTTAACAACTGGTTCTCTGCCTTAATGACCAGCTGGGTAGGCGTGGCTGGGTGGTCATATGACTGGATGGGTGTGGCCAACTTGACACTCACATCGAGGGGTGCTTCGCCTCACCCGGCCTTTCGTGACTGTGAAGATGCTGCAAAGGTCGTAAGTGTGAAAAATAAGTTACTTTTTTCAGTGCCATTGTAACTTTGAATGGTCACTAAATGAATTGTTATAAGTCAAGGATTACCTGTACAAAAATACAAAAAGCTTATTTGCTTGCAAAAAGCTGCCCTAAATAGAAATCATTAGATTAGAAATACCTGCAAGCTATTTTCATCTTTAAATCCCTTCAAGGTGCCAGAACACCTTGAGGAATTAAAGTAGTTAAAATGCAATGATAACTATCAGCAGCCAACTCTTGCTCATAAAGTGAAACCCTTTAGCAGAGAGGTCATTTAAGGTCTCCAGAAAGTGGGTGGGCATATTTGGGCTACAAAATGCCGAGCTAAAGAGACAAATTAACAAATTATATAGGGAACCGGGTTCAAGCCTCCCAAACTTGTGAGGATCGCAATAAAATTAGTACATGCCACAGATATCTAAATAAACTTCAAGCCTGGTGCCATGTTACTAAGTCTTATTATCATGAGAGAAAACTAAAATGAATTGGAGGATCCACATCCCTACCTCCCTTTTTTTTTTTTTTAATCTTACTATCAGTCAGCAGTAATGTGCCTTGGCCACTTCAAAGCAATGCAAAAGCACCAAAGATGCTTTTTCAAGAGGCAACTGGACTTTCTGGAAACCAAGAAAATCCAGTTGCCTCTTGAAAAAAGCACCTTTGGGACAGCCATGACTTGGATGACTGAAGAATCCCCATAGACAAGATACTCCTGTGCTCAATGAACTGACAAAGCACCCTTTCACACCCAGGATAAGCAATCCTTAGATCCATTTGCACCATTTAAAGATACCAGCTGGAGTCACTTATCTCACATTCTAAGGAAATCATCCAGATTTAAGGAAAGATCACATGCTCCCAGAAAGGCAATAAAAAAATCTGTGCCAAGCTTGCATCCTGCCTCTTGGAAGTATACCCCAAAAGGATAGTGACAGGGACTACTAAAGCAGTGAAAGAAGACCCCCCCTCCCCAGATAGAAAAAGAAACCATGAGGCAGGAAAAAATTCAAATGCAATACAAATAATTAAATTACAAGAGTTTAAATCCTTTTAAAACTGAAATACAAGCCTTGTCTGCTCATTGCCAGAGCTCACACCCCAGGCAACCTCCAGTGTAAACATTTGAGGTAAGCCCAACTACAAAGAATGCAATTAGCACTAGAATGTAGCAAAAGAACAAACACAGTAGCAGTTGCTTGTTAAACCAATTACCAGAACAAATAGAGACAGGAACTAGCCAGATTTCTCAACCCTGCTTCTTTTCAAGAACCTATTCAGCTTCCAAACAAAGCTGAATAGGGAAAATTATCCCATCAATCATTGGCATCCTTCAGTCTCAAAAGACTATGGTATCCTGCTCTGGAAAGAGATCCTAAAACAACATCTAGTGTGACTAAAAAGGCCAATTTGAGAATGGCAATCCCTTCCACACTGAGGGCAGATACATTCTATCCCCTGCCCAGCCCCCAGATTTAGCTGGTTCCAGGACTGCCTCTTTGCCTCAGCCTGCCGAACAAGTGTCTCTTCGAATTGGAGAAGGCCATGCTGCATCTTTAGCCTCCAAGCTGAACTATCGGAGGTCAAGGTTTCCCAGTTGTTAATGTCCATTCCCAGGGCCTTTAGGTCCCTCTTGCAGATATCCTTATATTGCAGCTGTGGTCTCCCTCTGAAGTGCTTTCCCTGCACTAATTCTCCATACAGGAGATCTTTCAGAATCCGACCATCAGCCATTCTCACGACATGCCCAAGCCAGCATAGATGTCACTGTTTCAATAGTGTATACATGCTAGAAATTCCAGCACATTCCAAGACTGCGCTATTTGGAACATTGTCCTGCCAGGTGATGCCAAGAATACGTTGGAGACAGCGCATATGAAAGGTGTTCATCTTTCTCTCCTGCCATGCATAGAGGATCCAAGACTCTCTGCAGTACAAGAGTGTGTTCAGGATGCAGGCTCTATAGACTTGGATCTTTGTATGTTCCATTAGCTTCTCATACCATCAATAAACACAGGATTAAATGTCACCAAGCACAGAATTAAACTTCACCAAAAACCAGTTTTAGACCAAAACTCAGCAAGGGTATATAAACTCATGTTTGAATGTCAATTTTTCTAGCTAGCCAAGAAGCCTTGCTGAATGTCATTCATTTTGGTTCCTTGTCATTAAAAGCTTCTTTCCAGCAGCTCTGCTTCTGTTATTCAATTATTTCTTCAAAGTGCTGATCATTGCATCCCAGCTGGAAAAACTCCAACAGGGGAGTATTTCCTCCCAACAGCAGTGTAAAAAGCTTAAAACAATCCTTCCCCTTTAAGAAAGCCAAGTCCCTAATAAAGCAAAGCAAAGTACCAGCAAAAAAGGGGAGGAATTTCTTCCAACAACCAATTCTCCAAACTGCTCAAAAAGTTAACAAAAAGTTCTCCCAAATAGGTGCAAACAGGCTGAATCCCACCACTGGCCAGGATGATACAAAAGAGATGATAGACAAGTATTTGAATTTGGGAAAGATCTGCTCTATGGTGATATCTCAACTGTGAAATCTCCTATGTAGCAAAATTCATCCAATATCTTCCTTAGGTCTTTACACCAGCCATTTTACATGGGTGTTTAATTTCTAGTCTCGACATCTGGAATTCTTATGGTGCTGTTGGACATGATTTATCACTTTTGCTGATTGTTTAGCTTGCTGTTTATTGGTTTACACTTCTATTGTGATATGTATTCTTTCATTTGTTGCTAGCCATTCAGACAGCATAAGCTATTGAAGAAAAAAAATGCAAATTATTGCGGGGGAGGAGGAACAATGCTGATGAAGGTAAATTGTGAGTTAGCATTTGAACAAGCGTCTGACTCAGGGGCGCCAAAATTGGGTAAATATAAAATAAATGAAATAATAATTCTGTAATTTACCATAACTGGTTATCCCAATGTCACTTTTGCAAATTTCAGAGATGGTGCAACCTTAGCATCATCCAATCGCCTCTCTCTCTCTCTGCTTCTTAAACCAAAAAGATATCCAGGATTTGCTTACATGATGGTAAAAAGCAGTTGTTGCCTTCTTTATAGAAAAACATTTACTTTTATCTAATTATTTTGCACATTTCAGTATAGAGCCCTACTCCTAGCCCCCTTCTCTTAGATCAACAATGCATAACAATAATCAGTAAAAGGACAGGTTCAATTGAAGAATGAACATATTATATCTTAAAAGTAACTCAGGGAGTCAGGGCAGCTGTCTTCAAGAATGTACATTAATATTTCATCTAGTCCAGTCTTTCTCAAACTGAGACCAAATGAGACTCTCCAGATGTTTTGAGGCTAAGGCCTGAGAAATCCTAACCAGCATGTGGCAATTATCAACTTGTAGTTGAAGGATATAATTCACTCTTGATTGCATGCCTAGAAGTTTCACAAATACATCCAGCATTGCTTCTAGAGTGTTGCTATCTTTCTCCCCTAAAGTGTTGTTAACCTTTAGCTGAAGATATTAGGAACTGGCCCTATGGTTGCAGGGATGGGTTCTACTTACCTTTACTATCGGTTCGCAACGGGATTGCGTGCACACACTCGCTTCACTCGCGCACACACCTTGCTTCTCTGCATGTGCAGAAGCTTCTGCTCATGTGCAGTTCTCTTCTGATGACGTCAGGGTCAGTGGGCAGAGCCTCCCACCAGTTTTACTACCGGTTCTATAGAACCAGTCTGAACCAGGGGCAACCCACCACTATATGGTTGGAATAACCTCAAGAACTGAACAGGATATATCAGGATGAGACTGAAGGCAAGGTAGAAGGGGACATAAATTAGCACACGGTGGGATAGTATGGTCGCCATGGAAAGAAGTGTGCCTGAACCATCTTTATTGGTGTTTACCAGGCTCCTAGGCCCAAATAATTTTAAATTATTTAAATTTAAAAAATGGAAAAAGCTGTCATGCTGCAAAATAAAGTGCTGATCTCTGATGTTATTATGTTTATTTATGGAAGGTTCCACAGATATTTTCAGAAAAAAATATCATGACAGTCTATTTAGTGTGAAAGAGGGCGTGGCTCCCCCTCGCCAGAAAAAAAGGTGAGTTCTGCAGTGAGGATCTATGTCACTTTGGCTGCCATTTTGTAACATGCAAAAGTCCTTTTGACTGCCATTTTGTGAAAGCACTATTCTTATGTTTTCAAAACCCAAAACGTTGCACTAGTCCCAAATATATAGCCATTTGTGATGTAGCAAAAGCAGTCTTTTTACAAACGAGGGTAACCCAGAAGAACAATTAAATTACTTTGCCTGTTCTTTTCTTTGGTTTGAGTTAAATGGTGGTACTCACATTGAATTTAAGGTTTTGTATAGGTAATTAGTTTAAGACCAAGATAGATTCATGACAGCTTCTATCACTGGGATTAAAAAGATGGCATTTTCTGTGTGTCTTCAAAGGTGTAGAGATTGATGACATATATTCTAATACTCACAGATGCCACTGAGTTCTTGAACTTTGATCAAAATCGTCCCTAAGGCAATGAGCTCTGCTTCACCAGAGGCTACCGGGAACAGAATCCATCCACAACAGCTTGTATTTTCAGTCTATGGACTCTGAAACCAGAAGTTGGTGTTCCTAGGTGAGCTGCTACTTGAGGCAAAGATCTCCTCCCTTTTCTATGTATAGAAGCCATATTAATTGTTAGCTGGATCTTGCTTCAGAGGCTGGTGACAGGTTAGAATTTTTCACCATGGTTGAGGCAGCTGGTTAGTTTGCAGGAGCAAGTAAGAGAGACCAAATCACATAGGCAATTCAAAAGATAATTGACTAATTATTAGATGTAATTATCTAAAGAAATACATTATGCCCAACACAATATGCCCTGGGCCACTAGGGGTTTTCTTTCTTTTCTTTTTCTTCTTTTTGTGTGTGTGTAAAATATAGATGAAATTTTGTAGCTGCAGCATTATAGTAGCTCATAGGGAAGCAGTGATATTCACTCTTTGTTCTCAGCATTTTAATCCAGCAATACAGAAGAAAAGTATAGCTGTCCATCAATAACTTTGGGGAGTAAAACTGGCAATGTAGAAGATAGTTCAGATATATATTGTTGCATTTCTACATTGCATCAAGCATTAATCTTCATGGATTTTAGAAAAGAATACATTTCCTAATATCTTTTAAAATGTGTTAGGAAAAACTTTGCTTGAATTTAATTGAGTGGATAACCCCTGGGCCTATAACTATATCTTCTAGCCTAACCTATTTCAATAAATAGTTGTGAAAGGGGGCAAGAGATTGAGTAGTCATATTGACCAAACTCAATTACTTGGAGAAAGAGTAAGATAAACTTGTAATCAATAAACTATGTGATCAGTTAATGAAAAGAGCAACCAGCCCAGGGGTGAAATGCTCCCAGTTCGGACTGAATCGCCCGATCTGGTAGCAATGGCGGCGGGTGGTTCAGAGAACCAGTAGCAAAAATCCCTGCCCCCCCCCATGCGCAGCTGAGCTGCACGATCATCAGAGGCTTTTTTTTTTACTTTTACTTTCGGCCGAAGAGATTGTAGAAAAAATGCTTTTAAAACGCTCTGATGATCCCAGCTGAGTTGCCTGATCATCAGAGGCATTTTTTTTCTTTTAAAAGCAAAAGAAAATGCTTTTTTTAAAAAACAAAAGCTTCTGACGATCAGGCAACCCAGCTAGGATCGTCAGAGCCCTTTAAAAGCATTTTTTTTTACAACCTCTTTGGCCGAAGAGGTTGTAGAAAAAATGCTTTTAAAAGTAAAAGAAAAAAAAAGTTGGGCACGCCCACCCAGTCACATTACCCCTCCCCCACCAAGCCACGCCCACAGAACTGGTAGTAGCAAATTTTAGATTTCACCACTGAACCAGCCTTCATACTCAACATTCCATTATTGTTTCTCCACAGAGAATCTCTGTATTCAGAGGTATCCTGGATGAAAAATGAAGGAGTCATCATGTGAAAATACTGAAATTTGTTTTCAAGCCAACTAAAAGAAAGACCATGCTTATGTCTTAGGGTAGCTAATCCTGTTTTGGTTTGTGGTGTGGAGAAAGCTTATTTTCTCTCCATCTTTCGATGTGGCCCATTAGCCATCTCAAGCCAAAGAATGAAGCAAAATGCACATTTTAGGAAAAGGATGTGCTTGTAGCTTAAAATAAAAGGGCTTCCATGGCTATTTTCAGGTGATGGCAATAAAAATTAGATATGTAGATATTTGGGGGAAGAGCAAAATGTTTTTTATCTATTTATAGACTACTGTTACTTAGTTATTTCCCCCCCCCAATATATTTATATTCACCATTTTAGTTTCCTTCCAAGATATACAGACTTGTTTGCTTTCTTGTTTGTTTGTTTATTTATGTATAGTCCTTCATTAGAAATACCAGAGCTTTGTACTTAGTTATTCACAATATGAAACTAAATCGTAATTCAATGAGCATTAATAAAATAGTACAACTCTAAAATGCAGGTTAAAAATTATTTTTTTAAAAAAGTTATAAGCAATTCTTGGGGATTAATTATTCCATGCCCAATGAATAGAGGTGTCTCATCCGTAAAGGTAATTGGATATATCTCACAGAAGCAGGTACCAACACTGGGATGATTGATTGATTGAATGATTGATTGATTGATTGATTGACTTTGGGCCATCAAGTCATTTTCGACTTCTAGTGACAATATAGATAGATTGTCTTCATGATGATGATCTATCCTTAACTTCTTCTTTCAAGTCTCCCAACAGTGCACTCATTACTGTTGGAACGAAATTCATCCATCTTGCTGCTAATCATCTTCCTTTTCCTTCCACCTTTCCCAGCATTAGAGGATTTTTTTTCTTTTTAAAAAAAAATGCTTTTTATTTGAGATGTTTTTTCAAAATAAAAACAATACAAATTAAATAAAAAAGAGAATAATAAAAAGTAAGAATGATAAGCAAATAGAAAAAAATATAAAAGAAAGAACAGAAAAAAGGAAGGAAAAAAAGAAAGATTTAAAGAAGTGGTTTCTGATATTTAGAACAGTTATAAATGGATTTCTATTTAATCCTCTCTCTCTCTCAAGTTACATTATAGCTCTCTTCTTTTTGTATCCTATCCTTTCCAGTCATCAAATTCACAAATCATGTTCAGTTTTTTTCTCATTTTCAGCAAAAGGTCCATTAAAAAAGTCTTTCCTAACAACTGTAGTTATTTTATTGTCTTCTCTGTAATCAAACAAGTCAATTTTGCCATCTCTGCAAATTCTGCATCTTCATCAACCTTTGCTCTGTTGTGGGTATTTCAGAATCTTGCATTAGAACCCTTTCCAGAGAGCTAGATCTTTGCATAATGTGTCCGATATAAGATAATTTGAACCACGTTATTTGTACCTTGAATGAAAGCTCTGAATTGATTTTTTGATGATGCATTGTTTTGGCTGCCCAAGATGTACTATAAGTCTTCTCCAACACCTCTAAGGTATAATGAAAGTATCAATACTCTTCCTATCTTGCTCCTTTAAAGTTCAGCTTTTGCTTCCATAGAGTGTGACAAGGAATAACATGACTTGATAATTCTTACTCTTGCAATTATAGACACATCACAACACTTGAAGCACTTTCTCATTGGTTTAATGCATGCTTTTGCCTTACAGGGTTAAACTTTACATGTTGGCACCTTCAAAGGCCCTTTGTTCCCTACAGTGTATTTTGAAACATTGTCAGGTCGCTTCCCTATCCTAGAATGTCCTGACATGTGTATTGATTTATTTTCTTGTATGTGACTTGTCCATTCAGAGAAAATAGCAAACAGCTTTTTATTTATCCTGATGCAGTTAAGTGCACTAGCAGCTTGAAATATCTTTCTCATTTACCCTTAGCCCACTCCCCTCACCCCAGCTCTGCAGACATTTTTAACTCAGCATTAGTTGGATATGATTGATTAAGGTGACCAGATTTTAACATTGGTAAAGAGGGACATTGTGGGCGTGGCTTATTTTGTGGGCGTGGCTAGCTGGTCATGTGACTGGGTGGGCATGGCTAGCTGGTCATGTGACCGGGTGGCCATGGCTATGTGTATAGGGTAAGGTGAACAGATTTTAACATTGGTAAGAAGGACACCATTGTGGGCGTGACTTATTGTGTGGGCGTGGCTTGGAGGCCATGTGACTGGGTGGGCGTGGCTAGCTGGTCATGTGACCGGGTGGCCATGGCTATGTGTATAGGGACTACTCAGAGGGCTGAAAAGTCATTTCTGACAGGTCCTCACACTTTTGACTGGTCCTCACACTTATGACCATCCTCACATTTATGCCCGTGCAGTATTCTTAACAACCATGTCACTCATTTCACAACTGCTTCTCTTCACCATGGTGACAAGATAGGGCAAAAACGTAAAATGTGAGGACAGTCGTAAGTTCGAGGACTGGTCAAAAGTGTGAGGACCAGTCAAAAATAACTTTTTCAGCCCTCTGAGTAGTCCATATGCACAAAAGGACTAACCAGAGGGCTGAAAAAATCATTTCTGACAGGTCCTCGCACTTTTGACTGGTCCTCACACTTATGACCATCCTCACATTTATGCCCGTGCAGCATTCTTAACAACCATGTCACTCATTTCACAACTGCTTCTCTTCACCATGATGACAAGATAGGGCAAAAATGTAAAATGTGAGGACAGTCGTAAGTTTGAGGACTGGACAAAAGTGCGAGGATCAATCAAAAATAACTTTTTCAGCCCTCTGAGTAGTCCATATGCACAAAAGGACTAACCAGAGGGCTGAAAAAAGTCATTTCTGACAGGTCCTCGCACTTTTGACTGGTCCTCACACTTATGCCCATCCTCACATTTATGCCCATGCAGCATCCTTAACAACCATGTCACTCATTTCACAACTGCTTCTCTTCACCATGGTGATAAGATAGGGCAAAAAACATAAAATGTGAAGACAGTCGTAAGTTCGATGACTGGTCAAAAGTGCGAGGACCAGTCAAAAATAACTTTTTCAGCCCTCTGAGTAGTCCGTATGCATAAAAGGATACAGCAATAGAGAGGGATGAAGGAAGGGAAGGGAAATTAGAGTAGGAGTGAGGGTAAGAGGGGGAGGAAAAGAGGAGAAGGAGAAAGGAAGAGGAAGTAGGGAGGAGAAGAAGAGGGGGGGAAGAGAAAGTAAGGAAAGAAAAGAGAGAGGTGGTAGGTTTGAGGAGAAAGATTGCTGTACAATAAAAAAGATGAAAGGGAAGAAAGCCAACCCCAAACAAATATAAAGATATTAAGATAAAGAATGAATGGTTAAACTTTAAAGAATAAAAGAGAACAAATATGAATAAATAGCAGTAATTAGAAACACACATACAAACATACAATTTATTTTCTTTGAACAGAGTATTTGGCCGGTTCACAAATTTAAACAGTGTTTAGTCACTTCAATTAAATTTACAATTTCTATATTTCCTTTTTGCCATATTTATTCCTCATCTATTTTTTTTTAAAAACCAATATTACCCTTCATCCTCATCTCTAATCTTAATCAAATTCAATTTTTCCCTTCTATTCTATATTATACCCCTTTCCATTGTCATCTATTTTTATATCCATCCTCACATTGTTTAATTATGTAATTATGTAATACAGTTGTTTAATACAAATTCAACATTTTAATATAAATCAATTAGTTATAAAACTATCTTTTTTGTATATTAATCAATATGAACATGAATATTCCAATTATTTCCATGCAATCCAATTTCTTACAAATCAATTAATTATATTTACCAATAATAATAAACCAAATAATTTCCCCCATATATTCCTCTGAACCACAACTTAAACATTTCTGCTTTCAACACAATATACAATTAATAGTATCTCAATTCACTTATTACAATTCCCTAGTTAAATACAGCTTTTTTTTCTTTTGTGTTTTAAAATCTTAAACTCTCCTCCTAAATTTCCCATTGTTTGCAGTTTTTCACCTACCTTTTTTGGGGAGGAAAAATAAAAATAAAAATAAATCTCTCTCTGCCTCATTTTGTCACGTTCCACCAAAGATCCTGGTTTCGGTTTCGTTTCTGCAGCTTAGCTAGGGGAAAAAAAAACTGCTTCAGGAACTCTTTACACTGATTGCCTGTAGGGCGGCCCTTTGAAGCCCCGGGCAAGAGTTTAAACAGTTTTTTTTTCTTCTAGCCATCAGCTGGGGCTCAAGAGGCAGCGGGACTGAGGAGGCAGAATGAAAAATCGGGACTTTTTTGAAACGCCGCGGGACGCGGGACAAATTGCTAAAAAGCGGGACTGTCCCACCAAAAGCGGGACGTCTGGTCACCTTAGATTTGAGAGCTGTATTGATATTACAGAAATATTGGGGTTCAGGTAACTATATGGAACATAACTTCATGATACAGTAGGGGTGTTTTAATCTCCAAATGCATAAATAGTATGCTTCTTTTATTTAGGCAATGAGCTGGAATGACTCAGATATGTAGGAAACAGAAGAATCTAGGGTTTTTGTTTTTTTTAAAAAGAGCTTAATTATGTCTTTAGCTGAGAGAGGAGGACAGTTTGTTCAGAAGTAGGTTGCCCTGTCAAGTAAATAATATGCATTTTGTGAAATTAAGTAATTACGGAGTGTAGAAAAGCGGGTCTCTCAGGTAAGCAATACACACTTTAAGCTTTAATTAAAAAGAAATGGTATTACTTTTTAATTAAAAACATAAAAGGAAATGGATATACTTTTTTTAAAAAAACAAACAAAACCTAAGACGTATTAATGCCAATAATCCTTTTAGTGGCAACTCTAAGAGGTTATGATGCAATAGTAGGATATGCTAGCATCACTTTACTGCCTCTGGAGCATCTGCATGGGAGAGTTATACAACTCCAAATGGTGGCTGTAACTGTGCAATCAAATCTCCACCCCTTTTTAAATATAAAAATTGTGTACTGTATGGGCTAATATGCATGTATTTCTTTGTATTACTTTCCTAAGTAAGCTTGCTGATGGCCAACTGCTAGATGATCGTCTTTACTTCTTTTCAAGAGGCATTGAGGGGGATCAAAGGTTCCCAAAATATTTTTCAAAATTCATAAGAGGTGATGCAAAAGTGGCATTGAATGCTTGGTAGAGGAAACATGAGTAGAAAGAGTTTTGTTCCATGTCTCATAATGTTCAAACAGGGTGATCCAGGAATGATTGAAAGAGTGTGGATTTGATTCCATCAGATGTGATTATGGCAACCAGTACAGATTGGTTTTAAAAGATTGTTAGGAAGCAATAGTGGAAGAGAGTTATTCTCTTATCCATATTGTGAATTTCCCCAGAATGGCTTCTTTGTGAGACAGAATGCTAGATTGGGTGGGACATTAAGTTGATCCACCCATCTTTGTGTCTTTTGCAAATTTGTTAAACATTGCTCCTACCTTTTGACCCTAGTCATTAAAATATTGAATAGCATGGGACCTAGGAATGAATTTAATGTAGTCACATTTTATACTTACTCCAATTGGGCAAGGAACCATTGATCAGAAATTTGAGCAAGAATTTCAGCCTAGTTTTGGGTAAATTGTTACATTTTACAGCCCTTGCTAATCAGTGTGACATGGGATGGTTTGTAAAATGTTTTGCTAAAATCAGTATGTACTACATCCATAGTACTCCTGCAATCTGCCATCAATCTCCCTCCCCTAAAAGTAGAGCAACAAGACTGTAAAAGTAACAAAACCCATACTGACCTGGTCATTACACTATTTTTAAGTTGCTCTAAGATCTTTTCAAATGCAGATGTCAAACTGTCATTCCTTGGATCTTCATTCTTCTTTTTTTTTTGAAGGTAGCTTATCCTCCTCAAATCCCAGGGCACACATTCTCCAGTTTAGCTGATCTATAAAGTTTCAGCCAGGGCTTCAGCAAATTCCATGAATTTCTAGGATGAAATTCATCTGGTTTTGGAATTTAAAACTCACTCTAAATAAGTAACTTACCTGATAGGAGTTTCTCAATCAGAAACTTCAATCCTACTCTTTATTTTTCATCATAGTTTGATGGAGAAGATTATGCCAAAGTAGGAAATGAGAAACTTGGTCTCTTCTTGGTTACCTATTAGCATTTTGTCATCTCCATTGAATAGCTGATATAATATTTTTTTCCCTCTATTTTGAAATAGTCTTTTTTTTAATTTTTATTTTTTTCTCATTTTGAAATTTAGTTTTTCTGACCTTAAAATTTTATTGGCCTAAATTACTTGTCTTCCTTGGTGCCCTGACGCTTTTCCTATTTCCTCTTTGTGTCCAAATTTGTCTCAATTCTTTACTGAGCTTTTGTCTATTTGCGCAGCTACAATGACTCCCTTTAGTAAATCTTTATTAATTAATATCCAGTCAGTGATGGGTGACATTTTCTTCTGTTTCTCTACTCTCTGAAGGAAAATGTTGACAACAATAGTACAAAATAGAAAATTTTCCTGGCAAAATTTGTCTTTCAACTGGATAATTAAAGTCCCCTGTTACTAATGCTTCATGCATCTTTGAAAGATCAGTAATTTGCTTATGAAAAGCATGATCCACCTCTCCAAGAGTATCCAATGTAAACCATAGTGATGACAAAATAATGAGATACGCAGGGTAAGATCACCCATAAACACCACCATGAAATTTGATGCAAATATCTCAATTTTAGCAATGGCATAACAGTACCTTCACCCACTTTTCAACATTCCCCCTCTCTTGCACACACCCATGCTATCTTTAGTTGCAGGCAATGTTTGTTGTGCATTGTAAAGAACCCATCCTAAAGAATAAACAATAGAAACTTCTGTATTGGGTAAATAATAACACATAATGACATGTTGATCAAATGTCTGGGTACCTAAAATAAGAGGCTCCAAGTAACATTATCTTGATTTTTAATAGCAAATCATTTCTCACTGAATTCTGTAAGTTGACTCTTAGAACCTGCTAATACAGCAGATTTGAAATCCAGAAAAAAAAGTGTATTAGAATTCACTTTGCACGATATCTAGATCAGGACCCATTCCATTTAGATACCCAGTTACACCACTACACCAAGTCTGAAAATTAAAATGAGTCACCTATTTTATGTTGTTTTGATTTATGATCTAAAATCAGCAGTCAGATATCCTAGCTCCTACTTAATTTTCAAGATAGATTGATAGATAATAGACAGGCAGACAGATAGAAAGGTAGATATGAGTCAGTGGTGAGTGAACGATGGTGGCAAATCCACTCTTGGTCCCTCATAAAATGAATTAATTTGAGAAAATAAAGCTCAAATAGTAGGTAACAGTTCTTTCACCTTTTTAAAGTGCATGGAATTTTAAACAGAAGGAAAAAAGTCAGAGTCATATTCAAGGACAGCCTGCAGTGCTTGGTCAAGAAGAGCATCCATTTACATATTCTCTAACTCATAAATCTTCTGTATTTTGGCTATGCATACCTGGCACATGACCCTTATTTCACCCCTGGGATTGCATTCTGAGAGACAATAGAAATCATCCCCCCAAAAGGCTTATTATTTCCATCCTCAGTAATATTTCACATATATCCATTACTACATGCCGTCATCAATATATCAAGGTAACATAGTTGCACCTTGGAAAAAATAATAATTGTAATTGACTAATTTGGAGATTTTGGACATTAAGAGAAAAAATAATTTTTATGACTGTCCATAGTGCTTTTTAAAAGTAAAATTTAAGTTAGCTGTTTTCTATTTTATTTATTCATTTTGGAAGGGAGAAGAATCCTATTTGGAATCCTCTGTGTATCTGGTTTGATCTGGCTTTTCGTGAAGCCAGATCACAAAGATGATGAAGACCTAGCTTTTCCGGCAGGCCTGGGGCCGTTGATCTCGCTCTTGAGATCCAGCGAGATCTGGCCATGAATGGTATGAATGAGTTTTAATGTTTTTAATGTTTTTAATTTTTAAATGTTTTTTATTAGGATTTTAAATGTATTGTGAGCTGCCCTGAGTCTTCGGAGTGGGGTGGCATATAAATTGAATTAAATTGAAATCGAAATTGAAAAACTGATCTGTTTTTTGTGCTTTAATTACATTTATGACCATCTGAGTTGCCACCTAGTGGCTAGCTGGACAATAGCAGATTATTTAGGATTCCTAGACAATAGGATCCTAACAGAGTGAATGCCAGAAAGTATTTTATAGAATAAATATTAAGAAAGATGTAAAAAAAGAGAGAAAGATTTACTATTTTCATCTCTTCAGCTTCTCAGGACCCCTTGAGCCAGCCAATGGTTATGCAGCACCTCTTTTCCCTGGGATTTAGATCTATACTGAAGTGGTAGTGAGTATGGATTTTGCCACTTTTTAATGTTATTACTAAGAGTTAGGGAGTAAAAACAGTTATCTATGTAAATGGCTTGGTAGCACATCTTATTAGTGACTGGATCATAACGCCAGGTGTGGAGCCTCTGCCAGAAATTTCTAAGTAAGTTAGGGTGTCTAGCAGGAGATGGTTGTTGACAACTCTGGTCAATTATCTGAGAACCCAGATACAGTATATTATCTCTTGCTAAGAATATTTCTTTTTGAAAAACATTGTTTCTACTATGCAACTATTGCTTCTCCTCTCTTTAGTAGGTGTTAGATTTTGGAGCTTGTGTTGTCCTCTTTATCTTAATTGTTACAAGTAGGAATAAAGATAAAAAGTTCAAAATCAAGAGTGATTTACAATGCAATGATGCTGTTCCCAAACATGATACATAACTTTTTCTAAGCATATGTATAGAGGAATTATTAAGTTTATTTATATAAATAAATTTTATATATTTATTGCTTCAACTGGAAAAAGCGAAAAATAAATCAAAGATGATAAAGAACAAGGTAGGAAAAGTCAAGAAAGAGGCATGGCAGTCATTCCAACAAGGCTCTCTTGTGGCAAGAGAGAATAACATAATCTTGATAGCCCATCCAAGTTTCTCTTACTTTCATCTTATATTAAACAAAGTCAAAGAGTTATTTTGAATTACTTTCTTATGCTTTCCAGCTTCTCAGGGATGTGAGATTTTATGAACGTCCCTCACTTTATACCTTGTTCACTCCTTCCTTGTCCACAAGATCAGCTCTAAATTCTAAGGTTCATTTCTAAGTCACTTGCTTTGTCTTTCGGGTGGAAGATGCAGGGGAATAGAAATAATAGATAAATAAAGAAACAGAGACTCATCCCAATGAACAGGGCAGGTTCAGAATGCCACTGATTTACAATATTAAATACTGTTCAATTTCTATGTAGACAAAAGACTGGAAAAACCAGTTGCACAAATCTCTTACATCTCGGTCTGCCTCAATTTAGTGGTGTCCAGAGGTACTGGATTAAAGCCCCATAATCTCCAAATGACATTGTTCCACAAGTAGATCACGGTTTTGGGAATACATAATATCCATGACACTGACATCCATCCATGACATTCCCTAAACTTTGCTGAAGATTTTATTTATTTATTATTCATTTATTAATTCAATTTGTATGCCGCCCCTCTCCGAAGACTCAAGGTGGCTCACAATGCATTCAAAATCATTATAAAAAACATTCAAAAATTAAAAACATTAAAAACATTAAAACTCATTCACACAATTCATGGCCGGATCTAGCCGGATTGCAAGATGTTACCTAACCTGGTAATGAAACGTTTGGAAACCAACCCACAAGCTTGGAGAACGAACCTTCATCCTCACCCCCTAATCCATGAAATAATGTTTGTCAGGCTTGGAGAAATACGACTTCCCTACTAGAATGGAGAGGGGACTGTCTTTCTTCAACCTAGCCAGGTAAGCCTTTCATATTGGTGATGCTTCCACTATCTTATTTTATTTATTTATTTATTTTATTTTGAATTTGTATACCGCCCTTCTCCCTGAGGACTCAGGGCGGTGAACAGCCAAGTAAAAACATCAAGTACAAATATTAAAATACAGTTAAAATATACATATATAAATTTGGCCCCATTAATTAAAAACAATAAACAAAACACTTAAAAACACTTAAAAAATTAGGCCAGCCCAGCTTGCTGGAAAAGGAAGGTTTTAAGGGCACGGCGGAAGGCACCGAGGTCTTGGATTCTCCTTATCTCTGGAGGCAATTGATTCCAGAGGGTAGGTGCCCCCACAGAGAAGGCCCTCCCCCTGGGGGTCACCAGCCTGCACTGTTTGGCTGATGGCACCCCGAGGAGGCCCTCTCTGTGGGAGCGCACGGGTCGATGGGAGATTGTCGGTGGCAGCAGGCGGTCTCGAAGATAGCTAGGCCCTATGCCATGGAGCACTTTAAAGGTGATAACCAACACCTTGAAGCGCACCCGGAAGACCACTGGGAGCCAGTGCAGCTCGCGCAGGAGCGGTGTTACATGGGAGCGCCAGGCTGCTCCCGTCACTACCCGCGCTGCTGCATTCTGGACCAGTTGGAGCCTCCGGGTGCTCCTCAAGGGGAGCCCCATGTAGAGAGCGTTGCAGTAGTCAAGGCGAGAGGTGACGAGGGCATGAGTGACTGTGCACAGGGAATCCCGATCAAGAAAGGGCCGCAACTGGCGGATCAGGCGAACCTGACAAAAGGTCCCCCTGGTTACAGCCGTCAGATGTTCCTCCAAGGACAGCTGCCTATCCAGGAGGACTCCCAGATTGCGAGCCCTCTCTGTGGGGGCCAACGACTCGCCCCCAATAGTCAGTGATGGAGTCAACTGACTATATCGGAATGCCGGGAGCCACAGCCACTCAGTCTTGGAAGGGTTGAGCCTGAGCCTGTTCCTCCCCATCCAGATCCGCACAGCCTCCAGGCACTGGGACATCACTTCAAGGGCATCGTTGGGGTGGCCTGGGGTGGAGATGTACAGCTGGGTGTCATCAGCGTACTGGTGGTATCTCACCCCAAAGCCACGGATGATCTCGCCCAGCGGCTTCACATAAATGTTGAACAGGAGGGGCGAGAGGACCGACCCCTGAGGCACTCCACATATAAGAGGCCTTGAGGTCGACCTCTGCCCACCTGCCAACACGAACTGCGACCGGTCGGAGAGAAAGGAGGAGAACCACCGTAATACGGTGCCCCCCAGACCCAATTCTTCCAGCTGGTGCAGCATGATACCATGGTCGATGGTATCAAAAGCCGCTGAGAGGTCTAACAGGACCAGAACAGAGGAACAACCCCTGTCCCGAGCCCTCCAGAGATCATCAACCAACGCGACCAATGCCGTTTCCGTGCTGTGTCCAGGCCTGAAACCCGACTGGAACGGATCTAGATAGGATGTTTCCTCCAAGAATTGTGGAAACTGTCGCGCGACCACACTCTCAACAACCTTCGCCAGGAAGCGAAGGTTGGAGACAGGACGATCTCATATATATTAGTGATCATAGGGCCATTTATATAAAACTGAAACTTCATTGCTGAGAGAAGAAAAGGGAATGAGGAAACAATGTGAATGAGGTCGGGGGCCATACCTCAGGGCTTTCAGAAGTGCCCTGCTTGTGAAAAGAGATGGGGAGAGGAAAAAGAAATTGAGTTCTATTCAACATAATCATTGTATCATTAGTTTAATGTTAGCAAGTATATAATAGCATCATAATCACACGGATTGGGGCAAATTGCAATTTTCTTTATATACTATATTTGTGCAAAATAAGGTCCAGTTTTTGCCTAAATATTTTACCTTTAAAATTATTATTATTATTATTATTATTGTTGTTGTTGTTGTTGTTGTTGTTGTTATTATTATTATTATTTCAATTTATATGCCACCTTTCTACGGAGATTCAGGGCGGCTTACACTGCATTTAGAAAACCATTATAAAAACATTTAAAAATTAAAACATTAAAACCCATTCACACTATTCATGGCCGGATCTCACAAGATCGCAACAGCGAGATCAACGGCCCCATGCCTGCCAGAAAAGACAGGTCTTCACCGCTTTTCGGAAGGCCAATAGGGTGGGGGTGGTCCGGACCTCAGGAGGTAACTGGTTCCAGAGAGCTGGGACAGCCACAGAAAAGGCCCTCCCCCGTGGGCCCGCTAGCTGGCATAGCTTAGCTGACAGGACCTGGAGGAGACCAACTCTGTGGGATCTTACCGGTCGCTGGGAGCTATGTGGTAGAAGGCGGTCTCGAAGATAACCTGGCCCTGAGCCATGTAGGGCTTTAAAGGTAATAACCAATACCTTGAATTATTCCCGGAGACCAATAGGGAGCCAGTGCAGCTCGCGGAGAATTGGTGTAATGTGGGTGTATCTAGGTGCACCCACAATAGCTCGCACGGCTGCATTCTGGACCAACTGTAGTCTCCAAACACTTTTCAAGGGTAGCCCCATGTAGAGCGCATTGCAATAATCTAACCATGAGGTGACAAGGGCATGAGTGACTGTGAGGAGAGCCTCCTGATCCAAATAGGGTCGCAATTGGTGCACCAGGCGAACCTGTGCAAAGGTCCCCCTAGCCACAGCTGTCAGATGTTGCTCTAATCTTAGCTGTGAGTCTAGGAGGACACCCAAATTGCGAGCCCGTTCTGAGGGGGACAACTTCTCCCCCCCCCAGAACCAAGGATGGACAATCAACATAGTCTTTAGGAGGCAATACCCACAGCCACTCGGTCTTGTCTGGGTTAAGTCTGAACCTGTTGACTCCCATCCAGACCCTTACAGCCTCCAGGCACCGGCACATCACATCCACTGCATCACTGAATTGATGCAGGGTAGAGATATACAGCTGGGTATCATCAGCGTATTGCTGATATCTCACCCCGTATCATCAGATGATCTCACCCAGTGGCTTCATGTAGATGTTAAATAGGAGGGGAGAGAAGACCGAGCCCTGAGGCACCTGCAAACAAGGGGCCTAGGGGTCAACCTCTGTCCTCTTACCAACACTGACTGTGACCGACCAGAGAGATAGGAGGAGAACCACCATAACACGGTGCCTTCCACTCCCAACTCCCTTAGTTGTCCCAGAAGGATACCATGGTCAATGGTATCGAAAGCCGCTGAGAGGTCAAGTAGCACCAAGATAGAGGAATGACCCTATCTCGGGCTCGCTAAAGATCATCCATCAATGTGACCAAAGCAGTTTCCATGCTGTAGCCAGGCCTGAAGCCAGACTGAAAAGGGTCCAGATAATCCGTTTAATCCAATGACCACAGGAGCTGAAGTGCCACCACTTTCTCTACAACCTTTCCCACAAAGGGTAGGTTGGAGACTGGACGAAAGTTCTTTAATTCTGCTGGATCCAGGGAAGGTTTCTTGAGGACAGGCCTTACAACCGCTTCCTTCAATGGTTGTGGGAAGGACCCCTCCTTCAAGGACACGTTAACTAAAGCCTGGAGCCAGCCTCGTGTCACCTCCCTGCTGGCCGAGACCAGCCAGGAGGGGCACGGATCCAACAACAAGTGAAGGAACTCATCGCCCCTGCAGCCTTGTCCACTTCTTCATGAGTCACAGGCTCAAACTCATCCCACACAATAGGACTAAGACCTGCCCCTGTCATCTCGGTCGGAATTGCCCAATCAGAGGCAAGGTCCATCCAAATCTGAGCAACTTTATCGAACAGAAACTGCACAAACTCCTCAGCTCTACGCTGCAAGGGCTCCTCCACTCCCCCTACATCAAGGAGGGAGCGTGTCACCCTAAATAGGGCGGCTGGGCGCGAATCAGCAGATGCAATAAGTGCGGAAAAATGCTAACATTTTGCCGCCCGTATTGCCACTAAATAAGTCCTAATAAAGGCTCTTAAGAGTGTTCGGTCAGATTCAGAGTTATTGGTCCTCCAGCGTCACTCTAGATGTCTCTTCTGGTGCTTCATCTCCCGGAGTTCCTCGGTAAACCAGGGAGCTTTCCTGGATCCACCGTCATGGAGAGGTCGCAAAGGCACAATCCGGTCCAATGCCCCAGATGCCGCCCCCAGAGTTACGTACAATAACAGACCTCCGGATTTTTCGTCGGGCCCTGAAAACCCATTTATTTCAACTAGCTGGGCTGGCTTGAGTCAAATTTTAAATTGATTTTAAATTGGAACAGTTTTAATTATGGCCAAGATATTTAATTATTTTAATCAGTTTTTTAGATTTTGTATGTTTTGTATGTATGTCTTGTTTTACTTTGGCTGTTCACCGCCCTGAGTCCTATATTGGAGAAGGGCGGTATAGAAATTTAAACAAATAAAATAAATAAATAAATTCCAGGCAGCCAGATGGTAGGTCAGATTAGAATCATGCATACTCATGTAACAGAAGCAGTGGAATATTGCTTTTTATTCTTTGCATCATATTCCTTTTTAAATTATACTTGTTTTAAATTTAGGATCATCTTTCTAACTATGCTACTTATGATTGCAGGATTAAGCTGAAAGAAATATCCAGAAATTAGCACACTTGTTCCAAGTTGTTACCTCAGGCCTACCAAGCTACTTGGTTCTCCATTTTGAATTCTCACCCTGTTTCCTGGGCCCCCAAAATAATGGTTCACACAGTACCTAATTCTACATGTTTAGATTCTTTCTTTAAAAGGCTGAAAATCAAAGCACTAGTTTTAAGCAGAATCTGTAATTTCAACAATGCTTCAGGGCCTAACAACAACTCAGAAGCAGTCTTAGAAAATAAAATGGTAGATGTTACAACCCAGTGCTTTGTTTGATGTTTATTATTTAACTAATCAATGTGTGTTTTGTAATTCACCGTACATATTACCCTTAACCATTTTCTGACACTGCCTATAACACGATTTCAAAATTCTAAATGTTTCCTTTGATCAATTAAACTCATTTTAATATATCATCCCCCCCCAAAAAAGAGAAAAATACCCACATTTTTCAGTTGGACCCTGCAGTTTAAGAATGCATTTTGTGCATTCATACTGCAAAAAGGATTCAAGCGATAACAGGTAAATGGGAAGTTTGCTTAGTTTACTGTTGAAGTTTTTTTAAAAAAGCTTCCTGACTTGCAGTTAGGCCAAGGTGCTATCTATGCTGAAAACAGCTTATGGTACTTATTGTATTTATTAAATGTGGTTATTTGATGAGTGAGGTTTTTTTATAGACAACTGATAAAAAAAAACAATTTCATTGCTGTTTTTAACAAAGTTATCAACATTCCTAGGAAACGTTTGATATTACAAAATTACACACAGACCAAAGCAAAAATAGATTTTTACCCCTATTGAATACAATTATCATATAACACTGATCACTAATTATCATACATCATCTTCAGTCTTTATTAAATGCATGGAGGTGCACAGTAGATGAATCTGCCACTTCTATTTTTCTCATATTCTTTTTTTAAAAAAAATATTCTTAAATTATTTTCTTTCAATTTACGAAGAAATTAGAAAAAAATATTTTCTCAAGGAGTAAATTGAATTATTTATCTGCCGTGGACAAATACAGATGCCAAAGGTTGGTTGGATATACTTTGCTCACTTTCAGTCTTTTAACATAAAAGACTGAACATAAAGAAAAGACTTGATGGGTTGACTTCAAAGTTGACTGAAGTGTTTAAATCTGAATTGAATCATTTTTATATAGCTATAATTTCTGCAGTCATGTTTTTGCTCAGATTTTTTTTCTTGTTTTATTTTCTTTCTGTATTTTTGTCTTACTTTATTTGTATTCACATAAATAAAACTTATTTTAATTTTTTGTTTTGTTCTTTGCTTAAAGCAAAATTGTATAAAACTGAATTAATATTAAATTATTTCTGCCCTATTTATGAAGAAACTTGCACATTTTGATAAATTCACATACTGTATTTTTTTTTTAAAAAAAAGAACTGAACCAAATTATAATCTCTCTTGTCCTTAATAAAAATCTCAGTATAAAAACATCCTACTGGATGGATTCTTAATTTTGGGAGAGGGTCCCACTGGAAATTAATTGCTTGATAGCAATATCAATTGCATCATAAAAGTCATGTTAAAACTGAACAAAGCAATGCCAGCTCTCCCTGCACTGTTTCATTTAAAGGTGGGTAGCCCACCCAGGAAATGAAGTGATCTTTATCAATAATTTAGCTGATAGCACAGCGCCAGGCTGCACCAGTGATGCCAAGAAAGTACCACCTCTCTGGTTTTAATGACACCAGCAGGGAAGTATAGTAAGACCAGTGCAAATCAACATTCCTTGCACATCTGGTCATGTCTGTGGATGGAAATATCAAGGACTAAGCTGACAGGACAAAGAGTTGGAAAGATAAAAAAATCAAGTGCATTCTGGAAGAATCCTTTACTTTGAATTCTTTGCATAAAGTCAGGATGGTGGAATATGTGTAGAATAGGTCATAAGGGAATCGTCTAGAAGGGGGGGGAGAAAGCTAAACTGGAGATGTTTCAAGAACCCTTTTCCAATCTTTATTCAAAAGAATCAGCATGATTGATTGATCCCTGTTGTGCATGTAAAAGAAATATGCACATTGGTTTAAATTTTACACATAGGATTACTTTAGTGAGGAAAATCTTAACATCTATGATCCTGACCATCTTCATATTCAAATCTTACATACAGAGACATTTGGGGTTAGTGTTATGTTTTGGAACTGGGCATTGTTTTAGCTTACAAATGCCAGTCAGACCAGTTCCCTAGCCTGCCAAGTTCAAATCACACTGCAAGAGTCTTACCCAGGCAATATGTTACACACTATCTACCTACAAAGAACACAACTAGCAATAGCAATAGCAATAGCAATAGCACTTAGACTTATATACCGCTTCATAGTGCTTTTTCAGCCCTCTCTAAGCTGTTTACCTAGTCAGCATATTGCCCCCAACAATCTGGGTCCTCATTTTACCCACCTTGGAAGGATGGAAGGCTGAGTCAACTTTGAGCTGGCGAGATTTCGACTGCCAAACTGCAGCTAGCAGTCAGCTGAAGTAGCCTGCAATACTGCATTCTAACATTGCGCCACCTCGGCTCATAGGTGATTTAACTAGGTGATTTAACAGGACACAAGCTGAGTTACAGTGACCCAAATAAAATAAGATCTGTGCTACTTTTCGAATTCAGAATTCTCACACCCAGGGTTAAACTTTGAAGGAAATACATTTGCTCTAATTCCATTAAGGTTCTCACCCTCTCCGCCTTCTACTTGTTCTCATTTTGGACAGAAATTCTGGGGGGTCTTCACCCACTCCCTGCATGCTTCCTAAATCCATTTTGAGGCTTTGAATATATGTGCTATGGAATTAAATCTATAATAGGTAGCCATGATCTATAACAGTGATGGCGAACCTTTTCGGCATCGAGTGCCGAAAAGGAAGCATTTCATGCGTGCTTGTCAGGGCCGCGACCAGGAAGAGGAGCTGCCCAGGCGGCATGTACACATCGGATAAGGTACTTCTGGTTTCTGGTGCACACATGCGCGCTGACCAATAAGTCTTCTGATTACTGCCATGCATGCGCACGCACCGATCAGCTGGCTAGTGTACATGCTCATGCTGGAAAACAGAAGACCAGCTCTTCTGGTTTCTGGCACTGCCGCACGCACAAAGGCCAGCTGGTTGTTGCATGCGCATGCACACCAGAAACCTGAAAAAGGAACGGGTGACGCCGCACGTGCCAGGCAACATGGCTCCATGCGCCACTTCGCACACGTGTGCCATAGGTTTGCCATCATGGATCTATAATAACGATACTTGTGGAAAAACAATTATTTTGAATCGGTCTAGAAAATATTTATTTTATTTTATTTATTTATAAAATCATCCCGCTTAGTACATGACACTGGGCAGCTCACAACATTAAAACAAAACAAGATACAAATACAAAATAAATAAGAAATAAAAAACAGCAGCTGGAGGATCATAAACATGCTCTCAACAGATCCAGGAAACAGGCCCTGGGGCTATTTAAGCCTTGAATCCAACCTCCTACTTTATAAAGGAATCAAGATTAAAGCTTTCATGACAGACAGCTTTAATCATCAGACTGCAAACTCTTATTCAGTCTCTTCTCTATTCCAAGTTCATTCTTACATGCACTGTTTCCACACTGGTATTTCTTCATATATGCTGATAAATTTCTGTTTTATAAACCAAAAGTCTCATGTTTCATTATTAAACATCATTGTTTTCATCCCTTTTTCTCTAAATCTATCAAAGAAAATTTTAATTTTGCCTTCTGAAATGTAAAGTACACTACCCAATTTTATATTATTGAAAATCTGACAGGTATTTCCTCCATCTCCTCTTCTAAGTTATTAATAAAATGTTGAACAATACAGGATCCAGAGTTTGAACCTTGTGGTACTCACTTGATACTTCTTTCCAATTTCATGAGAGGCCATTGACAATCATTTTTTAACATGATTTCCATCTCCTTTTTCTACTGCCAGGACACAAGTAAATAACTTCCAAGATAGCTTGTTAGCTTTAAGTTATTGAATAACTTCTTCAATAGCTTGAAGAAATCTCTGATTACATATTCCTATGTCTCACAGAGGTTCATGTAGAAGTTTCTTGGTATCTTTCTCCCAAGTTGCTTGATATAACCAGCAATTTTAATGAAACCGACAATGAAATGGTGTGCAGTTTCTGATATCAAAGGTTTCCAGATATCCATTGGGGATATCTACAAGGATACAGCAGGTTTTCTTGTATGGTTAATTCCTCAATAGATAGACTTCAGGGGGACTTAAAAGGCTCATCTGCAACAGTCCTGTTTTTCTCATCTATACAGTTTTAGTCATGTATTGTAAACCTTGCTTGGACTACTGTACTATCTGTAGCAGTTCAGATAGAATTACTCAAGATCATGTGCCTTACACTGGTAATGTGCAAAAAAACCACACCATTAATAAACATATATGTATTAATTTTCAATAAGGATAATATCTCTGAAGTTTGTTTAATGTTAGATCTGGGCCCCGAATTGAGAGTTTGGGGGAATTGAGGTTTGATAACTCAATTTAAGAAACAGGAGGGAAGGAAATGATTTGCAAATTCCGCTACTTCCAAATAAGCTTGAGGAACGGCCTTCTCTGATCTGTTCCAAGCTGAGTGAAAAACAGTCCATCTCAGTATGTGGATGTTGACAGTGTCTTCCATATCTAATCCATTCATCTTCTTTACAAATCAGATAAAATAGATAGGTGATATATTTAGGAACTTTGAAATCCATATAAAGAGGGAACAAGTGGTCTGTTTCTAAACAATGTGGTGAGTCTTTTTTATGATAGAGAACGATTCTTTGAAAATAGGTAGTGGGCTCCCGCATGCACTAATTTAATCATATCTGAATGCTTTTCAAATAGAAAAGAAGATTACAACTATTTTAAACCATTTATCTTTAAATGTTGAATTCCTTCACTTGGTCTGATCAGGCTCCTTTTCTTGATTTTACTTCCTTTGGGAACAATTTATCCTCAAGACCTAGATGGTCTGCTCAGGGGTGCTATTCAGCAGGTTCTGACAGGTTCTGGAGAACCAGTAGCAGAAATTTTGAGTAGTTCGGAGAACTGGCAAATACTACCTCTGGCTGGCCCCAGAGTGGGGTGGGAGATTTTGCAGTTTCCTTCCCCTGCCATGCCCACCAAGCCACACCCACCAAGCCAGACCCACAGAACCGGTAGTAAAAAAAATTGAATTCCACCACTGGGTCTGCTGCCAGTCAAAGAAGAAAAAGACCCAACCATCAGCCTGACCTCAATACCAGGGAAGATTCTGGAAAAGATAATCAAGCAATGAATCACTGAACACCTAGAAGCAAACAAAGTAATAACCAAAAGCCAACATGGGTTTGTCAAAAACAGATCATGCCAGACTAATCTTATTGCATTCTTTGACAAAGTGACAAAATTAGTGGACCAGAGGAATGCTGTCCATATAATTTACTTGGACTTCAGTAAAGCATTTGATAAAGTAGACCATAACCTACTACTAGATAAAGTAGAAAAATGTGGGCTAGGCAGCATCACTACCAGATGGATTCATAACTGGCTGACCACACTCAACATGTAGTCCTCAATGGAACTGCATCTACATGGAGGGAAATATGCAGTGGAATATCCCAGGACTCTGTTTTAGGCCCAGTGCTTCAACCTCTTCATCAATGACTTGGATGAGGGGATAGATGGGGAACTCAACAAATTTGCAGATGACACCAAGCTGGCAGGAATAGCCAACACTCCAGAAGATAGGCTCAAGATACAGAAGGATCTTGACAGACTTGAACATTGGGTGCTATCTAACAAAATGAAATTCAACAATGAAAAAAGTAAGGTTCTATATTTAGGGAAGAAAAACAAAATGCACAGGTACTGTATATGTGGTACCTTGCTCAATAGTAGTAACTGTGAGAGGGATCTTGGAATCCTAGTGGACAACCATTTAGATATGAGCCAGCAGTGTACAGCAGCTACCAAAAAAGCCAACACAGTTCTGGGCTGCATAAACAGAGGGATAGAATCAAGATCACGTGAAGTGTTAATACCACTTTATAATGCCTTGGTAAGGCCACACTTGGAATATTGCATTCAGTTTTGGTCGCCACAATGTAAAAAAGATGTTGAGACTCTAGAAAGAGTGCAGAGAAGAGCAACAAAGATGATTAGGGGACTGGAGGCTAAAACATATGAAGAACGGTTGCAGGAATTGGGTATGTCTAGTTTAATGAAAAAAAGGACTAGGGGAGACATGATAGCAGTGTTCCAATATCTCAGGGGTTGCCACAAAGAAGAGGGAGTCAAACTATTCTCCAAAGCATCTGAGGGTAGAACAAGAAGCAATAGGTGGAAACTAATCAAGGAGAGAAGCAGCTTAGAACTAAGGAGAAATTTCCTGACAATTAGAACAATTAATAAGTGGAACAACTTGCCTGCAGAAGTTGTGAATGCTCCAACACTGGAAATTTTTAAGAAGATGTCTATTCTATTTCTGAATTTGGCAGAAAAAAAAGCTTTATAAATGTCTATACATTCCAGATGGACTACGTTGCACTGCCAAACGGCCTATTGCTCATCTTAGCCTGACTATGGCATTTTATTCCATTTCAGGCAATTTTTAGGGACAAATTTTTAATCAGGAATATTTATTCTCTACTTTCTTATTAAAATATATGGAAATTCCATAGATCAGATCCATATCCTGGGGGCATTATTTGCAGGCACTTTAAAAGATTTACAATATGGCCAAGAGGTACCTTCTATTTTAGAAAAAAAAGGGGGGTGTCATCTTTATAGTCGCAGCATCAGGTTTTTAAACAAGGACCACCCACCTCATCCTCACTCCTTCCAGCAACATCATTCCATTGCTGTCAATGTGTGGCCCTCAATGAATCTTTATCCACTTGTGCTTGTGATGAGCCAAACATATTCTGGCAATGGGTCAAAGAGACATGGACCGTGCTTCCACTGAGCTTCCTCTGAATCATAGTTCATTCTGAAAAAGTAATACTAGAATAATAAATGTCTGTAAGACAGTTGCTAGCTCTTAAAAATTATTTTGAGATTTTTTTCCCCCGTTTCTGAGATTCAAGGAAAAGAGTAATCAGAACAAATCAGTTGTATTTGTGGCTTTACCCACTTGCTTCTTCTGTTTCTCACACCCATGGTGGTGGCATAAATGTGAGAGAACTACCCTAAGAATATTAATAAGGTAGTCTTTTTTTTTAAAAAAAATAATACTTCCTTTCTTTCCATCTTTGCTTAGCTCTGCAAATCCTGCTCATGAATGGGTTTCAAGCCTACCCTGTAAAAAGCTGACTATTTATATATCTGATTCTTTAAAAGCAATTAGGAATACAAAGCAGATGGTACGGCATTGTAGATTTCCCCTTTCATATTGCTTAAACACTAGAGATCAATAAGTCTAATATAAACAGATGATTTCCATAGCAGGGTTTTATAATTAGCTGGCACTGAATGTGTCCAAACTCTAAAATAATTAGCAGAAGCATGTGGCACACCATTAAAACCTTGTGGCTTGTCTGCATTTACATTTATAATTATTAAAGTTAATTATGATGCTTGTGGTATGGTTCCAAGCTCCTTTACAAGTTAGATTAATTTTTTTCCAGTCTTAGTTTTGCCTCTTCAGTCACCTTCTCTGAGCCCTCAGTGAAAATTCCCCAACAACTTTATAGCAGTGGCAGGGGGCAACAAAGGGTCTTTCTTTTAATGCCAGACAGCTGTTGTTCTGACCAACAGTCCAACATTTTAAAGAGAACATGGCACAAGAGAGACGGAGTGTATCCTATTCTGATCATGTTGTTCCCATTAGAAATTAATGTGTTAAAACCCTGGTTACACTTGGGCTTCCTACTCTTTAAACTGGAACAAGAAGGAATTTTGAATATGGTGAAAACAAAACAAAGAACCAGCAATGTATTGGGCATGCATTTCTTTCATAGTGGCAAAGTGTAGGAGTCCCCTCTCCACAATGCCTCTTTCATGACTTAAAGTTTCATGTACTTATTCCTGAAGACCAGTTATATCTCTACTTATAACAATTCCAAGAACTCTTCTTTGAAAAACGCACAGCTTTTCCCCACTGTTTCATACAAAGTTCAGCATTCCTCCCCCATCTCTATTGATACCTCTTTATGACCTTTCCACTTCACATATTGCCAGATGAATCCTGGGTCAGCACAGGTTGGTCAGAACTGTTCTGCTTGGTATTTGCTTTGATAGCTAGAAGGGATGCATGGAGGAGTGGAGAGCTTTAAAAACATCCAGTATAAATTCTTCTCTAAACTTGAACTATTTCTACCCTGTTTCCCCCAAAATAAGACATCCCCTGATAATAATCGGGCTTTTGAGCGCATGTGCTAAAATAAGTTTCCCCCCCCAAAATAAGCCCTCCCTGAAAATATTTAAACGCAGAGCTGGAAATCAGGTAAGACAGCAAGAGGAGTCCCATCTTTCTCCACGCACCCCAAAATAATAAGACCTCCCCGAAAATAAGGCCAAGCGCTTATTTCGGGGTGCAAAAAAATATAAGACAGGGTCTTATTTTTGGGAAAACACGGCAGAGTTGGGACCAAGTTCTTCACCAAATTTATGGTCTGAAAAAATATAAATTTCCATGAATTTCTCCATGGGAAGAAAGAAATTCTCCTTAAAATGTTATTGAAATATGGGAAGTCAGGATTACTCAAGGGAAAAAGGATACCTGTTAACTAACTAAATTATACCTTGGAGAATGTCTCTTTCTTTCAACATAAATTTCAAAAATAAATAATCCTTCATCAAATTGTATGACAGCTGGTTGCAAAACAAAATGTAATATTTCTACTTTTCATTTCTAGCGGCTTTTTTTTTTTAACTATCCCATTCAGCAGAATATTGCTTTTGTATTTTGATTTTTGTTTTGGTTTTAGACTTATATTATAAAGAAAATGAAAGTTGGGGGTCCTACCTGTATTAATCCACTGGATAGCAAATGGCTTAGATAAAATATTTCAGAACAGTTAAACTTTTAATTGCATATCATCCAGAAGCACTAAACCTTATATGTTCCAGATGTGTTCAGCTACAAAAGGCCTCAGAGGCATCCAAAAGCCAGTTAATGAAATATCACCAAGATAACAAAAGGACTCCTGTATTAAATTTTAATAAAGTTCAAAAGAAAGAATGAATTTGTTGGCTGAATCATCATGCCAAAGTACCTTTACTCCCTCCCTCCACCCTTGTATGACTCTCCAGACAATTGAACCATAATTGCCAGCAGCTTCATAGTAGCATAACTAATACCCACAGATCAGGAAGACTATAGACCAAAATATTTGGAAAGAACAATATTATGGAGACAATTATTTTATACACTATTCTGTTTCTTTATGGAAATCATGGAAGGATCCTTAAAAAATATATCATAGTGAATTCTCCAAAATCTAATTAATAATAGAACATCTATAGTCTATATATAAAAAAAGAACCTCTTTAGTCTAAACAGGAAAGATATAACATCTGGAAAGAAGGATGAGACAGAAGATAACAAGGGCAATTAAGACAATTGGACAAAATTCCCTTACTGTTAGGGGGAATAGGTGCTTCATAAGAGATGGAATTTTATATATCCTATTTCATGGCATTGCTTGCTCCATAACAACTATATGTAGTCATATTCCTATTATTTATTCTTTAGTCTGCAGATAATTTTAAAATATTATGAAATCTTATATATACATTTAGATAATACAAAATCCCAAAGTGGCATTATCATCAATAACAGCAAGAAGCTATATGTTTTTAGTTTTTCTATACTAGAACATTTCTTAAAGACAAAAACTGGATGCAATCAGATAAATAAAATCAAACTTTCACAGCTGAATGTGAACATACATTAATAGCAGAATCCAGTAGTAATTTAATCACCAAATTAAGTCATGTGGAATTCATAGCAGAGACCAAACATTATTGTATTTTTACAGAAGCCAATTTATACATTCAACTATGATTCATAAAGTACTTTTTTTCTATTCTATTCTTTCAGAGTCATAAATATAAGCCACCTGCAGTCATCTAGGAGTTGGGTGCTTCCAAATATTATTTAAAAAAATAAAATAATAATCCAAAATTAGCAAGTGGCAAAAGTGCCTGCAAATATCAATAGCCCTCCATGTATTTATTACTTGTTTGTTTTAGATTTGGGAAGTATTTGATCTTGTGACATTTCAGTCCACATTCATGGATTAGATCTACAATTTACACTTCATTATGCATTATTTGAATTTACATATTTTTTATTATTCTTTTAATTATGTCAGTTGTTTTAAATCTTAATTTCTGAGCCTTGTTAAGAAAGTTATCAAAATGGCAAGATGTAAGTTTTCTAAATAGAGAGGGTTTTTTCCTTCCCAGCCCAGTCAAACTGCCTCCTTTTAAAAACAATATTGCACATCAGTATTCTTCAAGTAACAGCATGTCTATCAGACAGTTGCTGGCTCTCTTTCCTACTTTCTCCAGCTCCAACCAGGCCTGGAGATGTTTGGAATGTGACAAGGTAGCAGCAAGCCTGCCAAGTTTGGTTGGCTAGCAAATTTATTTTCTTATCCTAAACTGATGATAAAATTTTCATGATGTGATGTTCCAGCAGGCCCCAAGTGCTACCCACCCAGAGCTGGAGGTGTGAAACTAACCATAGCCAAGAGTGCCATAAGGAAACAATCCTTCTGCTAAGTATGCTATTCTTGCAAAAGGATTCACTCTGATCTGCCCTTCCCTCCAGTAATGTTGTGCTTAGGTTTTTTCCCCACCTTGTTTTCCACTTCAACCTGAACCTGTTGACTGTTTCATAAAATATTATTTTTATTTCTGCAGTCTTACACTCCATAGAACATAGAATAACAGAGTTGTAAGGGACCTTGGAGGTCTTCTAGCCCAACCCCCTGCTCAAGCAAGGGACCCTATAACATTTCAGACAAGTCTCTTTTGGAAAGCCCCCAGTGATGGAGCACCCACAACTTCTGAAGGCAAGCTACTCCATTGGTTCATTGTTCTCACTGTTAGGAATTTTCTCCTTAGTTCTAGGTTGAGTCTCTCCTTGCTTAATTTCCATCCATTGTTTCTTGTCTTGTCTTTTGGTGCTTTGGAAAATAGTTGACCATGGCACACATTATAATGGTCTTTGAAGATTCCAACTGATAGTTATGTTATTGTTCGTTATGTTGTTGTCATTGAGATGAAAAATACATTGTCTGAGCTTTCTAGAAATTGGGGGTTGAGCAGGGGTTGGACTCCATGGTCAAGAGTCCCTTGTAAGTCCATGATATGTTAAGTTATATAATCAGATCAACATATACAGCACACACATTTTATTTATGAATTTATTTATGTATCTGCACATGTTCTTGTTGGGGGGGGCATATGAAAGTAGCAATGCATAGGTTGGTGATAAGTGAATGGCAGTAATGGGAGAACTAGAAATGAGTTTTGAGGAAAAAAATGTGCCATATTCTAAATTAGCACACCCCAAAAGGCAAAATTATTCTACTACCGGTAGATGACCTGAATGGATCAGTGGGAACAAGACAAGTGAGTACAGAAACAACTATTAGGCCATTGAGAAACTCACAGATAAATGTGAATGGTAACTGTTTTGTTGAGCATCTATTTAGAAAAATGTCTTTTTGTTTTGCACGCATATTTTACATAAGATTATACATACCTATGCAAAGGAGTGAGTATAAATCTAGAAGCATGATTGGTTTGGTTGTTTATAATGAAAGACTAAGAGAATTAATGAAGGATATAAGATTGATCAGACGTTTTTTTCAAATACTTTTATTAAGAATTATAAATGAGGAGAATAAAAGTCAATATAATACAAAAATAGAAACAAAAATAAATAAGGAATAAAATGGGGGGAGCTCTGTCAATTTTACCAGGTGTTTAATCTGGACTACTGTAATGCTCTCTACATGGGGCTCCCCTTGAAGAGCATTCGGAGGCTCCAACTGGTCCAGAATGCGGCCGTGTGGGTGGTTATGGGTGCACCTCATTACGCCCATGTAACAACTCTTCTGCGTGAGCTGCACTGGCTCCCAGTGGTCTTCTGAGTGCAATTCAAGGTGTTGGTGACCACCTTTAAAGCGCTCCATGGCATAGGACCAGGATATCTACGGGACTGCCTTCTGCCACCAACAGCCTCCCACCGACCAGTTCGCTCCCACAGAGAGGGACTCCTCAGGGTGCCGTTGGCCAAGTTATGCTGGCTGGCGACACCCAGGAGGAGAGCCTTCTCTGTGGGAGCCCCTGCCCTTTGGAATGAATTGCCCCCGGATATTTGTAACATCTCTGATCTCCGGGTCTTTCGCTGTGTCCTCAAGACCCTACTGTTCCGACAGGCGGGACTGTCTAATTGAATGATTTTAAATTGGGTTTTAACTTTGGGTTTTAAAATTCGGCCAAAACTATTTAATGATTTTAATTAATTTTAACTATGATATTGTATATTTATGTTTTTAATTTTGGCTGTACACCGCCCTGAGTCCTTCGGGAGGAGGGCGGTATATAAATAAAATTATTATTATTATTATTATTATTATTATTATTATTATTATTATTATTATTATTATTATTATTATTTTCATTTTCAGCATAGCTTGATTAGCACAAGTAAAAAAAATCTGCTCCAGCAATTTACCTCTTTGCAGCCAGCAGCAGAGTCTGCGCAAAACAGCTGAGAACAAATCAGCTGAGAGTTGGGAGGACGATCCAATCAACTTGTGCTAATTAGCCTGTGCTGAAGCTGAAAGGAGCTGTTTTTTCTTGCTATTTGCTTGCAAGGAAGTAACTGCTGCGAGGCAGAAGCCAAAGGGTGGGGGCCAGTGGGTGGGTGGGGCTACATTCAGTGTATAAGATGCACCTAAATTTTCACCCCCTTTTAGGGGGAGAAAAGGTGCGTCTTATACTCCGAAAAATACGGTACTTACTTACTTTACTTACGTACTTTACCTACCTCATATTTTCAAGTGAAGATTAGAGATTTGCAAATCATGCAAGATCCAATTCAGTCAACAACTCAAGTTGATTTGAATGGAATAATCTATCATAAATTCAGAAAAAGAATTGAGCCAATTCACTATAGATGGTGCATGCAATAGTCCATCAGATTATCAATTTCTACTCAGATATGCAAAAAAATAATCAAGTTACCAAACTGTTTTGAAGGTACTCAGTTCAATTTAGCACATTGAATCAAATCAAATATCGGATTATAACTGCATAATCTTAATGAAAATTTGCATGTAATTATGTGTAACAATGCTGTTTCTTTCTAGTAAAATTCATTTTAAAAGACTTGTACAAAAGAAAAATCAAGCAAGCAAGATAAAAGTCACTGTAGATTCATAACTTAATTGGTTTTAATTTCCAAACACTGCTTCTAATTAAGAAATTAGCCAATAAAATCATACAAATAAATAATTAAAATTAAAACAAGAATAACACCAGCTATCTATATATATAAATTTATTGCACTTCATAAATAAACATCAGAGGCTTATTGCTAGAATTAAGAGATCAAAGTCCAGGCAATTAAGTAATTTCTATGTTCTACTAGTTTCTGTGCAAATGGTTAAGTATATAGGAATTAAGTTATTTAAGTCAAAACCTTTTATTTAGCCCAGAATTCTGTCTGACAGAAGTTCATCTCAGTCTTAAGTACAGTGTTGTCCCTAACACAGCAACAGTACAATACTCATTACTGTTACTGTATTACTTACTCTGTTTATATCCTACCTTTCTTCAAACAGCCCAAGATCTCCCCTTGTTTTATCCTCATAAAAAAAGATAAAACAAGACAGGGTGAATCTGACTTGGTAGATCCAGATCAGAGAAACTTTCCCTATTTTCCATTTGAGTAGTTTCAACCTGGCTTTCGTGCCTGAGTTTTAATTAAATCATAATAGTAAGCCTATGAGATAGACTGGGCAGAGAGAGAATGACTGAATGGCCCAGTCACAAATGAGCTGTATGGTCAAATGAAGATTGAACCTGCATCTTTTCATCCCAGTCCTATTATTTCATCTCTAAAATACGCGAACTCCTACTACAGTATATTCTGCAAAGGTTGTTCTGCATGTTCATGAGAGAGCAGGATTTTAACTGAGCCATTTGTATTTCAGGAACCCAGCCACCATATTGCCTCAGCACACAGCAAACTTTGGCTTGGTAACTAGATGCACAAAATGGCACATGGACTCGAAGAATTGCCATGTATTGGCAGTACCTGATCAAAAGATGAGTGTGCTTAATTCCCATGTATACTAGACATTTTTATTTTCGTTTTATTACTAGAAAGCCTTTGTCCACTGTATATATTTAGAAACATGACTGCTAGTCTATCCTGCAATCCAAAGAGAAGATCAAGGCGAGAAAAGAAATTGTAAGGACCTCTTTGAAATTCAACACTAAAAAAGATCAGACATGCTTCTTTCTGTAGGTATTTTTAGGCTGGCCTGGAAAATAAAAAGAAAAGTTGTTTGTACAGAGAACACTTGCCTGGCTTTAATCCATGACAGGAACTATATCAAAGCTAAGGCAATGTTTGAAAACAATGAAATACTAGGACCAATGTCAATGGATAAAGCAAGCAAAGGGTTTAAAAAATAATAATTAAACTAATAGCAGGATTTCCATATTACAGGTAGTCCTTGACTTATGATCACAGTTGAGCCCAAAACTTCTGTTGCTAAGTGAGATGGTTGTTAAGTGAGTTTTGCCCCATTTTGTGATCATTCTTGCCACGATTGTTAAGTGAATTGTTAAGTGAATCACTGCAGTTGTTAAGTTAGAATCATAGTTGTTACATGAATTTGGCTTCCCTGTTGACTTTGCTTGTCAGAAAGTCAGAAAAGGTGATCACATGACCCTGAGGCACTGCAACTGTTATAAATGTAAAAAATAAAATAAAATTTTAATCACATGACCATGGAGATGCTGCAACAGTTGTAAGTGTAAAAAATGGTTATGTCACTTTTTTCAGTGACATTATAACTTTGAATGGTCACAAAACAAACTGTTGTAAATTGAGGACTACCTGCACCTGTTAGTTGATTTAAGGATCCATGAGACCTAGATGCTGTAATCACAGCTCACATAAGAAGGAAAAAAAGAAGTACAAAAATCTTATAATCACAGAGTTGGATCAATCATAGAAATGCTGAGTTCTGCTACCAAACGAGCATTATATTCTAAGGCTGGGGTGTCAAACTCGATTTCATTGAGGACTGCATCAGGGTTGTGTTTGACCTCAGGGTGACCGGGAGGCAGCTCACCATCACTTGTGTTGGGGGCACCTGTGGTGGCCAGAGTGCTCTGCCAGCGAAAACGGAGGTCAGGAGGGAGAGGCACCATGGGCCAGTCCTTCGCTGTTCCCAGGGCAGCTCCACAGGCCGGATCTAAGCACCCCAGATCTGGCCACAGGCCTTGAGTTTGATAATATAATGAAATGCAGTGATGAAAAGAGGAAATAATTTAAGAATATTAGTATATTGGTATAAACGGTTCAAAGCAGATGCTACTGTACAGGAAGTTTGTCATCCTCAGGGCTCCTTGGCAATATAATCCAAGCAATATGATCCAAAAAAAGACCCTTTTTCATGTCTAATGCAATGAGCATTCATCACTGACAATTACCATATAACTTATTCTTCCTCTTTTACAAGAATCCTATGGAGTAAATTAACCTGTAAAAAGCACAAAGTTGTCCTATGTCCTGCTAACAATTTCTATATCCAACTAAGGATCTGAACCTAGATTTCTGTAATATACTGTAATCTATTCAACTTTTCTCCACACTTTTGGTGACCTCTCTCAGGTGGTCAAAACATTTTTTTTACAGGAAATGGAAATTATTAAGATACTTTTCTGTCAGGTTTCAGTCCAGGATTTAGTACTGAGGCAACTTCTATGTGGCCACACATGTAGAAGACCTGTGACGGAGCTGGGATGGTTATGGCATATCCATCTCTGTGCTCCTTAATCTCTCAACAACATTCAATACCATCAACAACTGTATTTTTACAGCTAGCTCTATGCGTTGGGGATTGGAGGCATTACTTTTATAGTGGTTCTTTTCCTTTCTTCAGGGGCAATTTTAGCCTCTGTTGGTTAGTGGAGGTAAAAACCATTCTCTAAGCTCTTCCTGTGTGAGATGCCATTGTGTTTTACTCTCTCTCCCCTCCTTTTTAACATCTACATGAATCTGCTGATGAGATCATCTGCCGGTTTGGGGTTCATCTGCTGGTTTGGGATTCAGGGTTATCCATATACTGATGATATCTAATTATATCTTTCAACCTTAGACTAGCCAAGTGAAACTGTCAAATTTCTATTCCAGTGCTTTGAAGCTGTGTGGGTTTCTGTGGAGTGGAACCATCTCAAACTTAATCCTACCAAGACTGAGTGACTGTGGATGTTTGGACAACCTAAATCTGGGGCTATTTCAACTTTGATCTTGGATAGTGTACTATCTCCCCTTCAAGGTTAGTCTTCAATCTGGGAATCTTCCTAGGAAACAATCAGACAAGAGAGTCACTTAATGGTTACAGAAACAAATTTAGGATGGACTTCCCCTAATTGATCTAATGCAATGGCAAGAAGTTTCTACCTTAAAATTTTTAAATTTCTGTTAATGTGAGAATGATGATGTTATCCATTCAGTTGTGCCTGACTCTTGGCGATTCTATGAATCAGGTCTTTTCTCATTTTCCATCTGTTAAGGTAATGTTACAATAAAATAAAATTACCTCATCTAATTTTATTCATGTTTCCTGTCTAGTTTATTTGAGAGAACTTATAAGTCCAGAATGTGCTCACATAACATTGGTTACTAGTTTGCTTCTGGGTATGATTCAATATAAAGTTCTATATTGAATAGCACCTGATTAACTGAAGGACTGCCTTTCTTTTATATCTGCCTGGTCATTTTGATTTTGTACAGTTGGTGTACTCTGGTTCCTTCAATTAACCAATGCCATCTGTGGGCACACTGGAGTATAGCAATGCCTGCCCTTTAAAATGTAAGGTAAAGGTAAAGGTTCCCCTTGCACATATGTGCTAGTTATTCTAAGGGGCAGTGCTCATCTCCGTTTCAAAACCAAAGAGCCAGCGCTGTCCGAAGACGTCTCCGTGGTCATGTGGCCAGCATGACTAAACGCCAAAGGAGCACGGAATGTTGTTACCTTCTCACCAAAGGTGGTCCCTATTTTTCTACTTGCATTTTTTATGTGCTTTTGAACTGCTAGGTTGGCAGAAGCTGGGACAAGTAACGGGAGCTCACCCTGTTACACAGCACTAGGGATTCGAACTGCCACTGAACTGCCGACCTTTCAATTGACAAGCTCAGCAATGAGGTTCCCTCAAAACCACTCTGCTATTGTTCAGAAGAGTCTTGAAGACCTGGCTCTTTACCCAGGCCATTTGCAAGGGAGAGTGAAAATTCTTCATCAGGCTTGGATTTTTTAAGTTTTTGATTGATTGAAAACCCAACATGTTTCAGTCAGATACAAATTTGGCATACTCTTTAGGTACCAGGCTAAGATTTTCTTCAACTCCCAGGAACCTTTAAAGTGTGTTTTAATTTTATGTGCCTGCATTCACTAATAAATGATAGGGCTTTTTATATATATGAGAGTTGGGTGTGTTAGAAGAAAGGTCTTCTAACCATTGGATCCTGGTTTATTCCAACCAGGGTCCAATGGGCACATAGGACAACAGAGGAATCAGAGGAAACAATTGTTAGCTTAACAGATAGTTCAGCAATCAAAGATGGCCATCAGTTAAGGGCAGAGACCGTAAAATTTATGGGGAAAAATCTGTTCTTGGTTTGTGAGATGTGTGGATATGTCTGCCAGTGTGTTTGAGAAATGCATAGGATCTGGTAGGGAGGAAACACAATTTCTTCATCCTGCAGGATATGGCAATCTTTATCTCATTGTGTGTCTAAGTGTTGAATTTGGTCCAGTGGTGGGTTGCCCCCGGTTCGCACCGGTTCTATAGAACCAGTAGTAAACCGGTGGGAGGCTCCGCCCATTGACCCCGACGTCATCAGAACGCTTCTGCGCATGCACAGAAGAGCACTCGCGCGGCCCCGTTGCGAACCAGTAGTAAAGGTAAGTAGAACCCACCCCTGATATGGTTGATAGGTCTGGTGAGGAGGAGGAGGAGGAGGAGGAGTTGCATCGTGTGGAAAGGGGATTTCCATATCTTGAAGGGATTTTCATTGGTTAGGATTAAATTGCCCCTTCAGCAATTTCAACCTATGTGCCAACATTGGTGGAAAGATTTACGTTATTTTTTTGTTGGTGTTTTCTTGTTTGCAAATTCACTGGATCAGATTGGTCAGGGTTTGTGAGTAGAGTGGATGGCAAGGAATGGAGTGGATGGCATGAGGCATGGGATAAAGAAAATTTTGTCTCACAGGTAGTATACCATTTTAATAAATTAACAACAACTATCATAATTTTATTTTTTGCCAGCACTATTTATTAATAGATTTTGCAATTAAACATTAAACATTAAACATTAAAACATTGTTTTATATAATAATGTATCCTAACCTCATGTAATTTTATCCTAACCTCATGTAATTGCCTAAAGATTTTTGATCATTGAGAGGCTGAGAACAAGCAAAGGAGCAAACAAATAAATGTAATTATTTATCTGTCCATTTGTCCATCCATCTATCGCTGAGAGGACATCTTCCATTCTGAGGACCACACTCCACACAGATGGCCTGTGGGAAAATTTTAATTGGGTGACAATCCTAAAAAAAAGCTATCAATCCATAGGACATTTGACTGTCAACTAATTAATCCTATTATGTGCATAACACCATATGTAAAATGTCTAGTTACGTGACCAATAGTGTTTGTGAGTGCCACGTTATGAGGAAGTTGCGCAAGCTTTTGTTAAGAAACCACACACTGAACACACATATGTGCACACATATGTACACAGACCCAAAATCACAACATGAAGCATACCTTCAAGGTCAGCTCTTGACCTTGAGACACTACTAATACTTACTACAGTGCACATGTATATATGTACACACACACATTACAAATTTTGAATTGTAATATATTCATGTAAAAATGGGGCTGTCATCTCAAGCTTCAAGTTAGAAAGTTATTACTTTTAATACGCCACTACCTTAGGCCGGTACAGTTATGTAAAAGAAAAATAACCTTGTGTGACAGTTTAACATTGATCGATGGGCCTGCCAAACGCAAAGAGATAAATAAGCAGGTGATGAATAAACAGCACTTCAAGTAAAGACATTACGCTGCATGCATAAAACGACGCCAGGCACCTAGGAGCTGTGGGTGGCCGAAGGTTAGCCATTTCATGCCCACTCAGTAAAGCAGACTTAATCGCTTCCAATATTTTCCGTTAAAAAGCACGCTTAATGAGCCAATTTCACAAGCCCAGAGAAACTGATTATTATCTCTGAGTTCCAACAGAGTTGGTTGTTTTCCAAGAACCGGGTTTTCCTTGACGGGATAAAAACCTTTTTTTAAAAAAATGGCAAGGAAACAAGGTGGGGGAGACATAGGCCTAGCAAGAGCATTGGGCACTAGGTGGCACCGTTGCTCTGCCAACCGAAAATGGAATTTAGCCATAAACAAGCACAGTGAGACATTGAATTCAAAATAAATGGTCTGTAAATTTAAAAAAAAGGAGTTTGAAGAAAGAACCTTGCTCAGTGACATGTATAAGGCTCAGATGCAAATCTCAATTTCAGCTATAAAAAAGAAAAGATTATGCCCATGAAATTCCACATTTTTAAACCTGAAAATAATTTCAGTTTTAACAAAGTTTAATTAATTTGTTCCTTTTTGACAGAGATGGGTGTCCAGTCCAATTGTAAGGAAATTCTTCAGATCTGTATTTCAAGACTCCTCAATGAAAATATGGGAGGGGGGAGACTCAGTATGTAAAAGGTTGTCAGGGACTTTGGATCATTGTTTCCTTATACAGAATGAAAAATCTCTCTCCATTTAAATTAGTATTAAATCCAGATTTGGGATACTCTCCAGCCTCTGAATGTTCCTTATATCAAAATTCTTCTAAACTAAAATTATAACCAAAATGTTGCCTCAAGAGAAATGTTAAATTCATTCCCTTGGTTTCTTTTTTCAAAAGAAACATTTGTAAAGCATTTGAAAAAGTTCAAAAAAAAAAAATCTAGACAAGTTTCAGTAAGGTATTCTCCATTAGGCCTTTCAGTGGTGGGTTGCCCCCGGTTCGGACCAGTTCACAAGAACCGGTAGTAAAACCGGCAAGAGACCCGGACGTCATCATAGGTGATCTGCGCATGCGCAGAAGAGTGCGTGCACGTGGTCACGATGCAAACCAGTAGTAAAGGTAAGTAGAGCCCATCCCTGAGGCCTTTATATGTCTGCCTAAAATGTTCCTCATTGGTGCCTTATATATTGGAAAAATTGGCTCAAGATCAGGCAACCCACATGAAAAGGATGGCCATGCATAAGACGGTGTGGAGAAGTGGTAAGGACAGAGAAGAGGAGGGAATATAACCATTCTTGAAATGGTAGTGTTGCATTCTAATTGAGAATACCTTCATTGGTAACTCAAGACAAGCTACTGGCTATCATCCAGCCTCAGGACAATAAAACTTTACCAGACTCCCTGAAAAAACACAACCTAAGTTTTAAAAGGCTTCTCAAGACTTAGCAGATATATTCAAGTTAGGGAGTTTGTTCTTTTGCTTGGTAGAATGCTTCTTATCCCATCTAAGTCTAGACTTTTCTTCTGGATGACTGATGTATTTCCAAAACAAGCTATTTTTATTTTCTAAGAACGTATATGAGATCTTTATGAGGCTTAGAGATAAAGGCAGTGATAGAAATTAGCCGGTTGCAGCATACCAGTTTATCATCCTTAATCTAAAAAATCAGATGGAACAGAGAATCCAGCAAGGAAAAAGGAATATTTTCTCAAGCATTCTCGGGATGTGAAAGAGGAACCATAAATTCTACTTTTTTATTCATGCAACTGTACAATTCATGCAAAGGTTTCAAGCTGATTTTCCAAAGGGTTTGCTTTCGTACAATAAATATCAAAAGCAAGTGATCCCAAATCTTGTGGCTTCAGTAAGTGGCTTCTAAAGTGCTCAAAAATTATGTCATTACATAACTTAATCTGGGGGAGGGGGTTGAAAGAAAGCATTGGGCTGAATTAATAATTGCTATTCCAGATTCTCTGGCTCCCCCAATTATTCCCATTTAGCTGTAGAACCAGGGCAAGGTATTAATTGCATTTTGGAACCATACAGCTGCAAACTCTACAACTAATTGTAAAGGACTGAGCTTCTGTATTATAAAGTAGTTTTTGGCAAGATGTTTATTCTTTGCCTTTATTTACTGATTTGTGAGATTGTAAATATAGCTCACTTCTCACCTATAAGTAATTTTGAAACAGGTACAGTTGACCAGTCAACAAGAGGTCCAAATATTTTTGGGCTCTGTCAGTGGGCGTCCATGTTTAACCTCTATAATTGTCCCCATATATTTATAAAGGTCTCAAAAAATAAGATCTAGTTGTCATTTAGATTTAATTTGCAAGAGCCCAAATCAGATTTTTTTTTTTTTTAGGAAAACATAAATAGGAAGAGGATGCATATTGGCCATCCTCATGGAGCTACTGTGTTTCCCTGAAAATAAGACCCTGTTTTATATTTTTTTGAACACCGAAATAAGAGCTTGGCCTTATTTTTGGGGAGGTCTTATTATTTTGGGGTACATGGAGCAAGATGGGGCTCCTCTTGCTGTCTTACCTGATTTCCAGCTCTGTACTTAAATATTTTCGGGGAGGGCTTATTTTCGGAGGGAGGCTTATTTTAGCGCATGCGCTCAAAAGCCCGATTGGGCTTATTATCAGGGGATGTCTTATTTTCAGGGAAACAGGGTAACTGGAAGTCATATACTCCTCTAATTAAATATAGTAGTTACTAATAGTTAATAAGCATCAAAGAGGATTAATTATACATTTACTGAAAAAAAGGATAACATCCTTCAAGGATGATGGTTTGAAAGAGAAAAATTCACATTAGGGAACCGTTGCATCTTATGGACAAATGGTTAAACAGCTCCCTCCAGCTGCAAAGTTCTATTGGAAGAGTATTAAAAACCCACATAAGGTTATTGTCACTAGATACAGTTAGTCAATTGCTGCTTAAGAGTTGAATCACCCAGCAAATAAACCTCAACATATAATTAACTCCTCTATTTAAAAAAAATCAGATGGAAGCAAACTGTTGTTGGTTTCTAAATGAGTATGTGAGTTAATTAATTTTTTATGAATATTCATTGAAAAACTTGCATGATTTCCAAACTCAGCTCTTCAATTACTAATCAGCTAACTAAATAACTTGCCTGCCTATCAATCCCTCAGGAGGAAAGGACTTAAAAGATGGCCCACTCAGATGTGGGTTTCAAAAACAAAAAAAGAATAAGAGATAAGGAATTTAAAACTAAAGAAAGGGAGCACAAACAAGTTTGTAATAAATTGTTTCTTTGACTTTTGATGTTCAGTGTGTGAATTCTCAAAAGTAACATAGGTACGCAAGAGAAAATGTTGCTTCATTTGTGATTTTTGTACTTCGCAGTCACTGTTGAAGAGACAAGCTGGAAATGGCTTGTGGAAAAGAAGCTTATCTTGTTGTGTGTGAAGATAATTGCCTTCAAAACAACCAATAAAACATAGCCCCACAAGGTAGATCAGACCAAGAAGCCAGTATCATATACAGCTATTATTGTAATAGCTATAATGACAAATCTTGTAAGTTTAAATATGTTTTCCACACTCTCTTGCTTTATCTTCATGTAAACTAGAAAGCGGCTTGTCTGAGACTTTTACCCAAATTAGTATCTTGGTTCAAATCCTGTTTATCTGACCACTGCCTTAGTAGTGCTCTTTCTCCTGTCCTTCAAGGCCATTCCCTATTCCCTTTTTTCAATGTTCTTGGTTAAAGTTGACCAGTTTGAGGTAATATCAACCTACTACAAACATTTATGGAAATTCTGAGAAATGATAAAAGAATTTCAGAAGCTTAGTAATGTATTTACTTTTGAATCCTTATTGGTGGGACCAAAAATGAGAAAAGGAATGAATATATAACACGGTTTCAATAAATGAAGAAAAGATTGATCTCTTCTATGATCAAATCACTATTCTTTGATAAATAAGAGGGTTTTAGGAAAAAGATATTCTCATGAACAATGATGACATGCACTCCCAGAAGGCATTCTGGCCCTTCAACTGGAAAGGTTTTCCCATCCGAAAGTAACATTTGAATGCTGCTCAACATTTTGCTTTGACCATTAACATTCAGAAAGACTAGGAAGCAGGGGTGAAATCCAGCAGGTTCTGACAGGTTCTGAAGAACCTTTCCCTGCCACACCACGAAGCCATGCCCACCAAGCCACACCCACAGAACAAGTAGTAAAAAAATTTGGATTTCACCCCTGCTAGGAAGTAGATAACCTCTAGGATTGTCTTTCCCATAGGAAAGTGTACAAACATTACTACTGTTATTATTTTAAGATTTCCTGTTTAAAATTCTGATACCATATGATGGGAAGAGCCTGGCAACAATGTTAGAAACTTCTTGGTTCTTCTTACTATGGGACACCCTTTTTACATACCATCAACTACTTTGTTGATAACTGAAAAGTGCTTTTTCCTCCACCACCTTTTGAACAATTTCGACTGGAAATACTTAAAATGCTCTTCTTCCATTAGAAAATCACCTTTCCCTATAATTGTACATCTAGAATGAAGCAGGCAGTTTGAGAGTAGTAGACTGCACCTACCCAAAGAAGTCAAACTGACACAATGTGTTAAATGATACTTTTGGCCTGTTGATTCATTTAATCCTGGCAGAGCTGGTAACTGCTATACTGTTGAAGATCAAGGCAGGTTTTTATAATGATGAGTGTATCCACATGGCTGTCTGGGTTCGTAAGGCATATGGGGAAAAAAATCTGCCTAGTAGCTCTCAATACAGAATATAGCGGACCAGTATTGGTCTCTTTTTATAGGCATGACAGAATGTCTGAAGGACATGACAGTTGGTCACTGATCATGTTAAAGACACACTAAAATTTGTCTTCCTATTTTTCAAATGATCTTTCACTACCATTTGGAGTCAAAGAAGAGTATGGTTGTTAGAGTTTAGGGTTATGAAATGCCTGCAATAAAACAACCAAGCTCAGAGAGCACCAAGGAATCCATAGTTCTATAGCTTTTGATAGCTCCAATTTTGATTTACCATATATTGTACTGAGGACAGGGTTTTTTTCCATATTCATCTTATGTCCAGATGGTTGTGGGAATAAGCCCACTGCTAACAATAAAATGTTTCCTTGACCATCAAAAGCACATTTTTAAGCTTTGTTTCTAAGGAAGTCTTAATACATTTAGCAAGCTTCTCTTGTATGTAGCATCATTGGCTGTATATTTAAAAAAGCACCAGCAATCCTTTATGCTTTCAGTAGTGTTTTGAATGTACATTTTTTATATTAATGATCTCACCAGGAGAAGGGAGGTGGAAAGTGCACTGAAAAAGCAGGATGGCCATATGGAAAAGACAATGAAGTTTAGTAATTAAAATTGAAAAGAGAAAGAACTATGCAGTAATTAGAACACTGATTAATCAGCTGATAATTTTATCTTGATTAATGCTGCTGCTTTTCCTCTTCTTATTGACCTAGGAAAGGTAGGTTTAGACCAATTAAATATAAATTATTCCTTTTTTTACATTCCAGACAGATTCGAAGCTTTCGAATTTCATGCTCCATGTAAAATCCATCAGGGACTGCCTCTGTCTAAGCAGATAATCCAATAACAAGAAAAAAGTAACCCAATGCAACATATAAAGCCATCCTGATGCCCTTTAGAGGGTTGTCCTAAAGCCCCTGTTATGCCAGCCAGCCAGTTGGAGACAGTTTTAATATATATTACAGAGCACTCTGATATTATAGTGCATACCATAGTATTCAGAGAAAGTTCTATATATCCCTACCAAATTGTTACTAAAAAGCTTCTCATAAATTTTTCCAACATAATTTAACTTGGGGGAAAGTCAATTCAGTTTTGATCAACTTAAGGAAGGATCAGAAGCATCAATGCTTTTCTAGTTTGTAGCTGAATTTCAAGTAAAACAAAAATCAAAATGTATCAGCATGCATTTGCTCACAAGGAGATACAAGAAATTTTAGAAAAAGTCAAAAGAACATCTATGAAAGTAATAACATTAATATTGATACTATCGCTGGGTCAATTCTTTTATTTATTTTTTAATCTTTATATTTCCATGTGATAAAAAAGAAAATATTTTGCTTTTATTTGTGTGTGTGTGTGTGTGTGTGTGTGTGTGTGCGTGCACTTTAATTATGAGATGGTCAAGAGGTATATATGAATACTTGTTATATGTATATGTGTGTGTGTGTGTGTGTGTGTGTGTGTGTGTGTGTGTGTGTGTTCTCAATTAAATTGCAAGAGTTATATTTTGAGGAAATTTATCTTATGGAAATTAGTAACCAGAGGCACCCATGGAAACTACAAGAGAGATGGAAAAATCAATAATAAGCAAGTAATGGTAAAAAAACCCAGCCAATAGATAAAATTAAGGTACACAATTCTTGCTCGTTAGTGTAGATAATACTGGACTAGCTGAGCCAGTGTTCTGATTGGGGGAAAAATGATTTATTAGAGGTTTTCTGATGTCTTTTTTAAGCTGCCAAAAGAACAACCCATCTACTGACAGTTTGCACAACACAGAAGCTATGTCATATCTAACCTGACATATGGTCTTTCTTGCCTTGGCATTTTTCCAGAGAAAGAAAAATTAGATGTTCCTTTGAAATTCATAAAGTCATTGGTATTGTTAAAACATCAGGAATAGCACTGTAATATCTGCAATCAATCATGAATAATAGGACCTCTGTTAATTCGCAACCTGTTCATGATCAAATGAACTAAGTGCAGGACCTAAGAGCAGGCACAAAGACATTCATCCATTGGTGAGCTTGCAGGGTGAATACTGAATGGCTAACTTTTCCAGCAAGTTATAGGAACACAGCATTAAATACATGACCATAATTAAGATATTTAAAAGAGGGAAAGACAGCTTGAAAGTATTCCAATTTCATTTAAACGTCTGTCATAGAGGGTTAGGAAATGGACGGTCTGGAAATCTTCAATTGAGAAGATTAAAAAATACAATTTAATCCTTTTACATGTATATTCTGAATTTGACATGCACGCATGTCCTAGAGAAACTTTTGAGGTTGTATATAAAGACAACTTGTGTAACAAATCAGTCTCACAGGAGTCTTTTTCTGTCTATTTTTAGAACACATGGTTAAATTTCATCTCACAGATCCTTTGTATTTCCATGATTACAAGTGGTATTATTTTGCCTAGTCTGTGTCAAAGCATTCATACATATAGACAAACCAAATGTTCTTTTCTGTTAAAAAAAATTAGAAATGATTACAGACGTTTTGTTAGAAAAGTTTTTAGTTTAGGTTGTAGAGGTCAATAAGATCTTGGAATGTCCCAGCAGCTACAATTAAGCCAGATTTCTTTTATCAAGAAAAACTTTGTTTATTTAAAATCAATAAACTATGTACATTTTAAATCACAGAACATTGTATCTTGGTCTTTATTTATTTCTGAGGTAAATGTGCCTAGAGCATAATCCCTTCTCCTATGTGTCTCCCATGTGTCTCCCCTGTGTCTACCCAGTATGTGTGGCTAAAGGGGGTCATATTTATAGGGTGGCTAAGCCACTCCCCCTTCAGTCCCTTAGACAAAATGGAGGGAAAGTATAAACACAAAACCATCCTTCCAGTGTAGACAGTGTGGTTCAGTGGCACTGTTTCAGATAATTATCTGACACGTTTTTCACAATTTCAGAATGGATTCATAAGCCATAAAAGCCATAAAAAAGCTTCATGAATCCTGAGCAGAATGTACCTTCATGAATATAAAAAAATAAATCAAAATAAAACATAAATAAAAACATCCTTGTTGGTATCTAAATTCCAAAGCACTAGTGTATCTGAGTATCACATGTTGTCTGTTAATTTTGAATACTGGGCTACTTAAAATACAATCACTGCAGAATGGCACAGCAAATGATTTGAAGGCAGGCAACCTCAGGCTTAATAGACAGCAGTGCTGTTTCTTTTTGCGAGACGATTCCTGATTCTCAGAACATGGTGTGGCACCTTTAATTCTGGAAAGAAGAGGCCATCTGCAGCCTCTTTTCACCTGTATAATATCACTTGTAATCATAGAAATTTGGAGAGACAGTAACATTGAACTTAACCATTCCTCAAAAAAAGACTCTTGTATGACAAGTTCTCCCTATACACAACTTCAATATACTTCTGAACATTTTCCCTAGGACCTGAGTCCATGTCAAATTCAGAAAATAAAAGTGTTTTTATCTGTAATCTATATTGTACTGTCATTTCCTTAATGAAAGAAACTGGTAATGTAAAACTGAAAACTGCCACATATAAACCAAAGAATGTGCAGGTTTGCTAATATGTAGAAATTCAGTTGCAAAAAGTACAAGAGATTTATAAAGGGAGAAAGTGACAGAAAATCAGCCTAAGCAGACTGAATGGGTGTGTATGTGGAAAAGCTGAATCCAAGCTGAACAATCACACAACAGTTATAATTTTAATCTGATTCTAAAAAGAGACCTCTTCACAAAATAACTATGCTTTTCAACCTTCAGGGAATGAAGCCAAAATCTTTACTAAACCCCTAATATTTGTGACATTGGGTGTAAAAATACAGAAAAGAATGTGTTCCAACAAAGAATTGAAAATGCTAAGAATAAATTGAGATAACTGCTTTCAAAGGAATATGAGAACTTTAAAATTTCTTTATAACATTCAGAGATACCCTCTTTAGTTACATAAAATTATATACTCAAGGCTGATAGGTCAAGGTAGCTTTGATCAGTCAAAATGATTGTATTTCTCTTTCTTTTCACAGGAGTGAATGAAGTGGGCACAACATTGATGCAATGAGGGGGTTTGTCATTCAAACTTTATCATTCATTAATACATATATTAACAATTCATGGTAAGTGATTTGTATATTATGATTCCACATGGTGATGAAAAAGTTGATATTTGGAGCAAAAATATTATTTATTCCAATATTTAGCTATCAATTTGCCAATATTTAGGGAGACAGAAAAATTAGCTGCAAGGAGCTGCACATTCTCATCTGGATTTGACAAACAATGTTTTATTTTTTTCTAGAAGTACTTGCCTTTGTTGTCAGCTTTCATACATACCTTACTAATCTATCTTTCCCTTCATTTCTTACCTCTTTACTTATACTATTTATAATGTTTAGTATTCATATTATACATTAAAAAGTCTCCACTATTTTCCCTTCTTATTTCCACAGCTTCCTTTTTGTTTCTCAATCTAGCCTATCTTTCCTCTGTGGGATTATATTTTCTCATTACTGTTTCAATGAGTTACATTCTTGATTTTACAATTTACACTAGTTGACTATATATTGTGGAATTGGTTATAGAGGCAGGAGGAAGAAAACATACATGCTGTTAGTTGTATTTGCCTCTACGTATATTAAAAATGTTAATAGAAAGAAGAGAGAATAGCTTTCCAATTCAAAAAGGATGAAATTGTTGACCAATGCAAAGGACAATTTAAAGACGAAAAGATGAAAGACACATTACAAAATAATTAAAAATAATCACCCCTTAGGACTGTGATGGCGAACCTATGGCATGTGTGCCACAGGTGGCACGCAGAGCCATCTCTGCGGGCACGCGAACCATCACCCCAACTCAGATCTGCCACACATGCGCACGCACCTCCTGCTGGCCAGCTGGTCTTTCGGTCTCTGCTGCGCATGTGTGCACATGCACGGGGGGCAGGGCACATGGACGGGGGGCGCTCGCATTGCATTTGGGGGGTTCACGTGCATGCTTTGGGCACTCAGTGCCAAAAAGATTAGCCATCATTGCCTTAGGATGTGAAATTAATGTGAAACAAGAAAGTAAAGAGAAATTATTATTACCCTCCTCATTATGTAAAGAGACAGCCATTCTGGAGACCCTTGAAGACAATATGATCTTAGATGGCAAACAAACATGCTGAAGAGGTAAACCAAGAAACTATTGTGCTTTCAGACTCCTACTGGTCTGGGTATTGAACTGAAAAATAGATTCAGAGAATTTTACAAGATATGCCACTGAGAGAAATGTAAGTGTCCCAATTTTAAGGCAGCACAACCACAGGAATATTATTTTTTCCAAAAACCGCTGGTTTTTGTGGAAAGACAAAAATGGATAGAGTATTAAGCAAAACAGTGAAACATAATGAAGAAACAAATAATATGACATATGAAGAACAAGCATAAAACAGAGGAAAAAAATCAGATTACATTAAACTATAATGAGGTAAGATTTCGGCAAGCAACAAGCTCTTCACTATTAGTTAGCTCTTCACTAACTCTTCACTGCTAGAAGCAGGTTCTCAGCCCTAATATATTAACTGAAAGCCTCACCCATCAATGTTTGCAAAATATAAATAAGCATCCATTAAGTTAAATGTAGCTGCTGCTTAAAGAGTTTAGAAATTCTATTATATCTTTCTTAAGGGTAAGGGAGGTGGCTCTCCAAATTAACATTAATGAAGTCTCATGTCAAAGCAAACAAAGGGAGAAACAACAATCAAAACTTTTGAATTTTGTACTATTTCTACCAATCAAATCTGTTTTAAAGTGCCGCAGATCCTTGAATGTTAACATTGTCAACTTCTACATCTACAGAAAATAGAAACCATGACTGATTTTTTTTTAAAATGCACAGGGTATATTTTATTATTTTGCAAAGAAATTGCAGTTCCTGTTCCCAGATAATTCTTGATAATTTCACCGAATGCTCCAGAACAGCATCAAACATATATAACAGTTTAATTATTCTTGAGAAAGATACCTCAATATAGACCTTTTTTAAATAGTTAGCTGATGTTCCTTAGCAAGGTTTGTAGTATTTCAAGAAATTTGATCAGTTGTCATTTCTCATATTTTCTTCCACACTGTTAATGTTCTCCACTTTTATCATTATTGAAGTCTCTTCTTGGCAGTTCCCTCGGATTTAAAAAAGAAAGAAAGAAACCTCAGATTTCTGGCTAACTGCATACTATCAAATTTTTTAAATATCTCCACCTACTTATACTAGGAATTAATTCCAGTCTTAGCACTTCATAGATTCAATACTCAGGCAGAGTTCTGCTATTGTTTTCTTCTATAAAGCTGCTACAATTGTCCCTAATCACACTTATTCTATATTTTTATACAGCCGCAACAGCATGTTTCACAGTCAGGATTATTCTCCACATTGTTGTCTGCAGTCAAAGTCACTCAAAGAATCCTTATGGTCCTAGGCTAAACATATATAACAGCTTCCTTACAATAATGGCTGAGAATCCCAGCATTTCTCGCCTAACGTAAGTAGTTAAAATAGGATAGGGTTTTTTGTGTATGTGTGAAAAAAGTTGAAATAAAACTTTTTTAAAAGTTCAAGTGAGAAATGGGGAAAAGGTTGAAAAGGACTCCCCTACCGTCTAACAATATTAAAGTCAGCCTCAAATTTACAAGCGTACTCAGCCACATCAAACACGCTAGCTTCAAACACATGGACCGGCTTCAAACCCGACAACTTCAAACCCGGAAGCTTCAAACACACGCGGCAGCTTCAAATGTGGTAGCTTCAAACATCCTTATGGCAGCCATTTTGCTCACGCTCAAAAGAGCATAACCTTAGACACCTTAGGCAGACACCTTTTCCACTAGGCTACACAGAGTCTTTGTTATAAGAAAAGAATTATTGGAATTTGTCGACGTTAAATTAGCCCATAGAGGGAGCTCACATCGTCCCACAAATGTACAATAATTGGAACATACTGTAATTTAAAACATATTTCTATTAAGATCTCTATAGAGAGGCTATGAGAGGTCAATACTGAGAATTTCTTACTTCATATCAACCTCTGAATGCCCATAAAATTTAATTCAAATTAGACCCCATTGGCCACGTACTTTGTAGTTTCACCCAGAAGTAGAGAATTTGATTACATATACTTCAAGATAAATCTCAATTCTTATCATTATTATTTGCATGTAATGCTGAAACATGCAAGACTACAATGAGAATAAAGTTATAGTAATTGGGATTGCCATGACAATGCTCTTGATCCATTGTTAAAGTTTCTCTAATACAGCTCTTTCTACAGCTTTCCTAGTCTAGCTATTTTATCTTGCCATGCCCTATATTGCATGCTGAGCTTTATATATATATAAAAATTAATGTAACGAATGCAATATTTTTTTACAGAACCTACAGACACCATAATCCTGAAGATACATGGGAATCACAGCAGCATAGGAAACAAAATATAGCATCGGAATAATAGGAGTCTTAAACAAAAGGTTAAATAACAACTAAATAAACTAAAATAGGTAATAACATGAAATATTTAAAATAGTTAATAAACAAAAGAAATGAAATAAAAATATAATTCCATACAAAGCATTTTATGCTCATCTGAACATTATTTTGGAATACATAATAATTCCATTTTGTGGTTAGGATAAAGAAAATCACAAGCACCTCTGTTTATATCTTTATGGAGATGGAATGATTTCCTGTAATGACTAAAACATCACTGTAAATTTGAACTATTTATGCATTTTCAAGTGCCTTCTATCTCTTTTCCTCACCCTTTTAGTGGAAATGGCTTTCTGCTCCTTTATTTCCCACATCTATATGATTATTTGAATTTGGTTTGGAAGTATCTCAATGTGTCACAAGAATAAATGACATTTGAATATATGAGGAATATGAAGGGTGAATGTTTCTAAAAGTAAAAGGTGTTAAGGGATTGACCTTCAAATCTATTAACAATAAAAAGTAAGTAAAAAGAAAAAAATGCACAAAGAATTTCCTGGTTTAATATGATATAAAATTTCAAAGTCAAAAGTGTAATCACCAGATATAAGAAACACACTATTGTTTCAGTCTTATGAATACTGCTACTTACTTTAGGATTATACAACATTTCACAGTTTTTCTCCCTTTTGGGCATGGACAATTCTTTTTTCTTATGTCTTTAACTACATTATTTCAAAAGTTCGATATTTGATTGCTTTAAAATTCTGCATTCAAGTCAACATACCTGATGGCCATGGTTTTTCATTTTCATATATTTTCCCTACAATGGGCTGGTACTATATTCTCAATTTTCTAGTTTGCTCTCACAGCTTTCTGTCTCTTTTGTCCCCATCAGTGTTTAATTTGATTTTGTTTACAGATGTAGCAGCATTCCTAGTGCCACGAAATAGACATATTAGCATCCTTTTTCTTGTGAGACCATTATTTCAAAATAATCCAGTTATCAATTCTATATATCATTTTCCAGTAATAGAAATAATAATTGCTTATTCAATTCCAAAATATACTGTTCCAAAATATACGGTTGCATTTTAAAGTTTTTATTGGGAAAGGAGAATAGTCTAAGAATAAAATAAATTAAAATAGTAAAAATGAACGAAATTTTCTCCATGTTGTTTATTTTGCAACAGTTTAAAGTAATCTTTCTTCCTTCCTATTTTTAAAGTCAAAATGGAAGAGGCATAAAGACAAAAATTTAAAAATCAGGATAGAAGGTAAAATATTCTCTTACTGGATTTTAATGAGTAATTCCTTTTTTATTCTTGTTTAAAGATCCTAGATATTTAGATGTTCAAATTTAAAGAAACCTGATTAAGATTTCTGTACTTTTTTCTGTTTTGTGATATGTTGTTTTTCTATTTGGGCAAATTATTGGAGGAGAAATAGCATTACTACTATGATGACCAACATCACCACCGACATTATATAAAAGATACAGCAACTTAGAATCTAGGAAATATGATATAAAAGAAATGGATGTTATAGAAAGAGAATGATTGAGAGAAAAATGATTGATTGGCTACAGGAGGAGTATGTTCTGGGAGAAAATATCACAGTGACAATTCTTAAACAAGGTAATAAAAGAAGTCATCTAATTTCACCTTTCCTATTGATTAGTAGTTGTTATTGGAAAAGATGGTATCAGATCCTAATGATGTCCTGCTAGTATTTAAATAGGCAAAGGATAATATTAGTTGCATATATGTTAGAATTTCCCAATCAGTTCTTCCCATAAGATTTGTTTGTTTACTATGTTTCTATTATAGTATAGTAATATTTCTGGTAGTAGTGTTCTAGTATTTATTACTAGATGAAGATCTAAGGATGACCACATTTATTCTTAAGTAAGCAGATGTTTAAGCATACAATAAAAAAGATTTTTGAATGGTAAGGATTACACTATATACTGTAACATGTTGCTACCAAAATTAGTACATGATGAAATGAAAAAAATCCCTGAAATTGTACTAGGCATTCTTTTAATATTACGTTATCTTTCCAATTTCAAATGAAGTTGACATTTTTCAATTTCGGTTTTAATTTTGTTTGGATTGATGGAATGGGTGGAATGGGCTTTCTTTACATATAATTTTGTATGTTTATAACTTCATGGTTTTGCATAAAGTTATATCAAAGCAGCAATATTGATACAGTTCCAAGGTCACAATGAACAACAGGACAAAAGGAATTGGAAGTTAATTAATCAACAAGGCTTGTCCTGTAGTTATAGACAGAAATGTTTGTTGGGCATTCTCATTACAATAGTGTTTAATGTTACATTAGTGCTGCCTACAGTTTTTAAAAATAATCTATGCATCCAGAGCAAACCATAGACTCTACATCTAGAATGCCATGAAATAAGAACAAGAAACAAAACTCTTCACTTTCAGGGGAATATTAAGAGCTCCGCTCCATTTATTTTTTGAAGTGCCCAATGAAATCCAGTTTCAAAATTAATTAAGTTTTACTAGTTATTTATTTTGTAACACAGCCATGTAAATTAATTCATTTTGTGATCCAGCTATATAAATCTGAACATCAAAATTCATAAGAAGGAATCCTCATTTCTCCATTCTCAGAATTTCCAACAAATTGTCCTTCCTTTTTTTTTATTTCTAACTTTTTGTTGAGATGTGTGGCTATAGAAATCAATGAATGAATGAATGAATGAATGAATGAATGAATGAATGAATGAATGATAAATTGCTCCTCCTCTGAGCTTCCTATTTTATGCTTTCCTTTGTGATACTGTAGAGTACCTTGCTTCCTTCCTTCAAATATAATTCCGATGATCAATTTCCTTTAATTAATGTGCTTAGTATTTTAGGTGATTCATTATTCTAAGACTATAACTATGGAACACTGGGAAAGGAATTAACTAAAGGGCTTCAGGGAGAATTGTCTGTTTCTCAAGAAGAGCCATCTTCAGAGCCACAAAGATAGGCAAGTTAAAAATGCTTAGTCCCTTCATCCTCTGAAGCATCTTTAAATGTGCCATTTAGTCTTTCCCTTTATTCCTTGGTGAAAAGATCTCATTTTATGGAATGGTGCTTGCAGAGTTTTTGTACGCAATCTTCAGATCTTATTTCATTAAAACAATCAGTAAAATGTTGATCATTTACACATTTTCCTGAGTTCTGTCAGAATTTTTTTATCACACTAAAAATAGAAAGCTCTGTAGAAAGTGATGAAATATTGATGCCAGTGCAACATATCTCCTTAGAATTAAAAACAAACAAGTAAACAAACTATGGATGTAAAATCTAAATGTGTAGCCAAATAGCAAAGCTGCAATGCTTTAGTCCTCATGCATTTGAAATTATTGGCTAATCCTGAATATTGGTAACGGTATGTGGAAAAGATCTTGGGAGGCAGGGCAAAAAGATGCTGCCTAGGGAATGGATAGATAACAGACAGCATAGCCTGCAGCTGCATAATAGGGGTGAGCAAGAGGTTTCTCAGATTGTAAAGAAGATGGTGGGAGATTTCAGACTGATTCTGTTAATGTAGCCTTACACTAAAGTAGCATGAGCTCATCTGCTTGTGTTTCCTCTCTGGTCAATCTGGTAAGACTGATAATACTTTTTAAATCTGCAGGCCTCTAAAGTTTTATCTGGGTGTAAGTTTAAATGGAGTTTATACAACAGATTTTTTTTAATGTTATTGCTTTGTAAGCAGAGCTATGTGAAAACATCTTCTTATAACTTTTAAGGTAGAAGAGGCATTGGAGGAAGAGGAAGATGGGAAGTGTTCCTTGGGGATTGCTTTTAGTTTAGCTATAGAAACACTGTATCCCAACATCTTTTTAATATGTCCCAAAGATGCATACTTTTGTCCTTTTTGTATGTCATAATGAACATACCAAACAGGCAGAATTTGCGACACAACAGTGTAACCAGGGGTGAGATTCTACTGATTTGGGCCAGTTCAGGCAAATTGGTAGCTCCAATGATCAGCTGGGATCAAACCAGTTTACTCCAATGATCAGCTGGATCCTCCCGCCTACCCCTGCACTTTACTTACCTTTATTTCTTTTGTTTGAAGCCCAGCTGATTGGTGCGACAGAGTGGATTGCCGCATCTCAGGTGTTTTACTCACCGAGGCTGTAGTAGAAGGTAAGTTTTAGAGCTGAATTCAAACGCACCGCACACACGCTCAGCGAACCAGTTGTTACACCAGTTGAATCCCATCACTGAGTGTAACTCTGTTTTTTATCATTTTTCCCCTTGTCCATCCTCCACAGATGCCCTGTGATTATTTTAATGAAGTGAATAGTAGAACAGACTGCATGTTTTAAAACAAGACAGTTCAATGGTCTGTAGTTCCTGAACATGTTATTTCCTTTACAAATACCAAGGTCAAAGGTTATTGTGCTATTTTCTGATTTCAAACTTCATGTATTTCATTGACAAGAAAGAGATGCCTCCCTCCCAGTTATTCTTCTACCTATTGCATTTCACACCTTCCTCCTTCTCCCTAAGGTTGTACTTTTATCAACTTTTATTCTCTGTTAATTTATTGAAAATCTATTTAGAATATCAATCTAAGTATTTCATGACTGAAAATGTAATGTTTTTGTTTCTTATGGGGAGTTTGGTTCAGGAGAGGAGATCCATGCTTCTTGCCTCAAAAAGTAGCATTGAAGGACATACCCTATTTACCTGAACATCCCAAATTCTTCCCAGCTCATAACAGGCCGTTACCTAAATTTCACAGGGTCTTGTTGATTTCTTGGCAGTTCATATCTCATCCAGTTATAGGTGATGAAATGAAAGAGCTGTTTTAAGTTCAGCCTCACACCAATTTACACATGCAGTGAAAATTGCATGTGTACCAGTATGTCATATGCACGAAAGTGCAGAGAAGCTCAGTGTCACAAAGTTGCTTCTTTGCAGGAATTATGCAACAGTTAAGATGACCTTTTTTCTTTAAAAAAAATGTTTGCCCTAGATGAAATTTGGCAAACAAATAACTTTGCATCTCTTTTTGAACACTTATTGCCAGCTGTGGCTGCAGTTACATCTTTGAGTTCTGTGAAATCTGTTTCCTGTAATACTAGCTGACCACATTGAATAACTATGAAGCCCTTGTTTTACCATGCTAAGTAAAGTGGCATAATTTGCCAATACAGTTTTCTCCCTCTCCATATAGATTTCAGATTGCCCTCATAATCTCTTGTGCTAAAACCTGCATTTTCTTATGTCAATTTTCTTGTCCTACATACAGCTCCTAGTGTGAAGGGTTCAGTACTTACAATCTAGTTGCAGACTGTGTAAAATAAGAGATAGAAGATGAGGTACAAAAGGCATGGTGACCTTGACAGATCTTACTGTTATTAAGAAGAATTTCCGAGTGAAAAAAGATTTAAGAGTGAAAGAAACTTGAATTTCTGACTTTTTTTTGCAGCTTTTGTTCTTTTATGTAGCCTTAAAAAAAAAAAAAGCATCTTCCTGTATATATCAACCTACTTACTGATCAATTGCCTATTTTAATTCTTTAATAAAAGGCAAATGACAGACACATATGATTTACTTATACCTGAAATCTCAAGCACCAATTTCATCTGACAAAGTGGATTTTTAATACAGTATGATCTCCCTCAGAGTGTTCGTTCATATTAAAAGCTGTTGTGGGAAACAAGGTCGGAGCATAAGTTTCTTTAAGGTGATTTTGTGGGAACGTGTAATAACAGTTTTTATCTGAGGCAGATTTTATTGTTATTTAATGTCACTTGTTGTCCTGGGAGGGTGAATATCATGAAAAGTAGGAAAACAGTCTATTAAATAAAACAATAGCAATAAATGTTTACTATTGTTTTCCCTTCTATAGACTATTAGGTTTTAAAATATAATAATATCAAAAACAATACAAGTGAAAGGAGAAATACAGTCACACCCACCAGTTGTTCCCTTAATGCTGGCCATTCAATCTACCCCATATTCAATATCTTTGCACTAAATAGAATATCTCAATATATTTACAAGTTTGTAGAGGAATACCATCCTCCCCAAACTCTTGCCCTCCAAATTTGACTAGCTATTCTAAGAATGTGTTGTGGCCTGCCACAGGCCAGCAGAGCTGGCAGCAGATTCGGACAGTGAGGAGGTTCGGGAGGAACATGGGCCAGTCCTGGAGTCTGGGGAAGGCTCTGATGAGTGCTCTGTATCAGAGGCAGAGATGGGGCCAGGGCCGTATGACAGGTATCAGCTGCCTTTGGAGTCAGACATTACTGAGGCAGATGAACAGCTGGAGCCTGTTTCCACTGTGCACATGTGCAGAGTTGCCAGATGAAGGGAACAGCTAAGGAACAAGGGTCGACTTGGGAGTAAGGCCACAGGTGGACAATGAAGGGCCCCTCCCATAGGGAATAAAAGAGGAGCAAAAGGGGAGGGGTGTTTGCAGGAGACAATTAGTTCATTCCTGCATTCTTGCCAAGTATTGTGGTGTCTGAAAGATATCGGCCTGGCCACTCTCCAAGCCTGATAAAAGTCAGTAATCGTGAACTATTTTGAAAGACTGGGGGAGAGGAAAGACTTTGCTGGAGAGGAATTTGCTGTAAATTAAATAAAAGAGGTTTATATGGACGAGGACTCGGCTTTGGGCTGCTGGGGAAGCCTAGGTCAGAACAGAATGGTACACTCAACTCAGTTGGGCAATGGGGAAAGGGTAATATAACTAGGAGGCCCAAACCAGTGGTGGGTTCCTCCCGGTTCGGCCCAGTTTGGTCGAGCCGGTAGTTTTGTTCAGGAGCTGGCCTCTCCCGCCCACCCCCGCCTTATTCTTACCTTTTATTTCTTCTTTTTTAGCCCAGCAGGGTGGATTGCTGCACCTCAGCTGGGCAGATTCGTAACACGCTTGCGATGGCGATCGCGCACAAAGCGCGTACACGAAGAGGCGATCATGCGCAAAGCGCATGCACAAAGAGAACCAGTAGTACAGCCGGTTAGAACCCACCACTGGCCCAAATGTAGAATTTTGATTAGCATGGAAAGGGTTCGCATCCACCTGTCTAACCCTTCTGTGTTGTTCCACCCAGTGCACAAATTTTGGCACTTGATTTTGCCAGTATTGGAAACAAAACAGAAGCAGTCCTGCTCCTCTCAGCTAAGAGAAAGGAGTTCCAACAGTCAGGTTACCTGAACTGCAAAAATAAAGGTATCTGCTTCTCCTCCCACATCATCACTTTCACCAATTTAGAGAATGTATTAAGTGGGCCCAAGTGTACAGTAATCAAGTGCAGAGGAACAAAATGATGTGCATGCATATATGAACGAATGCTCAGACAAGTTGTTCATTCTAATTCCTGATTGGGAAATGTTTCATTTAATGAGACAACCGTTTATGTATCTGCAGCTGCTAATGTTATGACAGGCAAGGAATTCTCAATAACCAGGAGGCACAGCTTGAACTATAGCTGACCAAGCCAAATGCTTCAACGTCCGTGGAAACCAATGAACTTGAAGAATTTCTTTTCCCCTCTACTAACTCGCCTTCTCAGTGTCTTCATTTTCGGACTGCCATTCCTCCAGGATTAATTATAAATAGTTATCTACTGATATCTACCATAATACATATTGCTTCCAAGCACGCATCAGTGAGTTCTGTAATAGCTTGTGTATATACTCAAAATGTAAAACAATATATTCATTGATAAAGCTCATGCTATACATTTCTGTGCTTGCTCTTAGATTTAATGATGCAATTGGACAGAGGTACAGCAAATGGGAGATAATGGATTCACACTGAATATTAAAATCCAAGCTGAAAGCAAGCATGCAACTCTTTGGGTTAAGGAGGTGGGGTGTTTTTTTAAAAAAAATCTACCCCACAATATTATCCATTTTCATACTTCTTGATTTAATTCATTTGTGAAAGATACAGGTAGATATATTTGCCTTTTCCACTCTATACCAAGAGAATAAAACTTAAACCCATATCTTTTTACTTCCCTTGATACTTGAGAATACAATAGAAAATCTTTCAGCCTCTTGGGACTTTGGAAACCTCTTTCTTTTCTGCTTTCTGTAGAAGAAAGATGCTCTCGATACTCACTGGACCTTTTTCTCTTTAGATCTCCTATTGCCATCTCAACCCTAATTCTCCCTCTCTGTTCCCCAAAGGACAGTCCTGCTTATAAAGTGAGTTTGAAAGTAGTTGGTAGCTTGAAATTACCTGGGTGGGAGACCACCAGGAAATACTAGAGTTGAGATTCCTGGCATCTTACAAAGAGGCAATCCCAATCCTCTTTCTACTGTTGCCAAGAAAACTGCATGGAAATTCCATGAAATCGCCAGGAATGAATCTTACTTTAAAGAAACTATATTGTTTTTTAAAAAGCAAGAGATTGAACAATTTAATAAATTTAAAATATCTGGTTAGAACAAATTAATATTTGTTAATATTAGTAATATTATTAACTAATATTTTTTTTGCTAAAAATCTTAGCATGGGGGGGAAAGCAAGTAACTTCAGTAGCAGGTCTCTTGAAGAAGGCTAACCTATGTTAGGAATCATGGAGAAAAAAAAATCTTGTAATGATACAGAGAACAAACAGCCAGTTTGCTCCAGTGGTTAAGAACCAGGCTAGAAACTGAGAGACCATGAATTCTAGTCCTGTCTTGGGCATAAAAGCCAGCTGGGTGACTTTGGACCAGTGACTGCTTCTCAGCCCAACTCACTTCAGAGGGTGGGTCTTGTGGGCAAAATAGGAGGAGGAAGGAGTATTAAATATATCAGCATCCTGAGTTGTCTTCTTTTTTTTTTTATCTTTCAAAATCTTTCAATTGGTCGAGATTCAACTGGGTATGTTATCTATCCACCTGCCTGTTAGAAATTCTGTATATAGCCCTACAGAACCGACAGTGCACAGTCCACATGTACTTTTCTGCTTACTGCAACAAGGAAGCAGAAAACTTTATACAGAGAAAAGACATAGGGTATACCATAGATGTAACTACAAACTTATAAACACTGCCTTCTACTGGATATTGCTGTAGTTGCTGTACTAAATACATGAACAATGTATTCTAACACTGCCTTTATCCAAAGTATTTTTTGACAAAATCTTGATTTTCTGACTCTTGTTTTAGTCATTTAAGGCAGCTGATCTTGAGCAGTAAAAATAAGTAGAAAATATTGGAATGACAGGAAGTGAAGGAGGGCTTTGTGAAATTTTCTAGATCAGGTATATTAAAAAATGACAATGCCCCGTTTTATATTGATAGATGAGACAATAGATGAGATAAATAGATATTCTGCCTAGACAATACAGAATGTCTGGAGATTTTTATATTGTTTCCCTCATTGTATCTCCCTACATTTGTTTTGGTTTGAAGGTATTTCACCCCATCAGGATCCTTCTTGATGGCTCTGACAGGCTTGGGGATTGAATTTCATATAAGACATACAAACATTTGTCCATTTGATCATTTTAAATATCAAAGCATATATATACTCCCATCCATATGTGACTTCCTGGAACCATTTGCTTCCATTGCCCAGTATACAATGTTCCTGAAGCTTTAATCCACAAGGAGTCCTTAGGCTTATTTCTGTTAGTGTGGCCTTTAAGATAGCCCAGGATGAAGAAAGTTAACATGGAACATATTAATTTTGAAATGATTTGTTAACATTCTCTACAAGGCAGAAATACATTTACTCAGCTATAGAATGCCTGAAAAACCACAAGGAAATTATAAAGTTGTCCTTCATTTGCTTTCTGATTGATTATGTGCTGCCAAATTAATATTGTCTTTTTGCAACCATAGAGATTGATCTTCTCCAGGATGTCCTCAACCTAGCCCTTCAGATCTTCCAATGGTACACCCATCATCTTTGTAATTGAGTCCATCCACTTTGCTGCTGGTTGTCTTCTGCTTCCTTTCACTTTCCCCAACATTATGGATTCCTTAACAGAGTTAGGTCTTTGTGTAAAATATGACAATTTAAGTCTTAAGTAAGAATTGTTTGCTTTGTTCTACAGTTCTACAGTAATTTCTACCCTAGTCATTTGTGTTATTATAATTTAGTTGTTATTTATCAAATAACTTGACATTTGCTATCAAGGCTAATTGTTCCAGTCTATCAGGATTAATCAGGGGCTACACTGATATTTTTAATTAAAGCTACAAAAGTTGCTTTTCTTACAGCCACAACTAATGTTAGGTCTTGGGTATTGGTGAAAAATGAATTATCAGGGATAAAGGACATTCTAAAAGGGCTAGCAGGACTAAACCTGAAGTGCCTTGATTGGATTTAATTCCTTAAAAATAGAACACACCTTTTAAAATTTTTATTTATCATATTTATATACCCCCTCTATGTACCTCCAGGCAGCCTACAAAGAGATTAAAAGATCCTTAAGCACATATGAAAAGTACAAAAATATATAATTATGAAAAGGCTAAGGGAGAGGTTCAGATTATGATCAATGAAGTCACCTTATCCGATCACTGTTCCCTTGCAACGCCCAGATCTGCTGATGCAAGCAGGTTTTAAGGGACCTCTGGAAGTTCAGCAAAAATGGGGCCAATCTTATTTTAGATTAGCACGTATTAAAGATTGTGATTCTTTCATGTGATATTTTTCATAACATTCTAATCAGAAAACTGCCATTAATTTCCACAAGCAGTCACGGTTCTTGCTGGACTAGACTTGTTGCAATATGGTAGGTGAATTGTGATCTTTCCCCTCTATGAGCATTGTGTCCTTGCTGACCTTCCTCAGATTGAAGCTGCCTCTGTGGAAGTTTCAGGACAGGCTGCTCTGACATTCTTTTAAAATCACCTCATTACAGCAGCCAAAACTAATCACAAGAATATTACCTGATGACAGGTGCATTTATTCTGTCAATTAAATCAGATGGTGAAATCGAAATGTGCCCCAAATCTCCCTTGTTTGCATTATCCATATTGGCATTTCTTGGCTGGGGTTGGCTGCCAATTGGAAGTCATCCAGGCCCAGTAGTGTCACTTTGCAAGATTAGGCCAGCAAGTTTCCATGTGTTACCGCAACCATCACAGGGAGACTGGAGCAGGGCGACCCTCCAAGAATGTTACAGGATCATGTTAAAATGTATTAAATGAAAAAAAAAAAAGAAAGAAAAAGAAGGCACAAGGAATAGGGTTGCATTTAATTTTCTATTTTTTTTATTTAATAGAAAAGCTAGATTGTGTTTAGGTGTAGAAGTGCAGCTGCCAAAGCAGAGAGGTAGCATCAGGAAAAATATTTTTTAATAGTCTTCCAATTGTACTAAATATGCATGAGACACAAAATGCAGAGACCTGCCCTCGTTATAAGGCTCTTTTGTATAAGAGAGTTTCTCTAATGTAAAATAAAAAAGAGGCTCTGATTATAATTATTCACTCCATCTGCTTCCCCCAGTTTTAATTATGAAGAACAAACAGGGCAAGGGGGTAGAAAGGTGTCATGAACCGATTACAACCAGAGGCTGCAAAGAGGCGGCTGAAGGCTAATTAATATGTGTGTGGGAGGGCCGGCACCAGTCAAGCTAAGGGCTGCAATGAATCACTGAAATTATCTGAAAAAAAACGGGAGAAGAGGGTAGTTTGATGGGTGCAATTTTGTACCCTTTTCCAATACTTTTCTGCCATCCCTTTCAGTAGAGTCTTCTTAAAATAGATGATTTCATAGGTCTGCATTACACAATTAGGATTCCAAACCAGCAGATATGTTTTGGGAATTTGTAATTCAAAACTGAAGACGGCCAAGATCTAAAAGGTTGGTTAGATATTCTAAACATGAATGGAAGTGGCATTTGAAAATGCTGGAAAACAAAGACTAAGTAGTTATTTTAACAAATTCATTGTTATTTTAACAGAATAAAATCTTGGTTTTAAAAAAGAACAAATATTTTATATCTTCATTCCCACCTTCAACATATGAACCCCATTATGGCAAACTTTTAATACATTTGCAATTGCAAATATTGCTTGGAAGAACATATTACCTGAAAAGAATGCAATAAAAAGTGTAAGGAGGTTTTTTGCAAATAAATTAAAATGATTAATTTACTATTTATTACCCTTGTACCCACCCTTTTCCTAAGGAATTCAGGGAGGTTCCCCTGACCTTTACAAAACATGTCATTCTCTAAAGAACTTTATAATATCTTGTAGAGTAGGACGTAGTGACTAAGTCAAAGTCACTGTACTTATGGCCCTAGGGTGACTGTAGTTGAAAATAACTTCTGATCAAGAATATGGCAACAAGGTCAAATTAACCTAGGAAAGCATGGGAAAGGACACTACAACATTTCAACTGCATTTTATCATTACCATTATTTCATTTAATAGAGCCAAAATTATATTTATTTCAATATTTCATAAATATTGAGACTAATACATCTTTGTATGTTTCTCTATATATAATCCAAATATATGTGTGTGTGTGTGTGTGTGTATACATATAGATAAAAAGGATGCGGTGGCTTAGTGAGCTGAGCTTGTCGATCGAAAGGTCAGCAGTTCAGCGGTTCGAATCCCTAGTGGCGCATAACAGGGTGAGCTCCTGTTACTTGTTCCAGCTTCTGCCAAACTAGTAGTTCGAAAGCACATAAAAAATGCAAGTAGAAAAAATAAGGACCACCTTTGGTGGGAATGTAACAGTGTTCCGTGCGCCTTTGGCGTTTAGTCATGTTGGCCACATGACCAGAAAGACGTCTTCAGACAGCTCTTCAGCTTTGAAATGGAGATGAGCACAGCCCCCGAAAGTTAGGAACGACTAGCACATATGTGCGAAGGGGAACCTTTACCTTTACCTTTATACATATAGATACATATAAACACATAAGTATATATTAGAATATTACATCATATAAAGATTACATAATTTCCCAGCAAGGAAATTATGTACATTTTCCAGTCAATTTACATAATATCCAACAGACCTAGAAAATAAGTAAACCATTTTTTGATATTCTTCAATAGGATCACACTGTGTAATATATGTAGCCTTTAAAATTAAGCCTTTAGTGTCTGTCTCTACTTTTAAGGTGGATAGTTTACTCACAGCCACACCGGATGTGGTCTAATTTTATGATTAGTGATGTAGATATCATCTGGTTTTCATATAACCCCAAATTATGAGTTCTTTAAAAAGAATTGATTGAACCTTATATAATCACAGTCGCCACACTTACGCACACACAATATAAGCTGTATTTGTCAATGAAGATATTGAAATGATAGATAGCTTTTGCCTTTTAGGGTCAATCATTGATAGCAAAGGAATCAGCAGTCAAGAATTACAATGCATTTGTAGGGTAGCAATGAAGGCCTTGGAAAAGCTATTCAGATGTGTGATATGTCTACACTGACAAAAAACAGAATCAGTAAGGCAGGGTTGAAATCCAGCAGGTTCTGGCAGGTTCTGGAGAACCAGTAGCGGAACGTTTGAGCAGTTTGTAGAACCGGTAGCGGAAATTTTGAGTAGTTTGGAGAACCAGCAAATACCACCTCTGGCTGGCCCCAGAGTGGGGAGGGAATGAGGATTTTGCAGTATCCTTCCCCTGCCGCACCCACCAAGCCACACCCACCAAGCCACACCACCCCCACCAAGCCACCCCCACAGAACCAGTAGTAAAAAAATGTGGATTTCACCACTGCAGTGAGGAATAGTTTTCACTGTGACACTCCATTAGAAACAAAAGTTAGGTTTAAGCAAAAGTTAGAGCAGTTTAGAAAGAGCATTGATGCTTTTGAATTTTAATATTGGAGAAGACTTGAGAATAGTTAGGAAAATAAACAATGCATCACAGAGCAAACCAATCCAGAGTTCTCCCAGAAGAAATGACCAACCTCAAAAGTGTAATATTCTGGACACATTATGCAAAGATTCAGTTCTCTTGGAAAGTCCATAATGCTGGGAAAGGTGGAAAGATAGAAAAGAGGAGTAGCAGGGAAGATGAACTTGATTATAGTGGTAGTGGCAGTACTGTTGGAAGAGCTGAGAAAGCTCTTGTGAACAGATCATTTTGGAGAAGAACCAGGAACAAGTTTATGACACATAATCAAAATAAACTCCCTATGCAATATGAACATAAATATAATTTAATGCTAATGCTAACTACTTACCGTATACTAATGAAAGAATGTATTCATATTATATATTCATATTATATTGTGCTGCCTTATTTTTTAAAAAAGTGTTTGAAAACTTTACCCTTGGAAGATCTTTGTACTATGACCATAGAAGAGAGGAATCATTCAGCAATTCCCATCCTCCTGTCTTCTCTGAGGTACAAAAAAGCTATGAAAACTTCTGATAATTTATATCTTATATCCTTAGTATAGATTTACAAATACGCCACTTTAAAAAAAAAACCCTCTGTATGATATTATTCCTGTTTAAATGTACCATGAGTGCATATAATTATATTTTAGTTTTCTTTAGTAGTTTAACTACAACAATTGTCTAGTTAATAATAGATTTATATATTTATCCTTTTTTAAAAAATATAACAAAATCTGCATTGCCAAGAAACTACTACCTATATATTTACAATTGGATGTACATCTTTTTTTAAAAAAAGAGGAAAGAAAATAAAATTATAAATAACATTCTCATTTTTTTGGTGTCTTCTATATTTTCCTAATTTGCTGGCAGAACAAATATCTTTGTTAGCGAATGTGTTTTGGGACAACTTTCTGGCAGTTCTAAACAAGGCAAATAAATGGTTTTTCATCTTCTTGCTCTGCTGTTTGCAAACTGCTCTTCTCCCCTGGTAGAACAGCTCACTCTTTTGGCTACAGCAGCGTTCCTGATGGTCCCTCCCTCCCTCCCTCCCTCCCTCCTCCTCCTCGTCCTCTCCTCCTCCTCCTCCTCTGTATACAAGCCAAGTTTCAGAGTGTGATACTTGTATGACTGTAACCTTGTTGCTGGTATCCTTAAAATTTATATTGACTGTTTCCCTATGACTATCATTATGTGTTGTACCTTATGATTCTTGACAAATGTATCTTTTCTTTTATGTACTCCGAGAGTGTATACACCAAGACAAATTCCTTGTGTGTTCAATCACACTTGGCCAATAAAGAATTATATTGTTTCTGTCACTAGGATCAGCAACTTTCATATTCTTCAGATGCAATTCATAGAGATATTTTTAAAAAAATACAATTGCCAGAAGAGAGTGTCCTTTTGATTCACTGTAGAAAGCCAGTGATTTGGTTTTGTGACCTTTTATTAATTCTCTATTTTTACTATAATATAGACATCCATGCATTAAAACTTATCATTTGTAAAAGCTGATGAAGTAATATAGGGTGCTGCAAGACTGTTATATTTTTAGCATTATGTTATTTATAGTATCTGAACAGGGATAGGCTAATACTACCATCGAGATATTCTGGATGACAATTCCCACTATCCTTCATCATTGGCCATACCCCTGGATAGAGCTTTTGGTTGATATTACTAAAAATATTTGGAAGGAATCTGGTTGCACTGGTAACTAAGGATGAACAATAGAGACTGATTCTTGTCCATAGCTGCTTTACGTTACTACACACTGTAGTGTACTATTTTTAAATTCATGCAGGCTTCTGAAAGTTGAAAATACCTTTTTTTCTGAAATGCCCTTCGGAATTTATTCTGAAACGTTAGTGTCATACTACAATCTAATAACTGAAACACATTTGCAATGCATATAAAAAGGGACAGGGTTTTTAATTGTACAATTGCAATGCCAACTTGCCTTTTTGGACATACCCACAAACACATTCTGGAGTCATTGATGTAATAGCTGCACAGTTGCTTTGCCTCAGTTATCTTCTGCTGAATCCCTGTCCAAGAGGTTAGGATGATCCCAAACTGCTTTTCGAAGATCATAGAGACCTGACTCAGTCAAAAAAGGATTGGGAGAAAGATTTGTGACTTCCTTCCTGTTGAGAAGAGGCTATGTATGGCCTGCAGGTCCATGTGTTTATGTTGTATTTTTGATGTTTAACATTGTATTGCATTTTTCTATTTTACCTTTTTACTGTATCTGGAATTGTAACCTCTTGGAGTCACTTTAATTCTTAATAAATAAACAAACAAAAAGTTACCTAGATAGGGAAACCATGCAAAGAATGGCTCCCACTATTATCTTCATCACCTTTAGCAGCAGTGGCATAAGAAATCTCTGTGGTGTACTCTGTGTAATGGAGTAACATAGTATGTGTGTTGGAGAGGAGCATTGTATCTCTATTCATTAATTGGGATCATAACCAAAGGGCGGGGGGCCAAATGACAAAATATAGACCACACACAAGCATGCAGAGCTTACATTATGTCACAATGTATGTTTCATCATTGTGTTTTGTATTGGCTGGCTACAATCAAAATGTGTGTGTGTGTGTGTGTGTGTGTGTGTGTGTGTGTGTGAATCTGGTCAGGAAAATGCATGTATATTATCTCTTCTTGGGTTTCTTCTCTGCCCTCACATTATTTCTCCATTAATTTGTAGGCATATATAAGGCAGAATGCAAAAGGTAAACTGTATGTATGTGTATGTATGTAATAGTTCTCCTTATGTATATGGAGGATTTAAATGGGAATGTTGTGAGAGAGAGAGAGAGAGAGAGAGAGAGAGAGAGAGAGAGAAGGAGGGAGGGAGGGACAGAGAGAGGGAGGGAGGGAGGGAGGGAGGGAGGGAGAGAGAGAGAGAGAGAAAGAGAGAGAGAGAGAGAGAGAGAGAGAGAGAGAGAGAGAGAGAGAGAGACCTTGATGTTTGATAGTTGTAATAACCTGCCAAGTGTTCTAATGGCTCGGGGATCAGGTGCAGAGCTACAGCAATAACAAGTGCTGAATAATTATCCCAGCCATATTCTACTAAACCAACCCCCCAAAGTATGAGCCATATAAGGAGGCTTCTGCTGCCTTGCCGAGATTCCCTGAAATGTTAAATCACTGGATTGGGAGCACTTCCAACATTAGTACTGCCCAGTTAGAAAGAAATAAAGCCCAGAATCCTCCTGTGGCAGTTCTAATGTCTTTGTTAATTATGAATTATGGGTAAACATACCGACTCACAGAGGTCATTCCTGTCAGCAACAATACTTTTCAAGAAAGGTTTTTTTAATCAGGGCCTTTTTCATTCTGTTGTAATGTATTTCATATATACATACATAACAACCTAGCCTCACATACAGTTCCAGAAAGTGTGTTTTGGTAAGATTTATATTGATTTTGTTCTGGGTTCCTCGCCTTCCTTTCCTGTCCCCTTTTTCTTGCTTCTACAACAAAATGATGGGAAACAGCAATATGATCTTATAGGCTAGTCAAAATGTGTAGGAGAATAGTTAGTATGTAGGCCAATCACTTCTCACAAGCCTCAAGATGTTGAAGGCTGGATAAGACCTGCTTAATTTATTCCACTTACGTGACAACTGCCAAACTGAAATCTGTCCTGGCATCTCATATAAAGAGAATGGAAATAATATTATGTGTGGATATGACCTAATGATCTCATTGGCACAACATTGTTTTGATTAGACAGTCATGGTTGCTATACATTGAACTATTGGTACTGCTCTGCACTTCCTTTAGTCCTCCTCTCCTTCCTTCAATATTGACTCCTTGAAAATGTTCTGTAAACTCTGTATCAATGTGATTAGAAATATAAAGGGGATCTGATTGGTGCAGAGAAACTAAAATGCATATTCTTTGCTTCCTCTTTTGAGAGAGAGAGTGTGTGTGTGTGTACCTTGGTTGTATCATTATATGACCTTAAAGAGTTTTGTATCCCTTCATTGTATCAGTTAGTTAGTGTATCTTGGAGTGTAAAAGTGAAGGTGAAGTCTGCAATCTTAGATATATTTACTTAAGGAAGAATTCTACTGTATACTCTGAAGCTTACTTTTGGGTTAATTTTTCACAAAATTGGGAGGATAGTTTTACAATCTGAATGTGCAAAATCCTAATTTTATTTTCTTAAATTTGTGAAAAACAAAATCCAAAATAGTTGTATTAGCATACCCCTGGGCAAAAACATATGGGTGTTTGCAACTTTCTCGTGTGCACATTTTTTTCTGGGGGTGGTTTGGTTATTTCCTCTGGTTGTTTTACTAAATAATTGAATCAAAAAGCATAGGAAACTCACATTCCTATCCATCTGGTTCTTATTTTTTCATAGTTTGTTTACTTTGAAAATGAGAGACACTGAACAGGCTGGACTGCTGGCCAAAACTATAAATTTGGTGTGGCATCTTTTACCATTTGATGGTTAAAAATATTGCATGAAAATTATCCTTCTGATCCTTTGCTGGTGATTTTTCAAGACAAAACTTCTAATTATTCAGTTTAACTTGTAATAAATGAGCACTTTGTAAGTGACCATGTCCATCCTATGGCAGCCATTTTGTGAGAACAAATAAAATCTGTTTCTCAACACCAGATATGAACACCCTCTCTTAAAGGTGCCTTATCTCTGTCTTAGAGCAGAAATCTCTAACCTGATGTACTCTGGATGCATCACATAACAACTCCCAGAGTTTACAGCCAACATGTTCTCTAGAAATCACAAGAGATGGAATTATGTATTACATCTGGAGAGCATGAAATTAATCAATGCTTCTTTAGATCACTGTTTCTAATCAGAGTACACAATACTGAGATAAATTAGTCAATAATTTAAACTGGACCATGTATCTAGGTTCTAACTGTATTTAGTGTAAGGCAGCACAGGAGATACTTGAGTGTACTCATATTTACTCATATTTTCTGTTATGTATATAGTTTTAGCGGGAGATTTAAAAGACAATGGGTCAATTGTGATTGGTCAGCTCCCTGGCCAGCAAGGTATATAAAGGGAGCTGTGTTACTGTAACCTTTGCTGAAGTTCACACTATATTAAAGAGCTGTTGTCACGCACTACCTTGCTTCTGCCTCCTCAATCGCCCAACTTAACATTGGCAATGAAGGTGGGATAGAGGCAACGAGAAGCAAGCCGAGAAAGAGCTGACAATGACAGATTCAGCCAGGCGGATGAGCCCCGTACAGAGCAGGACTACCACGATGTCTGCATATGTACCGTCAACGCCTTTTGACCCAGCCAGAGAGAAGTGGGGGTCATCCATGGCTCGGTTCGAATGCTTCCTAGAGGCCAGCAATTTACAGGGCCTCTCCGACAACAGGAAGCGAGTGCTATTCCTGAGCCACTGTGGACCAGAGGTTTTTGACATGGCTGAGTCACTATCGGAACCAACCCCGGTCCAGACAACATCGTGGCAGGCCTTGCAAGCTTCGCTGAAGGCCCACTACGCCCCGATACCATCCAAGTTCGTACAGAGGTATGAGTTCCGGCAACAACTGCAGCAAGAAGGCGAACCGATCAGCACTTACATGGCCGCCCTGCGCAAGGCAGCGATGCACTGCGAGTACTGAGACCTCGATGAAGTGCTCCTAGAGCAACTAATCTGCGGCGTGAGAGATATTCGCCTACAGAGAAGACTGCTCGCCAGGTCCAGTCTCACACTACACATCGCCCTTGATGAGGCAAGGGCCCACTAATCATCAACCAAGGTTGCAGAAACCCTCCAATGGCCAGCACCATCACAAGTGATGCCAAGGTCGGCACCAGTGCATGGTGAGGCAACCCAGACAGACAGCGAGGAAGAGTCCGATGAAGATGTCTTCCAAATGGAACGGCACAGATGGGAGCAGAAAGAATGCCGGGAGAACTGTGCAAGCTGTGGAGGTTCCCACCAATGGCAGACTTGCAAGTTCAAGGATGCCATTTGCAGACACTGTGACAAAAAGGGACATCTAGCAAGGGTCTGCCGGGCAAGTCTACTATCCAACAACAAGCCAAGGAGCAGAGCCAGCCAATCAGAGCAGGCGTGGCATAAGAGGGCCAACAAAGTTGGTGATTCAAAAAAGAGTGCAAACTTCCAGAATCACGAGGCCTGCAGCACCAGAGTTGGCCAAGCCAGCATGACCATCGAAAAGAAGGTCCACACCATAGTGGGAATAGAGGGGAGCCCTTGTGAAATGGAGATTGATACTGGGTCATCCCTATCCATCATGTCCTGGGCCACCTTGAAAGCATGATACCCATTTTAAAAAAGAGCTAACCAGTGCTCTTTTTTGGTGGATACAACTGCAGGACTACCAAAGAAACCACATCCCCGTGGAAGGAGTTGGCATGTTCCAGGTCAAGTATGGACAGCACCGGAAGAAGCTTCCCCTCACCGTGGTCAGCGAACGACTACTGAGCCACTGGGGCTGGACTGGTTTAAGGTCCTTGGAATGGGATTCACCAGAGTCCACAGCGCAAGCGTCGAGCCAGCCAGGAGCAGCAGCAGCCTGAGGGACGACCTGATAAAGGAGTTCCAGGATGTGTTCAACGATTGGCTGGGCAAGTACATGGGGACCCCTATCTCTTTTAATCTTGACCCCAATGTAGCCCTAATCCGACTTAAGGCTAGACAAGTGCCCTTTGCACTAAAGCCTAAGATTGACTTGGAACTGGACAAACTAATTAAACAGGGGCTGTTAGTCCCAGTAGACCACGCCAAATGGGAGACCCCCATCATGACACCCATCAAGCCTGAAGGGTCTGTGCACATCTGCACGGATTACAAATGCATGATTAATAAGGCTCTCCAGCAGAGCGCTTACCCTGTCCCAATCGTGCATCATTTACTCCATTCTCTGGGTCTTGGCAAGATCTTTGCAAAACTTGATCTTGCGAAGGTGTACCAGCAACTACCGGTAGATGGCGCTACCATGGAGGCACAGACTATCGTAACTCACAGAGATGCCTTCAAATGCACTAGGCTACAATTCGAAGGAAGCATAGCCCCCGGCTTGTTCCAAAGCACGATGGAACACCTACTAAAAGGACTTCCAGGGGTAGTCCCCTACCTTGACGATGTCTTTATCAGTGCCACAGATGAAAAACAACTAGGGGACCGACTGAGGCTAGTGTTGGAGAAATTCAGAATTGCTGGCCTCCCGGTCAAATGGACAAAATGCATGATAGCAGTGCCCTCTGTCAAGTTCCTGGGGTACCGGGTGGATGGAACGGGCATTCACTCCACCGAAAGCAAGATTAGGGCCATAAAAAATGTGCCAACCCCAAAGAACAAGTCGGAGCTACAAGCCTTTCTGGGTCTCCTTAACTTTTATGCCATTGTTCTGCCCCAGCTCTGGATTCCCGAGGATATAGACACACACCAATGGTCCTTATCAAATTTATTAAGTAGCAAGAATAAACCAAAGTCCAGCAAAGGTTGGCAATCAGCCCAGAAAACAAGATAAGATTTTTCCAAAAATTCTCTGTTGATAATTACAAGTTGTTTCTAGCAAGAAACTTACTAACGGCGTGTGATTTAAATAGGCTAAGGGAGTGGCCACTTATCCTCAAGCCTTACTCTCGAGGAGACCTCTTCCTCCTGAGTAGCCCTGCGTGCTCGAGCATTGAGAAGAGGCTCCTCCATTTCGCTCTCTCCACTTGAAGGAGCCTCTTGAGGTTCTGAAGGCCCTGACTGAGTCTCTGCCTCTGGCACCACATCCTCTTCAGCCTCCTCACTGTCCAACGTGAGTGCTGGCTGTGCAGGCTGCTGGTGTGACACACCAGCCTCCTCCTCGTCGGGATCAGCCACGATCCGCACAGGCCACTGGCAGGCCACAACAGCCATCTTCCTGAGAGACAAGGCAATGGTAGCTGAACCCCTACACCGACTATTGGCAAAAAAATGCAACCTGGGTTTTGGGAAAGACTGAGGCTGCCGCTTTTGCTGCCATGAAAAAACTGTTGTCCGCGGACAGTTTCCTCATCAGTACAATGCGACACTTTTGCTTGTACTAGTCTGCAATGCATCCCTCTTCGGAGTAGGGGCTGTCCTGAGCCACAGACTACTGAATGGACTAGAGGCGCCCATCACTTTCTATTCCCGCACCCTGTCCAGTGCTGAGCGGAACTACAGCCAGCTGGACAGAGAGGCCCTGGCAGCCATCTCAGGAGTAAAGAAATTCCACTAATACCTGTTTGGGCGGAATTTCGAACTTGTCACGGACCACTGGTCGCTGTTGGGCCTCCTGGCTGGGGATTGGCCCAGCCCCGCTGCCTTGTCTCCACGGATGACTCGCTGGACTATCTTTCTAGCAGCATATTCCTACCATTTTGTCCACCGGCCTGGACTGAGTTTGGGGCACGCCGATGCCCTCAGCTGATGCCCACTACCGGACATCTTAGATGACCCCACTCCGGGGGCACCAGTCCTACTCATTGACACTTTGGATTCAGGACCTCTCACTTCTGCCGAAGTGGCAGGGATGGCCGGGAAAGACTGAAGGCGGGGAATTTAAATCGTTTGCATCCAGGAGGAACAAATTGTCTATGCAAGGGGGGTGTTTACTGTGGGGCGATCATGTCGTTGTTCCCTTATGCTTAAGGGAAAAGGTTTTGCACATGTTACATGATGGCCACCCCAGGATCGTAAGGATGAAGGGGCTAGCTAGGAGTTATGTTTGGTGGCCACGAATGGATGACAACATCACCGAGTGGGTGGGGAAATGTCAACCCTGCCAAGAGTCCAGGCCAGATCCCCCCACAGCACCAGTCAGGGAATGGGAATGACCCCAGAGTCCCTGGTCTAGGATCCACATAGATCCACATAGACCCATTTCACGACCAAACATTCCTAATGATCATCAACGCCTATTCGAAATGGCTCGAGATCATCCTAATGCAGTCCATGACTTCCAAAGCTGTAATCAAGGTGCTTTGGAAACTCTTTGCCACCCACAGATTGCCTGATACACTCGTATCGGATAACGGGCCCCAATTCACTGCCACCCAGTTCGAGGGTTACCTGGCAGAATTGGGCATTAGACATGCACTCTCTGCACCTTTTCATCCAGCCAGTAATGGACTGGCTGAAAGATTTGTGAGAACGGCCAAAGAGGCACTCTCATGGTTAGACGCTGGGGATTGGCAGGCCATGGTAGATAAATTCCTGGCTGTCCAGCATGCCACACCATGCACAGTGACAGGGCATAGCCCAGCCGAGCTCCTGTTGGGCAGGAAGCTGCGGTGCATTCTTGACCGATTACACCCCAACTATTCCCCAGACGTGTTCAAGGAGGTGGACAAAAGGTTGAGGGAATTCCAGATAGGGACACCAGTGTTCACCAGAAATTACATGAATGGGCCCCTATGGGTAGCTGGGACGATTTCGGAAAACACAGATCCCAAGTCATACACCGTAGACATGGGAGATGGAAGGATCTGGCAAAGGCACATTGATCAACTCCGGAGAAGGTTGGCCACCAAACCAGAACCGCAACCCCAAAGTCCAAGCCCTAACTTCCAAACTTTTCCCATAACAGCTAGCTCAAGCCCAATGAGATCCGGGGACTTATCTGGGAACTCCGGTGTCCAGCGCCACCCCAGCGAGATGCTTCACTCAGCCAAGGAAAGCAACCCCCCCGAAATAATCCAGGAGGTTCCATTGGTGGAGCTGGGAGAAACAAAAGGTTCCTCTGACCAGCTCGATGCCACGCCTCAGACTGAACTGTGCAGGTCAACCAGGCATAGGGAACGCCCTGGTCACCTGCATGATTTTGTATGCAAATGTACACCCTAAGTGCCTTCTGGGAGGGGAAGGGTGTTATGTATATAGTTTTGGCGGGAGATTTAAAAGACAATGGGTCAATTGTGATTGGTCAGCTCCCTGGGTGGCAAGGTATATAAAGGGAGCTGTGTTACTGTAACCTTTGCTGAAGTTCACACTATATTAAAGAGCTGTTGTCACGCACTACCTTGCTTCTGCTCCTCAATTGCCCAGCTTAATATTTTCCTTAGGTCAGAAACAAGAAAAGTAAGGTCATTTAAGATGACTTCTTTTATTGGACCAGCACCATTTACTTAGTGGCTCTGGGGGGAAACAAGGTACATGGGAAGAAGTACAGGACACTGAAGCAATCGGCTTTACAACAGGAGACTGAAAATAAGTGGCCTGATAGGAGGAGTAAAATATATAGTCTAATCAACCAATGTCAAAGAACAAAGTAAATTGTTGGGGTCCAATTTATAGCAGTGGGATGCTAGATTCAGACTGCATGTACTTAAACATAAAAGCATCAACTGAGAACTATAGATGTAGGGTTTAATGATAGCAGCAGAACAAAAAGAAAATAAAGGAAAAGATACCCTCCCTCAAACAACAAGGAGGCTATGTGACATACATTAAAGATAATTATTACTTGTTAGGAGATAACCACCCATAGTCTTTATTAAGATCACAAAATAACCATGTTGGCTGTGTTAATGAGCCACAATTCAGCAGCCACATGTTTGGTGCTGTAAACTTATTTTCTTTCTTATTTGGGAGTATTCTAAGGTCAGAAGTAGAATAATAGAGGGCTGGATGTGTTTGGTTATGTGTATGTACAGTATATGAGTTCTCAGTGTCCACATCAGGATCATCTTATGTTAGCACTGATCTGTTTGGTCTTTTCTTGTGAAAAGACAAATATTTTTGTAAAGAAGGATGATGCCTGTGAAAAGGCACTGATAGCAAGGGACAACCAAGATGACATTAGACAAGGAGATCTTTTGAACGGAAATATAATTAATTACATCAGATGTGTGCTTTTTCTTTCAGGAGTTCTCTGAGGATCTCACAACATTTATTATAACTACAAGACTATAGTTTTTAAAAATATGTTTTCTAGAGGGGAGAATGGATCATGAAGAAAGATACAGGGAAAGGAAGGGAGGGATTGAGGAAACAAGGAAGACAATGTAATAATATACTGAACAACTAAACAAACACAGGAAAAAATAAACAAAACATTACACTTGCTTGAAAAAGATTGACTTTCTCTAAATATGAGTCAAAGATATAGAAAGTCAAACTGATGTGAAGGACAATAGGAGCAAATGCCTCTAAGATATCTGGTTTTGCTCTTTCTGTTCTCCAGCTCTCCCTTGAAGACACATGAATGTGCTACTGAAAGCCAGCTGCATCAGAAACAGGAATGGACTATGTTGCTTTCTCCCTTCTGGTTATCAAAAATATGCAGGTTGACCAATATTACATATCTGCTGATGGTGAATCAGAAGATAGAAATAAACTTTGGGTTGAAACCAATAGCTGGAATTCATGTTTCTTCTAAATAACTTGTATAAACTGGGGGAGGCTATTATGTAATGAGAAGATTTCTCCCTGTCCTCCTACTCTTTATGCTTTTATTATAGTGCTTTATGCAGCTTTTCCTTCCTTTACTTGGGAAGAGCCTCATTTAACAGCTATGTTCCTCTGGTCCTGTTCTTTTATTGTTTCCTTTCCCACATCTCTATGTTTATTGCTGTTCCCTTTGCTGCTCATACTTTAGTCTTTGCTATAGCAACATCTGCAGGTGAAGACAAAGCTCACCCCCCTACACATGCTTTGCAGGAGTTGAAGAGGCAAGTAATCACTTGACAAGTGGTGAAGTGCTATTTCTCTGCTTCCCATGATCAAATTGCTGCTTCTGACCTGCCCAACCACCCCCCAGTCTGCACAGGTGTGTAACCTGCATCTATGCGCATCAGGGAAAAGTTCTGTTGATTTTTTTTTTAATGCTGCTGTTGGCTCATATCACACCTCCTGTCTACTCTGATTTCACACATAGTCACAAAAATTCATCAGGAGCATAACAGAAAATGGTATAATTTCAGCTTAGTTTCTGCTCTTCTGCTAATATCACGCAATAGAGTAAGGTAAGCCAAACTATTTAGGATTTCCAGAATTTCTATTTTCAATTAAACTCCACAAGTTTCTAGCTTAAGTTTGTTACTGGATATTCATCTGCACAATTTATACAGATTATGTGATTTAGTTTTATTTAGTGCAAGGCAGTGGTGGGTTGTCCCCAGTTCAGACTAGTTCTATAGAACCGGTAGTAAAACCAGTGGGAGGCTCCGCCCACCGACCCCGATGTCATCAGGAAGCTTCTGCACGTGCAGCCCTGTTGCGAACTGTAAGTAGAACCCACCCCTGGTGCAAGGATGTACAACTTTGCAGATGGGGAAGACCATTCTGATAAGAATTAGCTTGGCATGTATTGATCTTTAGACTGGTACAGAAACACCCATTATCATGGCACTGACCTTAAGGGCCATTTTGATTTTGGCAGCAGGAGAGACAAGTGCTTTCTAACTGAGATCTTCTTTATACAGTCCAGAAGTCTGAACCATAGATCAGCTTGAATGCCAACAATAGCACTGGGGATGGAGAGACAGAGAACTTTGCTGTTTTACAATGTAATCCTTCCTGTATCTGTCATCTGCTCCTTGGGCTAATTTTGAACATAGATTTAACACTTCTTTAAAGATTAAACACTTCTTCTTCTTTTAATTATGGGGCTAAACATATATATATATATCTTTTTAAATTGTTTTTAATGTTTGTATCTATGTTTTTTACTTTGGCTGTATACCGCCCTGAGTCCTTCGGGAGAAGGGCAGTATATAAATTTGATAATAAATAAATAAATAAATAAATAAATAAATAAATAAATAAATAAATAAATAAACAAACAAATAAACAAACAAACAAACAAACAAACACTCTTCTGGAATAGCGTTAAATATGGGTTCTGTTCTTTTGAACACAGGATTAGTTCTCCTTTTGAAGTAGTGCAAACCCCTATTTCAAAGAAGTCTAACTAGTCACCAAAGACAACTGACAGGCTCCTTTTGAACAGACCTGTAGAAAACCTTAGAACAAAAACCAGAATACACAGTTGAACCTACCAGTCTAACTAGCCTCATCCCACATTAAGAAGAGCAACTGGTAACTACAAAACTATAAAATTCCTTGTTGGCTGACAAATTTTGGGAAGAAAGGAAAGCAACAGCAGATTAATCCACCAGTCCTTCTCCTTAATGTACAAAAATTGATGGACATCTGGATTGGTATTGTTCTGGTGGCAAGGAAGCAATTACCAGAGCACAATTGTGCATATTTCTGCCAGATGAAAAACAATCTCTTTTTAAAATTTAAGAGAAAGCACTTCTTTAGGTGTGCTATGATGGAGGACAGTAACAGAATGGCCTCTGGACTCTTCTTTTTAATCCAGAGTATCCATTGACAATATATTTACCTCCAGATATTTTACCACACAATGACTTGTTTGATGGTGTATATTAAGCTCAAAAGAGGTTGTTCATTGCTTTTTCTGGTTTTGCAAGTTGTGCGAACTCCATCATTGTTGACCGTAAAGTCATAATTTAGAATTTACGTGTTACTAAATACTAGCCAATTGTGGCTTACTCAGCAAAGTTCTGAAGAAGAATATCTTCAGAAAAAAGGATCAATGTGCTGAAAAGATTTCTTGTATTGTTGCAAAAAGCTAGTAAGTTTTTGATACTCTAGGAAGGAAAGAAATAGCCAACCAAGCAAAGCAAATCATGAGAATTTCAATATTTCAGTATATTCAATTTAATAAAAAAATATTTGTAGGGTTGTGAAGGACAGATGATGAGGCCATTTTGTCCAAGCTTAACTATTTTATTTAACACAAACATTTCACCATGCCCACTAAAAAGTCTAACATTTCTTCAAGCTCCGTTGTGATTCCATATATCTATAAGTGAAATTAGCATACACTGCTTTTCCCCCTGCTTGATAATTGCTTAATTTTTCATTTTGGTAGGTTTTCATTGATGCAAATGGATAGATTTGAGTTTTTTTTAATGTTTTAAAAATGCTACATTTCCACTTTTTAAGGACATAGAGGGAAAAAAAGAAAGAAGGAAATCAGAACCAAAACCTGTAATTATGTTTGTGACAGCAAGCTAATTGCATGCCACACTGAAAGCTAGCCCAGTGGGGGAAATAATTTTACCCAATTATGGAAAGTTTTAATAAAAGACTTATATGTAAAGTTTTGCATTTTTAATGCATTCTGTAGGCACTTGAGTGCCATTTTGCCTGTTCTTTTGCTTATCATTAAAATTGTGTGAGAAAGGGACGTGAATAAAACTGCATGAGAAAGGAGGAACTTACTCTGCTTGAATTGATTGGCAAAAATATTGCTCTTTGTGCACATGCATACATACACACACACACACACACACACACAAATGAGAAACCATTTCATGGATTTTAATGTCTGCCCTTTAATCATAACATTCATGTGTATTTAATGTTATTTCTCCTTACTTATTGGAACCACACATTTCAATGTGTAACACAGCCAAACTTACTTTTTATTTTTTTAAAAAAATTAAAGTTCAGTGAGACATTTTAAATTTCGGTGCAATATTTTTAAACACCTTCACCTAAAAGTGTGTAAATGAATGTGTGAATGGGTATGTCTAGAATACCTACAAGTATAAATAATATATGTAGGAATAAAATTAACAGGGTGTTCAATGTATCCAATGTGGTTTAGTGTTATGTATGAACTAAGACAACTTGATTTCAAGGGCATCAGGATGGGGTAAGCTGTTATAATGTTTTTCAGAGTGTTCATCATGTAGATTTGAAAAATATTTTGACCCGAGAATATTCCAGTCTTGAAACAATCATTCCTGCAATAAGAAATAGTAATTTGCCTCCTTCCTTCCTTCCTTCCTTCCTTCCTTCCTTCCTTCCTTCCTTCCTTCCTCCTTCCCTCCCTCCCTCCGTAAAACAAATAACAAAAGAACAAATATAGTTGCTTTTGCTGGGTGTGCCAGCCTCTCCACACACAGAGACCTAAGAATGCAAAACCTATTGCTTGTCTTGGTACCAGAAAATGATCAGAGGAGATTTTTAAAACATCAAAATATTAATTAAACCTCATAGAGAAATATGCTAATTGCAAAGCATATTAAAGAAATAATATTTTCCCTATTAACTGCTTGCTGAATAAACCAGTTGTTTTATTTGAATTGTGCAAAACCTCTGTCTGTTCTGTACCTTTTGGATAACAGCTTCTAATATAAATTTTGGAATAAGTCAGAGCAAAGCACTATGTTCACCTGCCTTCCTATGAAGATTTATGTTTTATTTTTAAAAGTGCGTAACTTACAAACAATCTCATTAGCCAAATTTTCTTACATTTGGATGCCAGATAGCATTTAGAATGGATAACAACTGATGTGCTTCTGTGGGCCTGAGATGAAAAACAAGGAAATGCCACTAGATTCAGACTTGTATTGTTTCATTTGGCCAAACACATGGCACATTTATATATTTGTTTCAACAGAACATTTAAGCCAAATTCTGATGGAATACTTGATGTGTTGTTGTTTGTTCTGGCTCAAAATATTCTTTGTGTTGTGTATATCTCTAATCTCAGTTCTGAACTCTGATTCATTTGTTCTGGCTTTAATCCTCAGCCTGATAGCTGGCTTTACTTCCCTAGCATTAAATCCCAGGTCTGGTTCTTAGATCCTATTTCCATTTTGATTAATGCCTTATGCAGCTCTGATACCAGGCTGTAAAGCTACTGAGTCAGTTATCATGCATATATAGCTACTATATGATTAGTTATTTTCATTCTTTTCTTTTACTGTAAGGTTTCCAATGAAATTCACAGTTTGTTATATTGTTGTGATATGCTTCATGTTGCTGGATAGTGAGGGGGGGAGGGAGGGAGGGAGAGAGAGAGAGAGAGAGATGGTGTTCCCCAAGTTTCATGTTTTCAATAACACTGAGCAATTATCAATAATAATTATTATTATTAGTAAACACTATACCCTTTAGGAAATTTAACTTATCAATTCATGGAATATAGAATGATAGCTACCAGCTTTGATTGGGTTAAAGGACTAATCAAATAGACTTTATCTGTGAACGGTCAAATACTTTAATAACTAAATGAAGTTTTCTCATGCAATATATCTGAATTCTTTTTCTTGAATTCCAGTTTTTGTTCTCTAAGAGTTAGAAAAGGCCTTTATAATCTGCTCATAGATTTTCCAAAAAACTTCCGACTGAACAATTTTTCTTCTGGTTGATTCCTGTTCCAGCTCTTAGAAAAATGTGCTTTGGCTTCTCTGGAAGCTGTTCAGATACCCCACCTGGGAAGATATCTTTCAGTTCACTTTAAATTTTGCTTTGAGCAGAGTTTCAACAGTAAGTTGAGACAGCCAGAAACTTCAGCCTTAAGGCAACATTCTTAGCTTGAATGTTCTTGTGTTCCTAGTCTTTTAAAATAAGTTTATTCCCCAAGGTAAATAAATCCTCTAAACTGCTTGGAAATTCTGTTCCTCTGCTCTCCCCTACAATGACTTTCTGGGCAGATTACCTGTTTCTGCCTTCCGACTGTAGCTATTTATATATATATTTATATTCAAACAGAAAAGCAACCAGTGCAGTGCAATTGGCAAAAGCAACTGTGTGGCAAACATTCTCAAACAGGGTTTCAGGTGAAGATTGGTTTTTAATGTCATTTTCATAATCTGATTCTTCCCCCCTCCCCAACCCCCAGATAGAAGGTTTTAAAGGTGGCACATTGAAGGGGTGGGTCAGGGAGGGGTTAGGCATATTCACACTGAGTTTGTCTCTATAGCCGGCAAGGTTTTAACTCCCTTTTAGACAAATGTGATTTATTATTGTTGCTCTTGTTGTTGTTGCATTGTTTTTCAGCTCACACGTTGGCAGAAAGCTTCCAGATTGATGTCAGTCAAAATAATTTTTAAAAAATTAAAAAATCAAAAAGGGCATGGGGGAAGTGAATGGGAGAGGCCAAACAAAGTACATGTGAGACAAGAAGCAGAGAAGGCAAAGCTACCTGATAACTAACACAAAACTAAGAACAACAAACCGATTTACCATAAGCTTTCAAACAAGGACATCTACAGCCTGACAGGGGGATAATTCACACAGAGAGAGAGAGGGAGAAGGGAAGAAAGAGAGAGAGGGAAGAGGGTGAAAAGCTTCATCTAGCAATCACTGCACCGAGTCCTGGAAAGAGCTCTGGGAAGTGGTCACAGGTGATTGTCATGTGTGATAATTATTATTACTGTACACCTGCTCCTCCGCACTAATTAACTTTGGATATGCAAATCAACCCTATTGCATCATGCCCCTGTTCTCCTCCCCTACAGATAAGAAGATGTTCAGCTGCTGGGTTTAATTAGGATAATGAACGGCAGGCCCACTGTGGCTTGGCAGGGAAGGAAAGGGAGGGGAGCTTGTGGCTGACCTTTTCTCCCCAAACGGTGACATTTTCTATAGCTCCAGAGCACTCTGAGTCACTCCTGTGGCTGGGACGTTGATAGGAGCGGATTGATGAGGTGTCATTAGAAAAGAGATGCTTCGGCCCCGGTGTTTGCTGGGAGCATACAGCAGGTGTTCTGACAAGGACACGAGGCTAACACCGGAAGATACCGAACAATTCTCTGGGTTCAGTAAAGTCAGCCATGCCAGAGTTTCCTTCAGAAAGCAAAACAAGATTGTTTTCCAGGCTCACCAGGGCTATAAAGACTGTCCCTTACATTCCATTTGGAGTTCTTCTTTGCCCGCTCCCCACAGATTACAACTTCATACCCCTCCTCTTATTCACCATTATTTGCTGGTGGATAGACACAAAGGCACAAATAACATCAAGGATTTTCTTTCCCCTAAGGGTTTATTTGTTCTTTCAGTTCCTGGGATAACATGGCGGTAGAAGACAACAGTTCCTGTGGCAATGTGGAGATAGAAGACAGACAAACAATACAGAAAAATGAGTGTGTGTACTGGTATATGGTATTTTTTTTTTTGCCACTAATGTACCAAATTCAACTACTATTGAAAAAGAATGAAGTGCAGTTGCAGAAACTCTGTCTCCTTCCTTTACACCCAGAATTCCAGACCCAGTGGTTTCATGTTGCTAAGCAGGTGCAAATTGGTTCTAACTGGAATTATCAATTTGCTTCAGATCAGTTCAATCCAATGTGACTGTTCAATCAGTGCAGAAAATCAGTTTACAGTTTGTAGAAATAATCAGTGAGACAGAAAAATAAAATAAACTGGATTCAGAGATTCAATTTTTTTTGTGTAGCCTCAGATTTTGTAAACTCTTTATGGAATTTTTCTTTCAAATAGAAATTTGAAAGATTATCCAAACACTCTGCATCTTCTAATAGATACAGTACTTGGGAACTTGAATTATGTTTGTACTGCATGCAGTCTGACTCTATAGATGTTTTATTTATTGGTTCGATTTATATGCCGCCCTTCTCCGGAGACTCAGGGCAGCTTACAACGCGTTAAGCAATAGCCTTCATACTTTTGTATATACCTGCTTAGTAGGGCTTTCGGGCCTCCCTAAGCGGTGTTCTTTTTTATACAAAGTCAGCTTATTGCCCCCACAATCCGGGTCCTCATTTTACCTACCTCGGAAGGATGGAAGGCTGAGTCAACCTTGAGCCTGGTGAGATTTGAACTCGCAGTAATTGCAGGCAGCTGGTGTTACTTAACAGTACCTACAGTGCTGCGCCACCAAGGCTCTTTATCAGGGGGACGCACTATTGTGTTCACTGCTGCTTTAGGTTTTGAGTGTTTGAGAACTTCATTCTTTGTGAATATGGATGTGAATTGGTCAGATCCATATTAACATAGAATTCAGGATCTATTTGAATTCTGCAAGTCAGTTTAAAACAAAACTTAAAATGTAAGAATATAGATATTTTAGTACAGCACAGAATTAGAAATATGTAGAAATGCATGAGAAGAGCAAATCTGAAAACACATAGTGAAATACAATTTTTCATTTAGATAAATTAAGTGCACATAACTATATGTCCAAAACTACTCCTAATGTCCACTAGATCTTGCCTATGTGACTTTTTTTTTCTTCCATTCTTTTAAAGATGAAAAGTTGTCTACTAAAAGCCTCTGGGTTCACAAAAGCATCCTTAAAAATAATTTTAAAGAATAACATGAGAAATGTTTGTGACATCATAGTACTTTCTATTTTCCTGTGCAAAAATTAAATTATAATCAGAACTACAATATTAGCTTAATTAGAATCCATAGCAAGAGTAAAAATGGCCAAAGTGTTGCCTGGAATATAGATTCTAATAATATTCTGCAGTGCTGTGTTAACATTATATCAGAATATACCATAGTTTTAAAACTGGTAGATTGATCTCATTTAAAACTGATAAAACTGAACATAAAAGTTTGATACAGATTTTGTTTGAGTAAGTTAATTAACTTCTAGAAAATATCAGAATTACTAAATTGGATACTTGCCGATTTTGATCTAGAGAAGGTAGGATAATAATATTATTTCTAATACTCTCATGATTTATTACAATGTTACCACAGGTTGTCCATGCCTTTTTGGGATAAGAGATTTAAGAATTGCTAATTGTCACAGATTATGGGAGATATTATCCAAAACACCCGAGAGACAGCAGCCTATATATGTTGAAATAATAATAATAATAATAATAATAATAATAATAATAATAATGTACATCAACAAATTGCAGCTTCCTGCAATAACACCAGTGGAACTGCAAAAAACTGCACTATTTGGAACATCGTATATCTTAAGAAGGTACTTAGTTGATACCTAGGATGCTGGCAGCAACCTGTATCAACCATTAGCACCAGTCAATGGTATTTGTGATGCATTTTTGAATGTTCAGTTGACTGAATTTCATGTTTAATGAATAAAGTAAATAATAATAATAATAATAATAATAATAATAATAATAATAATAATAATAATAATAATGATTCAGACTGACAGGCACTTGGTCCACAACACACCTGACATAACAATAGTTGAAAAGAAAAAGTATGGTTCATTGACATTGCAATACCTGGTGATGCACGGATTGAAGATAAGCAGCAAGAAAAAAATCACAAAGTACTGGGACTTGCAAATTGAAGTTGAGTGACTGTGGAAAAAGAATCGTGTGTTGTCCCGATTGTAATTGGAGCCCTTGGAGCAATACCCAAAGGGCTACCCCGCTATTTAGAAATTCTAAATTTGCCAGACTTGAACATTTTGACTCTATAAAAAACCACCTTACTCGGAACAGCTTACATCCTCCGACGATACCTTAACAGTTCCTAGGTCCTTGGTTAGGACTCGAGCTGCTGAGCTATTAACCAGCCTCAAAGGCTGTGAATCTCACTAAAGATTAACTAATAATAATAATAATAATAATAATAATAATAATAACTTCAGCCAAGTACATTCGATGAATTCGTAAGATATTAATGTCCAAATTGAGTGGAGGAAACATCATAAAAGCCATAAATACCTGGGCTATACCTGTGATTAGATACTCTGCAGGAATAATTGACTGGACCCAGATGGAGTTAGACAATTTGGACAGAAAAACAAGGAAGCTTATGACAATGAATCATGCCTTGCACCCTAAAAGTGATGTTGACCGATTATATTTACCAAGAGCAGAGGGTGGTCGAGGACTCCTACAAGTAAAGCAGACTGTAGAAGAAGAAAAATGCAGCTTGAATGGTTACATCCAGAAAAGTGAAGAACCAATGATTAAGGAAGTAAATAAAGGAGGCCTTTTAAAGACAACTAAAACAAACGCAGAATATAAGAAAGAAGTAATTGAGCAGCGAGCTGAAAATTGGAAACACAAAGCTCTGCATGGCCAATACTTGAAAAGTATTGAAGGCAAAGCTGACCAGAAACTAACTTGGAACTGGTTAAGATCAGGAGTACTGAAAAAAGAAACAGAAAGCTTTATTTTGGCAGCTCAAGAACAAGCCCTAGCCACAAACTGTATGAAGGCAAAAATTCAACATGTTACCACCAACAGCAAATGCCGCCTCTGCAATGAAAAAGAAGAGACAGTTGACCACCTGATCAGTGGGTGTAGCAAAATTTCACAAACTGACTACCTACAACGCCATGACCGTGTTGCTAAAATCATTCACTGGAAATTGTGCCAGAAGTTTGGATTTGAGTACAGCAAAAACCACTGGGAACATCAGGTTGAGAAAGTTTTAGAGAATGAGAAACTCAAGATCTTGTGGGACTTTAGGATTCAGACTGACAGGCACTTGGTCCACAACACACCTGACATAACAATAGTTGAAAAGAAAAAAGTATGGTTCATTGACATTGCAATACCTGGTGATGCACGAATTGAAGATAAGCAGCAAGAAAAAATCACAAAGTACCGGGACTTACAAATTGAAGTTGAGTGACTGTGGAAAAAGAAATCGTGTGTTGTCCCGATTGTAATTGGAGCCCTTGGAGCAATACCCAAAGGGCTACCCCGCTATTTAGAAATTCTAAATTTGCCGGACTTGAACATTTTGACTCTACAAAAAACCACCTTACTCGGAACAGCTTACATCCTCCGACGATACCTTAACAGTTCCTAGGTCCTTGGTTAGGACTCGAGCTGCTGAGCTATTAACCAGCCTCAAAGGCTGTGAATCTCACTAAAGATTAACCAATAAATAATAATAATAATAATAATAATAATAATAATAATAATAATAATAATAATATTTTGACTCTACAAATAACATTTTGACTCTACAAAAAACCACCTTACTCGGAACAGCTTACATCCTCCGACGATACCTTAACAGTTCCTAGGTCCTTGGTTAGGACTCGAGCTGCTGAGCTATTAACCAGCCTCAAAGGCTGTGAATCTCACTAAAGATTAACCAATAAATAATAATAATAATAATAATAATAATAATAATAATAATAATAATAATAATAATAATAATAATAATATTTTGACTCTACAAATAACATTTTGACTCTACAAAAAACCACCTTACTCGGAACAGCTTACATCCTCCAACGATACCTTAACAGTTCCTAGGTCCTTGGTTAGGACTCGAGCTGCTGAGCCATTAACCAACCTCAAAGGCTGTGAATCTCACTAAAGATTAACTAATAATAATAATAATAATAATAATAATAATAATAACCAGATCCTAAAAACACCTGAAAATGATGGATGGATGACAACTGGAAGGACATTTTTGATCCAAAAAGATAAAGAAAAAGGAAAGGACCCTGGAAACTATAGGCCAATCACCTGTTTGCCAACAACATACAAGCTTCTTACTGGTATCATTGCAAACCAAATCTATGGATACCTGGAAAGAAATAACTTGCTTCCTGTAGAACAGAAAGGATGCTGCAAAAACTCAAGAGGAACAAAGGATCAATTGCTGATCGACAAGCTAATCCTAAAGAACTCAAAGAAAAGACGAACCAACCTGTTCATGGCTTGGATAGACTATAAGAAAGCATTTGATTCAGTTCCCCATAGCTGGATCAAGAAATGCCTGGAAATATTAGGCATCAGCAGCAGCATACAAAAATTCATGGAATCTTCAATGAACCTCTGGAAAACAAAACTTATGGCTAATGAAGAAGAACTGGGTGAAGTTGAAATTAAATGAGGCATTTTCCAGGGCGATTCCCTTTCACCCCTACTTTTTATACTCTCAATGCTACCACTGACAATCATTTTGAAGAAGATGAACTGTGGATACGAACTTGCAAAGAAAGGACTGAAAATCTCGCACTTGATGTACATGGATGATTTGAAGCTGTTTGGTAAAACAAAAGCTGAACTGAATTTATTAATTGAAAACACAAAAGAATTCAGCCAAGACATCGGTATGCAGTTTGGAATTGACAAATGTGCAACAATAGCAACCAAAGCAGGCAAGATCATAGAAGAGGATGGAATAGAACTAGAGAATGAAGAAATGATAAAGGCAGTAAAATCAGAAGAAGGCTACAGGTACTTGGGGATTTTAGAAGCCTCTGACTTAATGCATAATAAAGTCAAGGAATTAACTTCAGCCAAGTACATTCGGCGAATTCGTAAGATATTAATGTCCAAATTGAGTGGAGGAAACATCATAAAAGCCATAAATACCTGGGCTATACCTGTGATTAGATACTCTGCAGGAATAATTGACTGGACCCAGATGGAGTTTTTTTTTTTTAATTTGATTTATATGCCGCCCTTCTCCGGAGACTCAGGGCAGCTTACAATGCGTTAAGCAATAGCCTTCATCCTTTTGTATATTTATACAAAGTCAGCTTATTGCCCCCACAAACTGCATCCTCAATTTACCTACCTTAGAAAGGATGGAAGGCTGAGTCAACCTTGAGCCTGGGGAGATTCGAACTTGCAGTAATTGCAGGCAGCTGAATGTTAATAACAGGCTATTAGTCTGCTGCGCCACCAGGCTCTTGTCAGTTAGACAATTAGGACTTGAACATTTTGACTCTACAAAAAACCACCTTACTCGGAACAGCTTACATCCTCCGACGATACCTTAACAGTTCCTAGGTCCTTGGTTAGGACTCGAGCTGCTGAGCTATTAACCAGCCTCAAAGGCTGTGAATCTCGCTAAAGATTAACCAATAATAATAATAATAATGCCAAGGTAAGGCAAGGCAAGACAGGAAAAAGGATGTATCTGTTTTCTTGTTTGTTTTGAGTGTTTCAAGTTCTCCTAAGAGTTCCCATTTCTTGTTTGAGCTTACACATTTATTAAAACAGTTTTTCTATTATGTATAGTTAAAACAGGCTCATTTGAATTTAAAATTCAGATACAAGCCAATAAAACTGATATAGCATAACAGCAGTGGCAATGCTGTTGTGTGTGTTTCTCTCTTCTTTCTCTAATTATTTGCTTGAATATAACCATCTGTGCATTAGACACTTTCTGTACTTCCCATTTTCAAAGTGTGGCTTGATGAAGTCATAAAATAATGCTCTTTTCTTGTTCTTTTGAAAACAAGGTAAGAGGGGAACAGGGAGAGAAAACTTTCTGCCACGTTAAAACAGCAGTTGCTTAATAACCTTGAAAATATAACAGGATTCCTACCTCCACTCCATTAAAAAAAGATTTAAAAAGTAGCACCTAATTACACATTGTCTACATTATCATGATTTTTTAAAAAAAGAGTTGGTAAGGACATGGATCTAGAATTAGCACCATAGTTCTACTTCCAAGATTCTGGAGAATCTGTTTCTCAATATGATCCTTTCCAAACATGCACCTAGCTGGGAAATCTGAAAGTTGTAATCTCAACATGTAAAATAGCAATAGCAATAGCACTTAGACTTATATACCACTTCATAGTGCTTTTACAGCCCTCTCTAAGCGGCTTACAGAGTCAGCCTATTGCCCCCAACAATCTGGGTCCTCACTTTACCAACCTTGGAAGGATGGAAGACCTTGAGACAACCTTGAGCCTGGTGAGATTCGAACTGCTAAATTGCAGGCAGTCAGCAGTTGGCAGAATTAGCCTACAATACCACATTCAGTGGTGGGATTCAAAAATTTTTTTTACTACTGGTTCTGTGGGCGTGGCGGGCGTGGCATGGCTTGGTGGGTGTGGCTTGGTGGACATGGAAGGGGAGGGTTACTGTAAAACCTCCATTCCCTCCTGATCATCTGGGACTCGGGAGGCAGAGAATAGATGGGGGCGGGGCCAGTCAGAGGTGGTATTTACAAGTTCTCTGAACTACTCAAAATTTCCACCATCGTTTCTCCAGAACTGGTCAGAACCTGATGAATACCACCTCTGACCACATTCTACTGTGCCACCACGACTCTTATATCTTCTTGCCAGTTCAAGAGTAGCCTAGTAGTAGTTCAAGTTCCTATGGGAAAATAATTTTAAAAACCTATTTTCTTTCTCTTTTTATACTACGCTCCTACTTATCATCTAAAAAGAACAATATTCTTGGCTGGGTACATAACAATCAACCCAAAGTTTCACAGATGTTTCATCTTTAGCATAGAAAAATAATTAAACATCTTGTACCAAATTCAAAGTCATCCATGACGTCTAGCACCACTTTAGGCATGAAAAAGGAGCATTAGTGGTGTAGTCATTAGAATGCAGTAATGCAGGCAAACTCTGCCCACAACTTGGAGTTTGATCCTGATGGGCTCAAGGTTGACTCAGCCTTCCATCCTTCCGAGATCAGTAAAATGAGGACCCAGATTGTTAGGGAGCAATATGTTGACTTTGCCCAAAAAGTGCCCAGAGAGTGCTGTAAAGCATTATGGGACAGTATATAAGTCTAAGTGTTATTGCTAAAAACTGGCTGGATGAGTTTGGGCCAGGGTTGTTGTTGAATTAAAAGTAGGAGGAGGAATATTCAGAAGGTAATGATGAGATTGGCAGAGCTAATGTATTCATCTCTCTCAGATACTTAAGGTTCTTATTATATTAGAAAAAATTAACATTTGAAGAGAATTTGCACTGTGTGCATTTAGTCCTCCTTTTCTGTTACACTTTTGTCCCATTCTGTTACAAGGTTACACCTACTTATCAATGAAAGCAAAGTAAAATTAACTAAATATTGATGCACAAGAACCAAAGTGACTTTTCACTACATCAGGAAAAGAAGGGGTTCTATATTTTGATTTTATTTTAATATTAAGTTTACTTAACCTGTCAATCCATTCCTTCTGGATTCTTATTAACTGATAATTTCTAAAATGAATTTTGAAAGTAGAACATGTCTGTAGTTGAAACTTGAGCAATTTTTTTTAAAAAAATTCATCATTCATGCGATTGCTTCAAGACTCCTACATCTTCTTGCCAAATACAACCTTTGTAAAATCCTGCATAAAAAAAATCAAATTGCAACTAAAAGTGTAAGTTCACATTTCTTCTTTTTCTTTTCCTTTCCTGTATACTGGAATAGGAGCATTTATCAATATAAGCAAACCGTATATGAATGCTAATGCATCAAAATGCTGTTGTGTTTTATTGATGTAGAAAGCAAACTGATAAGAAGACACTGAAAGTTATTCTGTTATAGATGTAGCACAGCCCTTTTGATGTTATCAATTCCAAATGTATTAGACTTCAATTCCTGCAATTCCAAGAGATATAAATTTCACCATGCACCATGTTCTCTGAAAAGTATGTGAGTTAAAGAGACACATGTTTGGAGATCAGTCTATGGAAGAGTGGCAAGCAAAGTATAGAAATAAAAGATAAGAATGGGGGAAAATTCAAAACATACCAATTTGACTTCAGAAGCAAAAGCAGATCATTTGGAAATGCAATATTTATTTGATGACAATTTTGTACAAGGAGACTGTCAAATACACATCTACTGAAAGTACAGAGTAGAAATGTTATGAAAATACTATCACTTTTTAAGACCCTAATATTTAGCACTGTTAAATGTAATAAAATTGTATTTTAAAATAGGAATTAATATCAAAGCTATACTTACTCTTTTCTTTACTAATGTTCAACAATTTATCATCTTAAGAGAAAAGGGGAGGGGAGGAGTTACCTTTGGCTCAAGATATGTTATTGTCTCCAATGTTCCCAGCAGCTGAGCTCTATATTTATTTATTTATTTTTTGGGAAAAAAAGCTCAAACCAAAAGACAAAACCAACTCTCCCCTCCCCCTCCCCCCCACATCTATTTGACTAAAGAGCTATAAGGAGACTATAAAAATTATGGATCACAGAAATAAGCAATTAGTGTTATCTTCAATTGCTTTATTGGCAGTATTCACTCGTTAGAATAGAGGCGGCCATAAAACAGATTGCAACACACTGTATAATGGCATATGGGGTTTTACATTGTAATGGCCATTCTCTGCCAAAGTCATATTTTCATTTGACTGCTTGGAACATCATCGCTGAGTTTCCAAAAACAGAAGTGGATAACTCTGTTGCTTCTCTCCTCCTTTTCCTCTTCCCTTTTGACTGTCAGGTAGCTCTTCAGGTCCTTAGCAGATGAAAAGAACATCATAACAGAAGAACAAAGCTCCTTGATCTTTGTTAAATTGTGGAATACCCCAGATCAACAAAATAATACAAGATCATATTTGAAAATTGACTGATTCTACTAGTTGTAGTAATCTGAATGTTCAAAGTGAGAAAAAGGAATACAGTTGACTCTTTCAGTCACCACAAATAAACCATTCATATATACCATGTATAAAAATATCTGGAGAGAAAATGCTACTCCTGTAACCTCCTTTTGTAGAAGAAGAACATCGGAACTGAATATCTATCCATCTTTACCTAAAATGTCTAAAATCTACTGACTCCATTGTGATTATACAGGTACAGGCTGCATTTTTTTAAAAAATTAATACTAACTTAAGCAGCTGAAAGCTGCAGAAAGAAAGATCATGACATTTTGGTAATGGCTAGAAGGGATTGTGAATATCACCTAATGATGTTCTAGCCCAATGCAGGAATATACTACTAAAGCATCAACCATATAAGTCATAAGTTTATTTTTTCAAGCATATATAATAATATGCTGGATAGCACATATAGCTATCCAGCTTCTCTTAATGTATCTTCTATTGTTGATTAGCTGTTAACATTTGAAAATTCTTCATGATGTCCAACCAGAATCTGGTTGTTATTGTGGTTTTGTTGTTGTTGTTGTTGTTTTGTAATTTAAATCCATTACATTTTCTTCTGTCTTCTGGAACACACTAACTAAGTCTTCTACAGCAATTACCATATGTCTTCTCTTGTCCAACCTAAGGGTATCCTAGGTCACCTATTATTTTTCAGGGTTTTTTCTTTCCTGCCCCTCGCTAAGCTTTGTGGTTCTCCTCTGAACATTTACCAGCTTGTGAGTGTTCTACATAAGATATGATGTACACAACTGGATGAAATATTTTGAAAAAGCCATTCAAAACAAAATTCAGATTGAAGAATTGTTTTATAGGATCCAATTTGGATCGGTCACCGGGACCAAGAGGTCTTGTCTTCTGAGCTTTTGGACTCATGCTAGAGCCTATTTTCAGTTGTTTTATAGTCATTCACAATCCCTGATTAAAAGAAAAAAAGATCTGCATGATTCTCACGTGGAACATGGTCCAAATTAAGGGCATTTTCTCATTTTGTTGGTAGAAGGTGATCAAAACAGGTTCTGACTAGATGATTAAATCTGGCATAGGGTATTAATTCAGCTATCAACTCTTGGCCAAGGTATTCATTGATATTGTGCCAAGGGAAATTATTATTTCCATACATCTATGAGAATTAAAAATCAAACACAGGTAGTCCTTAACTTATAATCATTTGTTTAGTGACTGTTCAAAGTTACAACAGCACTGAAAAAAAATGACTTAGTATGGCTACTCATACTTATAACCGTTGCCGCATTCCCACAGTCATCTGATCAACATTCAACATCAAGAGCCGAGGTGGCACAGTGGTTAGGGTGCAGTACTGCAGCTACTTCAGCTGACTGATAGTTCAGCAGATCAGCGGATCAAATCTCACCGGTTCAAGGTTGACTCAGCCTTCCATCCTTCCAAGGTGGGTAAAATGAGGACTCAGATTGTTAGGGGGCAATATGCTATTTAGTATACTGTCTTTGGTGTAAGCCGCCCAGAGTCCTTGGAGAGTGGGTGGCATAGAAATATGATTAATAAAATAAAATAAATAAATAAAACATTCAGGCACTTGGTAACCAGCATGTGTTAACATATGTAGCATCCTGGGGTCATGTGATCAACATTTGCAACTTTCCCAGCTGGTTTCCAACAAGGAAAGTCAATGGGAGAAGCCAGATTCACTTACTGATCGCAAGATTCACTATCAACTGTAGTGATTTGCTTAACAACCATGGCCAAAATGGTTGTAAAGTCAGGCATGACTCACTCAACAACCACCTTACTTAGCAATGGAAATTATGGTCCTCTGGTCAAGAACTACCTGTAGCCCGTTTAATAAAAACACTTGTATGGGCTGCTTTGCTATAGACAAGGGGATCAATGTGAATCTGTGCCCTCTTTTCTTTCGGGGATTTTTAATTTAAAAAATCAGGACACGTCAAGTTTTCAGAACAAATAAAAGTTAGATGTATCCTTTCAGGTGCACAAATAAGTGAAGACAGTTTATACTTCTTCTGTGTAAAAATACCCTGTATGATCACAGGAAGGTAGTGCACTTTGTGTAGGGCAGGGGTCTCCAATCTTGGCAACTTTAAGACTTGTGGACTTCAACTCCCAGAATTCCTCAGCCAGCTTTGCTTTGCTGGCTGAGGAATTCTGGGAGTTGAAATCCACAAGTCTTAAAGTTGCCAAGATTGGAGACCCCGGTGTAGGGAATGGTCTCCTGCAACAGAATCAATTCTACCCAATCAAGTTTGGGCTTCCTAGGAAATGTATTCCTATGAGTATCTTGGAAATCAATTTGAATTTTGATTGGTTCCCAAAGGGATGAACCCAAGAAAGAGAGAATCAACTAACTTTTCAGCCACAATAAACCAAAGCATCTGGAGGCTTCCTTATTAACACACATATTTTGGAATGCTGGGAAACCAGGCTGATACATAAAACCCATTTAAAATGTGTAGTGCTGTACCTTTAAACTATGGCAGGAAAATTCAGCTGGGTGCATTTAGCTACTATTGTAGCCTAGGTTTTTTTTTTTTTTTTTTAAATAGAAGCCTACACATTACAAAGTCTTATTGGCACCAAGCTGAGCTTTCTTGTCTGTGTTAGGTTCCAGGCTCAAGGGACAGTATGTTTTGAAAATGTCATGGTGCTCTTTTGTAACAGAAAGGGGTCTTGCTAAGTCAGGTGACAAAAGGCAACAGAAGATAACAGGAGAGAGACAGGAAAAAAATGCCTTGTACCACTTTCTTTCTTTCTTTCTTTCTTTAGCTAACCATTAATGTTATTCTTATTAATCATTGCTGCAATACCCTACACTGACATACATAAAGAGGATAGAGGATTTGAATAATAGAAAGAAAGGGAGGGTTTGAAATATATCCAAATAAATGCTTTCTAGTCTCATGTTAGGAGAAGGGGTGAAGATTTCAGACAGCAGCCCTGACTTAGCAGTCTGAAAGGCAAATACTTTCCTTAAATATTCTGCAATGTGGTTCTGTTGACGCATTTCCCAGAACATGCCTACTTTTGCATTATGATATAATGGAAGTTAACTTGGCTTTTTTGCAGTATGGTTAGATGGATTTCTTTTCTAAGGGACACAGAAAGGAAAGATTGTGACTGAGCAGGTTAATTATTTGAATGGGAGACATTCCTCCTGTGTCACTACCAAGAATAGACATGTGCACTTGCTCACATTTATTCCCAGGTGACCTTGGTTGTTTCCCAAAGCTAAACCTAGACAAATATGGTAGGTACTTGGAAGAGAAACTGCTAAGAAATCTCAAATCTAAAGGTTATACTTGAACATTAACTTTCACAGTACCACATTACTGCCAAGAAAACTAAATAGATGTGACTATGTAGACACAGAAGTCAAGCCTGATTCAAGGGAAGTCTTACAAACTAGCTACGGTTGTTCCTTCTGTCCCTTTTGCCTGTCTCAGGTTTGACCATCCATGTTCTCTAAATGAGAACTAGAAACATGTTAGGGACAGGAAGAGAAGTGTTTATATTTCCTATGAAGCTATACAATACAATCTGTATTTTATATATTTAAATTACTGGAACACATTCTACATCAGACTGCTCTTGAAGCGTATTCAGAAGCTTTAGTTGGTGCAAAACAATAGCAACAGCTCATGAGGTTATGGGTGCCAATCATTTGGCATATGTGACATCTCTGCTCCGTGAGCTATATTGGCTACTAATATACTTCTGGGTGCAATTTAAGTTGCTAGTGATTACCGTTAAACTAAAGCCTTCCATTCAGTGGTGGTATTCAAATTTTTTTCCCTACCGGTTCTGTGGGCGTGGCTTGGTGGGCATGGCTTGGTGGTGGTGGGAGTCATGTGACTGAGTGGGCATGGCCAACTCAATGTCACTTATGGCAAGGTGGGGCAGCACACACCCCACCAAGCCATGCCCACCAAGCCATGCCCATAGAACTGACAGAAAAGTTTGGCCAAGTATTCTAATGTTCAACCTGGCTGCTTCTCACTTCCTTCTCATTTTTGCTCTGTGTCTATAAGGCAGAGAAGGAGGAGAGAAGCAGCCACATTGAATGCTGTGGCAGAGAAGCCAAACTTTTTTGCCTCCCTTTACAGCGGAGCTGCTCAGAAGGCAGCTACTGTGGCCTGTCCCTTTATGATCCCCCCTTGCCCCATGTTGAAGTACCTTAAAGACTGTGGTGGCTGCCTTCTGAGCAGCTCCACTGTCCCTCCGGTGCAGCAGGTCATTCTCCTGGCCGGGTCTGGCTGTGAGCAGCACCAGCAGGCAATGGGGTGCGCATGCATAACCAGCATGAACAGGGTGGCAATAGTGGCGATGGTCACGGGACTTGTCATGGGAGTTGTCCTGTGACCGTCGCCACTGTCACCACCCTGTTCTTCATGCCAGCCACACACATCCACCCCATTACCTGCCGGTGCTGCTCGGGGCCATACCCACCCAGGAGAATGATCTACTGCACCAGAGTTATATTGATATTGATTGTTTCCTAGTATGGTTTGAATGCTTATTGTACCGTATGACTGTCACTGGGTATTGTGCCTTGTGTTTCTTGATGAGTGTATCTTGTTTATTTATGTACACTGAGAGCATATGCACCAAAGACAAATTCCTTGTGTGTCCAATTACACTTGGCCAATAAAGAATTCTATTGTATTCTATTAATGTTAACCAATCAGTATTTGAAATTGTCAGAAATTTGTTCAATTTTGACTTTGATGGCATTGGTTTGCAGAACTTGTGCCTCAGCTGCTATGCTTATTCCCTTGATTTCTTTTTTAAGTATTCCAAATTTCAAAGAGAACCATGTTTGATTCTGAACTGCATTTCTTTCACTACCAAGCATGTACTTGGCCATGGAGCATTTTGCTTTTCTAGCTATTAATCTGATTTTGAATTATTTCGTTCTTATTTTCAGATTTAGTAGAGCATGGGTGTCAAACTCGCGGTGTCATGCTACCGTGACGTGATGTATCACGATGATATCCCCCTTCGTGGAGTTGGGGTGGGCGTGGCCTGTGTGTGACGCATCTGGCCCACCAGCCACCAATTTGACACCCCTGTAGTAAACCTTTTTCTGATAACCCTCCATAAGCAGAATCTATTCTTTCCTTATTGTAATTGTTTAAACTATTTTTCTTTTTCTGCAGGTTTTTTTTATTTCATTTGCAATAGTTCTCTGCCACCTTTGTTGCAGAGTACATATAATCTATGAATGCACTTCTTGAGTGAAGTGCATAATATCTGTTAATTAGTTTTTTTGTGTTTTTAAAATTAGAAATGTCCAATTCCATTCAATTATCCCCACTGCATAGCAAAACTACAGGCAGTGCCCAGTGTATTTATTGTTTTAACAATATTTCTGCCACTTAGTTTAATTTAATTTGCTTTCACTCATTTGATATAATTTGAACTAGGAATATTTTTCATTTGGTCATGAAACAAATCAGAAGTTCCCTTAACCTGGTGTTGGTTACCACCTTTAAAGCGCTCCATGGCATAGGACCTGGGTATTTGCGGGACCGCCTTCTGCTGCCGATAGCCTCCCACCGACCAGTACGCTCCCACAGAGAGGGACTCCTCAGGGTGCCGTCGGCCAGGCAATGTCGGCTGGCGACCCCCAGGGGGAGGGCCTTCTCTTTGGCAGCTCCCGCCCTCTGGAACGATTTGCCCCTGGAGATAAGAAGGTTATCGGATCTCCGGGTCTTTCGCCGTGCCCTGAAAACTCTTCTTTTCCAGCAAGCAGGGCTGGCGTGAACCCCGCCCCCTTTTTTAGTTTTTAATTGTTATTAATTGTTTAGTTTTAATTTGTTAATGGGTTTTAATTCGCATTGTTTTAATTCGGGCCAAAGTATATAATTCTTTTAATTAATTTTAAATTTTGTATTGTTATGTATTTTAGTTCTGGCTGTGCACCGCCCTGAGTCCACTAGGAGAAGGGCGGTATATAAATTGAATAAATAAATAAATAAATAAATAAATAAATAAATAAATAAATAAATAAATAAATAAATGAATAAATAAGCAAATAAACAAACAAACAAACCTCAAAACTTTGGGTTCCTTAGATGCCATGTGATATTTACATTCATTAACTATTGCCCACCAACTACAATCTTGCCTTCTTTAATTGCCAAACAGCACATTTCTTCAGGTAAAATGTAACTCCTCTGTCTTTATTAAATTTGTGGATAGAGTCCAACAGAGACAATTTCAGCTTGTGATTTGCCATGTAATTTTAGATCACGCAAAAGACAACAGATTGTTGATTTTTGGCTTTATTTTCTGACTAAGTATCCATGATGACTTGATTCTGAATACTGGTGAGTGAAACATTGCCAGGACAAGAGTAATATGGTACTGAGTCCAGGGGTGGGTTCTACTTACTTTTACTACCAGTTCACAATGGGGCCGCACACATGCGCTTGCTTTGCGCACACACATTCTTCTGTGCATGCGCAGAAGCGTTTTGATGACATCAGGGTCGGTGGGAAGAGCCTTCCGCTGGTTTTACTACCGGTTTTACCGGGGGGTTTACTACCGGGGGTAACCCACCACTGATTGAGTCTTCTTAGAACAAATCTTGTTTTACTCTTATTTTAACCAAGGTTTCCTCCTTCACCATTTCTCCTTCACCAAAACCTTCTCCGAAAGGTTGATTTTTCCATAACATTTCCAATAATCTTCTATTATTTCTCTTACTCCAATAATTTTCGAGCATTTTTAAATCTTTAAAGATGTATGGAGGATTTAGTCAAGTGACTTTCTATATCCAGGCTATTAAAAAGTTAGTTTATTATAGCTTTCATGGATTAGTTCGTTAATTAGTATCCTTTCCTGTGTCCAATGTGAAGTTTTTTGCAAAACCTCTTTTGTCCCACTGGGGAAATTATTTATTTGAATAAGAATATTTTAGATTTACTATTTACTCCAGTAAAGAACTTCAATGTTGTGGACAACAAGTTATATGCCTCTTGTTGCCATCATCATTGTTCTCATCATCATAATCCTTACATTGTTTTAATAATGGGCAGCCGTGTTCAGGCTGGGCTCAAAGGCCCTTTGAAAGAAGAAAAACCTTTCTGAATGAGAGGAGGGTAGGAACCCAGTGACTTGTGTGGGGTCATTAGTGATATCCCAGAGTGAGCTTCAACTCCCAGAGGTCTCTTTAGCTGGGAGCTGAAATCCACATCCCAAGATTGAGAAACATTGCTTTAGGCCAGGCTCAGGCTCATTTGACTTTACGGTAGAATCTTTAGCAAATTTCCTAAGAGGTTCAGAAGGCACAGATGGACTCATCCATGGGAAGGATGTCCCTGATGTATACTGGTGCCATGCTATAATTCGTTTACATGCTACATGCTTCGTTTTGTGGCGAAAGTTGTTGAGAGTGTGGTGGCACAACAGCTTCCCTGGCACCTGGATGAAGCTATCTATCTGGACCCATACCAGTCGGGCTTCAGGCAGGGGTACAGCACAGAAACGGCATTGGTCGCGTTGGTGGATGATCTCTGGAGGGCTCGGGACAGGGGTTGCTCCTCTGTCCTGGTCCTATTAGATCTCTCAGCGGCTTTTGATACCATTGACCATGGTATCATGCTGCAACGGTTGAGGGGTTAGGAATAGGGGGCACCGTACTGCGGTGGTTCTCCTCCTTCTTCTCCGACCGTTCGCAGTTTGTGTTGGCAGGGGGGCAGAAGTCGACCTCGAGGCGCCTCGCATGGGGAGTGCCGCAAGGGTCGGTTCTCTCGCCCCTTCTGTTCAACATTTATGTGAAGCCGCTGGGTGAGATCATCCGTGGTTTTGGGGTGAGAGTCCATCAATACGCTGATGAACTCAGCTGTACATCTCCACCCCAGACCACCCCAACGATGCTCTTGATGTGATGTCTCACTACCTGGAGGCCGTGCGGGTCTGGATGGGGAGAAATAGGCTCAGACTCAACCCTTCCAAGACCGAGTGGACTGTGGCTGCCGGCGTCCCGATATAGTGCCATTGCTGACTATTGGGGGTCAATCTTTGCCCCGCACAGAGAGGACTCGCAATCTGGGCATCCTCCTGGACGCACGGCTGTCTTTAGAAGAGCATATGACGACCGTGGCCAGGGGGGCTTTTTATCAGGTTCGCCTGATTCGCCAGTTGCAGCCCTTTCTGGACTGGGATGCCTTGCGCACGGTCACTCATGCCTTTGTCACCTCCCAGCTGGACTATTGTAATGCTCTCTACATGGGACTCCCCTTGAAGAGCACTCGGAGGCTCCAGCTGGTCCAGAATGCAGCCGCACAGGTGGTTATGGGCGCAACCCATTGTGCCCACGTGACACCCCTCCTGCACGAGCTGCACTGGCTCCCAGTGGTCTTCTGGGTGCGATTCAAGGTGTTGGTCACCACCTTTAAAGTGCTCCATGGCATAGGACCCGGGTACCTTCGAGACCGACTTCTGCCACAAACAGCCTCCCACCAGCCAGTTCGCTCCCACAGAGAGGGTGTCCTCAGGGTGCCATCGGCCAAGTTATGTCGGCTGGCAACACCCGGGGGGGCCTTCTCTGTAGGAGCCCCTGCCCTGTGGAATGAACTGCCCCCGGAAATGCACAAGATCTCCGACCTCCGTGTATTTCGCTGTGCCCTCAAGACCCTGCTGTTCCACCAAGCCAGGCTATCAATTTAATGATTTTTAAATTGGGTTTTAAATTTTTGGGGTTTTAAATTTCAGCCAAATTATGTAATAATTTTAATTATTTTTTAACTGATGTTTGTCTTTGTGTTTTTTAATAGGCTGTACACCGCCCTGAGTCCTTCGGGAGAAGGGTGGTATAGAAATAAAATTATTTATTTATTTATTTATTTATTTATTTATTTATTTATTTATTTATTTATTTATTATACATGGTTTTACATGGCTTTACCTCAGTGGTGGAATTCAATTTTTTTTACTACCGGTTCTGTGGGTGTGGCTTGATGAGTGTGGCTTGGTGGGCATAGCGGGGGAAAGATACTGCAAAATCTCCATTCCCACCCCACTCCAGGTGAAGGATACTGCAAATTCTCCATTCCCACTCTACTCCAGGGGAAGGATACTGCAAAATCTCCATTCCCACCCCACTCCAGGGGAAGGATACTGCAAAATCCTCATTCCCTCCCCACTCCTGGGGCCAGCCAGAGGTGGCATTTGCTGGTTCTCCGAACTACTCAAAATTTCCACTACCGGTTCTCCAGAACCTGTCAGAATCTGCTGAATTTCACCCCTGCTTTACCTCAAAAAGTACCATTCTTCAGTGATTGGTTTCTACAGCTAGGACTCCAGCCACCTTATTTTGCACTGTCTGCCAGAATAATATCACAAGGGTAGCATTGTGTACTGTCTTTAAGGGTAATATTACATCATTGAAGCAGAGATTGTATTTCTTATAATAGTATGATAAATCACATATATGCCTATCTAGAAGTATATGGAGGTATATTGTCTCTGTGTAGACATAACCTTTGAAGCCTGAATGGATTCTTTCAGAAAGCAAATGATTGCCCATTTCTAATTGTGTAATCTCTTGCGGCACATAAAGTTAAATCCCATTACAGCAATTGAAAATTACAGAGTGATATTCAGTGGGATGAGGCCAAACTTTCAGTACTGCGATTACTGCCTTTTCTGAGTTTGAGACATAAAATTGTTCAGTCTGAACTTTCCCACTAATTATTTGTATCATGCTTTTCCTGAATGCTGAATCAAAATATGCTGTAGAAAGCATAGCAGCTAAGTTAATGACCCCCCAAAACATCCCATGCATAAATACAGACATACTCATCCTAAAGAAAAAAAAGTCTGTTGAAAGTACAGGCTCAGAAGCGCAGTGTTCGGTTACAATAGAAGCTTTCTGAGAGTAGAGATACTTGTCCAGTTTGTCAACTGACACACATTATGTGTCAATTATGGAATCTAAGCCCCACATTATTTCCCAACTTCCAATGCTGTATAGACAGGCAAGATTTTGGTACTGCTGATAACTAAAATAGTTCTGCCTTGATGTAAACTTCATATTTCTGAACAAAGCTTTGCCACATTTGAAAATCGTTTAAGTCTCTTTGTAACTTTATGTTTTCTGGATAGCTGCGCCCTGCAAATATATTTGTGGGGTGAAGCACCTTTTTGAATTTATTTATTATTTATTTTATTTATTTATTTATTTTGTCAAGCATGTATTAGCTAACAGATATAAGTATAGGCATAATTATGAATACATGAGATGGATACAAATAAAAGGGAACATTAGGACAGGGACGGTAGCCACGCTGGTGCACTTATGCATGCCCCTTAAAGACCTCTTAGGAACGGGGTAAGGTTGACAGTAGACAGCCTAAGGTTAAAGTTGTGGGGGTTTGAGGAAGAAATCACAGAGTCAGGTAGTGCATTCAGGCATTGACCACTCTGTTGCTGAAATCGTATTTTCTGCAATCGAGTTTTGAGCAGTTTACCTTGAGTTTGTATCTATTGCTTGATTGTGTATTGTTGTGGTTGAATTTAACCACAACAATACAGCCCTGTTCCTAAACTCTTCCCTGGATAACGACTTATCATATAATCCTTTTAGTTGGTTGTCTTAGACGCTTTTGCTTTCTTCGTTCTCCAAAACTATCTAGAAATAGTTTTCTTATTAGGTTTGTAAGGGCTTGATTTTTGTTATGTCCCTGTCAAACAGTTTCTAAAAAGTATTTTATTGCTGTCTTTACCCATAAAACAAGACAACTGGAACTGCTACATAGGAGTGGGGGAGAGCTTATCCCTTCTCTTCTCTTCTGTGACCCCATCATAAATCTATACTGATATAGCTATGAAGTTTAATCAACAATATTGCTATTGAAGCCAGCAGGGATTTTGAACTCCTGAGCAGAGTGGCTGAAATGAATATAAAAGAAGAAGACAAACCCTCCTTTCATATATATTATATTTCTAATACCTCACTTCCCCCTTACCCAAACACATCTAATTATAAATGCATGCTATGTACATTATGTATTTGGCTCTCACAAGTTATTTGGCTGAATTATTATCTGAGAGGCAGACATGTTTGGACTACAACTCCTGCATCTTGTTCCATTGCCTATGCTAGGTGGGATTGATAATAAGGGAGATCAAAAACATTGGAAGGGTTCCCAGTTGCCTACTTCTGTGCTTACCTTTTCCTAATATGTATGATGTAGGTCTTAATAGGACGCTATTGGTATTTATCCATTTAGAATTGTATGCAGACTCTCCCCCTTTTTTTTTTGCTACAATTCAAAACAGCATCCATAATACTTTGTAGGGATATTTCCCTCACAACCAGTGGTGGGATTCAACCAGTTCACACCACTTCGGGAGAACCGATTGTTAACTTTCTGAACAGTTTGGCAAACTGGTTGTTGGAAGAAATCATTAGGGCACAAAAGCGGTTGTTAAATTACTTGAATCCCACCACTGCTCACAACTATCTTGTGAGGTGGGTTGGGCTGAAAGAAAGTGCCTGAACCTGGGTCACCCAACAAGTTTTTGTGGATTAGGAAAAGCTAGAACTCAGTCACATAGTTTCTGGTCCAGCATCTTAACCACTACACCAAACTGACTCTCTGGTATGTGCTTTAATCTCATATATATCCCCTCAGAGTTGTTTGTATAAGCTTTTACAAGATATGGAAGTAGACAACGTTCTTAAACATTGGCAGCTGATTTTTCAAATGTTTTAACCGTAAAACTGCCTAAACTTTCCTATCTTCAGTTCAAAATGTGCAGAAGAATTGCTCCAGCCAAACATCATCACCTAAATCTTTGATGTCTAAACATCAACATGACAGCCTGGCCCCTTTGACAATAGTAATACACTGTTGCTAACATGTATATAATGGTGAGTTGACAGCAAGACAGTGATGAGCAAGGATTGGTCTAGGCGAGTGCCAAATCCTGATGTTTTGAACAATGTAATGTCCTCTGCAAATCAAAGGCAGGAAATATATAAGCTGCAACAAGTGAGGATATTTCACACTAAATAAATAAACTCATGCTGAAAACAGTAGTGTTTGACACTCTCACACACAGAAAACATTAGCAAAACATGTACAGTGGAAGATCTCATTATTTACGTAGATAGCAAAAAAAGGAACAGTGAGTAAGAGACTAAGAGGCAGTAAAATTGGCATGATTTCACATTAATGTTATAAATTAGCAATAGGTTATGTGGACATACTGTATAAATATTAGTGGCTGGAATAAAACAGAATACATTAGTGTCTCCTTCAGGCCCCTGTCATACCTTTGGTCTCATTAATACTTAAGAGTATTTCTTTTTTTCACTTCTAATAGAAATGAAACAATAAACTTCAAGGTTTTTTTGTCCAAATTTCAACCACCTCTTACAAGACAATTTAGAGAAATTGCTGATGTTTTCAAATTGTTTGTAGATCTTTAAATGATGGCTATTTAACCAAAATTGAAAGAGTTTTGTCACATGGCAAATTCCCTGTAATCATAGGAAAAACTTGCCCTGGCAACCATTTTTTCTGCAGCGTTCCCATAAATTGTCCCATTCATGTCATCTTCAGTCAATGTATGAAGTAAGGTAGGCTTAGGTAATTTCATCTGTTCCAGTATTAAAGTAATGTTTTCCCTCTTGTGGCAGTTCTAAGACATAGGAAGCTAGTTTTCACATGGTCAGAAGAAATCAGCCTGAAACAAGATCAATTTTTATTTTTTCAATGCAAGAGATATCTGGAAAACCATCTCTCCCATGGAAGAGAAAACTTTCAAGCCAGTTTACACCATCAGATAAAAAGGTGTAAAAATTAAAACGTATTATAAATATACATTTGAAGCATGGCACTCAATTGTCTTCTTTCATAATGGCTTGATAAACTTTATCAAAAAGTCTTATTTCCAATCTCCATTGTCAGGAGAAACTGATATAAAATCTGGTGCATACTATTTGTGTAAAAATATTGATAATTTTATCAGGAGCAGTCAGATAATCTGCAGGAGATAGAAATAGCCCAATCCTCTCTTTGCAAGTCCTCAGCATTCTTCTTCATCATTCATTGCTTCTTGTTGTTGTTTGTGTTTTCCCCATCATGAAACACCCTGGATCTGGTGCTATGTTCAAAATATTTGAGGAAGTAGTAAGAATGTGAAAGAGCAGGCCTCACCATCTGCCAACATTTGTCATTTCAGTGGAGCATATGTTTTTAGAAGAAAAAGCCAATGGGTGGCTTCTCTGGAGGAAGAAAAGCGAAGTCCCAGACAAACAGAATCTTCACCCATGATAGAAAGAAGGGGTACTTTTATTTATCACAGTCTAAACCCTTGTAATCTGGACATCATCGTTCTGCAACAAACCCGGACAAAAAATAGTAGTAGATTCAGAACAGGAGTTGGCAGTGGAAATAAAAAATGTTATATTGAAAAAGATTTCTGCTAATCTGCTAACCAAAGGATTAGGATAGCACTTTCAATTTTGCACTGGGAAAAAGCTTTACAGGTTTTCAACACTTGCCATCATCAGTAGAGATACATGCGATCCCCCAGATTAACTGTCTTTGTTAGTCCTGGAACAGCACAGATTTCAAGATCTCCCTATCCTCCAAAACAGATTTTTAGGATGGCTTCAAAGAAAGGAATTGAATGAAAATTCCTAGCAGAAATCAGTGTGTGGTGGAAATCATCAATAGATATAAAGAGCATTTCTCTTGACAAAAAATGCAAGATATGGACATCAACCATTAATCTAAAATAACTACAATATGTCTTTTAAAAGGTATTCATTATAAATAAAGGAGAATATTTGTAGCTCAGGGATGAAATGAGGGGTCCTTGGTGCTCTCTGAGCTTGCTTGTTTTCTTGCAGACATTTCATTACCCTAAATAGGTAACATCATCAATGCTAGTAAAGAGTGCTGTTTGCTGTCAGTTTATATTCTGTGTAGGTGGGGCCGGTCTTAAGGATTCTTTGGTTGGGCTGTTTACTGATGGCTCTTTGGCAGTTTTTTGATTGGGGTATTTCTTACTTGATTGTTGGTCTGAAGTTAACCTTGGAGTTAATAGAGAATAAAATAGAATAGAATTCTTTATTGGCCAAGTGTGATTGGACACACAAGGAATTTGTCTTGGTGCATACTCTCTCTGTGTACATAAAAGAAAAGATACATTTGTCAAGAATCATAAGGTACAACACTTAATAATAGTCATAAGGAAACAGTCAATATAAATCTTAAGGATACCAGCAACACGTTTACAGTCATACAGTCATAAGTGGAAGGAGATGGGTGATAGGAACGATGAGAAGATTAATAGCAGTGGTGGGTTCCTCCCGGTTCGGCCCAGTTCCGCCGAGCCGGTAGCAGTGACGATATGACATCACTGAACTGGTTCTCTTTGTTCGAGACCTGCCCACCACTGCGTTATTCTTACCTTTTATTTGGCCCCGCCCCCAATCTATTCACTGCCTCCCAAGCCCCAGCTGATTGGCTAGAAGGAAAAAAAAACTGTTTAAACTCTTGCCGGGGGCTTCAAAGGGCCGCCCTACAGCTGATCAGTGTTAAAAGGCAGTGTGGTGGTAGACCAGTACCTCAAAAAACAAATGAGTAGACCGGTGCCTCCAAAGACAAATGAGTAGACCAGTGCCTGGTAGACCGGTGCCTCCAAAAACAAATGAGTAGACTGGTACAGCTCTGCAAGCAGTGAAAAGCCTGATAGACCAGTACCTCTGCTAAATCCTAAAGAATTGTCACATGACCATCAAACCATGCCCACAAAATAAGCCACGCCCACAGAACCGGTAGTAACGAATTTTAGAACCCACCACTGATTAATAGTAATGCAGACTTAGTAACTAGTTTGACAGTGTTGAGGGAATTATTTGTTTAGCAGAGTGATGGCGTTCTGGAAAAAACTGTTTTGTGTCTAGTTGTTCTGGTGTGCAGCACTGGTGGGTTCTGCTTACCTTTACTACTGGTTCGCAGCAGGGCCGCATGTGCATGCTCCCTTTGCTTGTGCGTGTGCTCTCTTCTGCGCAAGTGCAGATGCGTTTTGATGATGTTGGGGTCGGTGGGCAGAGCCTCCTGCCGGTTTTACTACCAGTTCTATAGAACTATTGTTTTGAGGATAGGAGTTGAAACAGTTTATGTCCAGGATGCGAGGGGTCTGTAAATATTTTCACAGCCCTCTTTTTGACTCGTGCAGTATACAGGTCCTCAATGGAAGGCAGGTTGGTAGTAATTGTTTTTTCTGCAGCTCTAATTATCCTCTGAAGTCTGTGTCTGTCTTGTTAGGTTGCAGAACCAAACCAGAAAGTTATAATCTATGCTGATCTGAGTGCTAATTACTGGTGGAGAAGTGCTGGACTCTTTTTCTCTTTTGGGCTGATTGATTGCCTCTTTTGCATAGTCTATAGATGTTGTTAATATCTATGGCTGATTTGTGAGAATGGCAGGCTTCTAGAAATTCTCTAGCATTTTTGGACTTGGCCCAGTCTAGGATTGTCACATTTTCCCAATTGACACTATGGTTAAATCTGTCTATGTGTTGTGAAATTAAAGAATTTTCATCATGTCTTCTGACTGCCAGTTGGTGTTCATAGATGCGTTCTGCTTATTTGTCCTACAAAGTGATTGTTGCAGTTCTAACATTGTATGTTGTTTTTACTATATTTATACTTAGCCTGTCCTCCAGGAATGAAGCATGGCCTACATAAAACTCTTCTTCAATTTCTTCGTCACACAGCAATTCTGCTATGGGGATATATTGAAGTGAACTAATGCCTGAATGATCCACATTGCCTAGTGATCTACCGTACATGAGATAGATCTCCTCTGAACCAGTCTCCTCTGTCTTAACACAATATGATAGCCAGTACTCTATAATGAATCTTTGTTCCTTATTGCTGTAATGGGCCATTGGTCACAATAGTTAGGACTATGGTATACTTCAAAAGTGATTAGGAAGAAGTTTTGTGAATTTATGGAAAGCACAGCATTTATCTGCTCTTTATTAAGGCAGCCTTTTTTCAGATTTCCCCATGAGCTTGAGAAAAGGTACTGCTTCAAATTATTTTTGAAGCATGCACAGTCCTTTCGATAATGCAATACTTGTGACACCACTGATATTCTTTTCATCGAGCATTTTAACTGCAGAATATTTGTTACTGAATTAGTAGATATTGCTGCTTTCTTTAAACAAAGGATTTCAGTGGCAAGTATAATTTTCAGCTTTGAAACGTTACTCATATTAAACAAGGGTTGCCATCATGAAAAAAAGGGAAGGTGTTGATTTGTATGTGTGTTGGTTTTCTTAGCAAAATTCTGTGTTGATTCTAAGCCTTCCTAGTAGTTCTGGTTCACAATTCCAAATTATGACGAGAAGCACCCAAGTTGTCACAGTGCCAAACATGAAAACAAAAGGGCACAATCTTAAACTAATTAAAGGCCAGGCATCAAAGAAAATTAAGCAGAATTTCTTTGCATAGAGAATCAGTAGTAGATTTTTAAAAAATTATCAATGTGCAATTAACATAGAAATTGCTGTAAAAGAGAAACCCATGAATGATTTATGTTGAAACAGTGTCTTGTTTATAATAGTAGCCAGTACTAGATATTTTAACAAAAAAAGCACTTCCCCCACCCCTATAATGTACTTAATTGCATGGTACAATGCCAGGGGGCTATGGGGAGAAAGCATTCTCACACCCCAGCTGTTGAACGGTTTACAATATGAAGTGTGCAAATAATGATAGTACTTAGTATTTCAGTGGGGGCAAACTGTGGAAGCAAGCATGCCTACACATAGGTTATCCAACAGGGAACTTTTCTGTATCTCTTTGCTCTTTGTCGTTCAAATGTTTTACATCCCAGGTAGCCTTACCTATATAAAAGTTATGATGTTAACCCAAAGGAACCTCATATTTTTTTGAGTAAATTATGCCCATGAAGCTGTCTTGAATGAAAGAAACAGGCACTCATTCTACAAACATAGGTCTGGAGGAACTGAACATCAGATTTTGACAAGGTATACAGGAAACAGAGGTGAGAGTAAATGAACTGTATATATGTACACATACAGGTGCACACCAGTGGTGGGTTGCTCCTGGTTCTGTCTGGTTCTATAGAACCGGTAGTAAAACTGGTGGAAGGCTCCGCCTACCCGCCACAACGTCATCATGGGTGATATGCACATGCGCAGAAACTCCCGCTGCAAACCGGTAGTAAAGGTAAGTAGAACTCACCCCTGGTGCACTTCCAGAAACACAGACACAAACATTTATGCATTAAATGAGCTGCGGTGGCGCAGTGGTTAGAATGCAGTTATGCAGGCTACTTCTGCTGGTCACTGGCTTCCAGCAGTTTGGCAGATTGAATCTCACCAGGCTCAAAGTTGACTCAGCCTTCCATCCTTCCAAGGTCGGTAAAATGAGGATCCAGATAGTTGGGGGCAATATGCTGACTCTGTAAACCACTTAGAGAGAGCTGTAAAGCACTATGAAGAAGTATATAAGTCTAAGTGCTATTGCTATTGCTATTATCTGTTTCTGTTTTAGGAGAAAAGTGCAAAAAACAATAAAGAAATTATACAGCAAAGAAATTTAAGGCCTGAGAGAGGAAAAGGAAACATAATTAAGTCTGGATTATAACAATACTGTTCAGTACACCAGCAAATACTTTTCTGTCTTTGCAAATTAAAATAATAGAGTAACTGTTAGAAGGGACCTTGGCTGTTTTCTAGTTCAACCCTTTGCTCAAGCAGGAAATCCTATACCATTCCAGACAAGTGGATCTCCAGTCTCTTCTTAAAAGCCTCCAGTGATGAAGCATCGACAACACTGCTATCATGTCTCCCCTAGTCCTTCCTTTCACTAAACTAGACACACCCAATTCCTGCAACCATTCTTCATATGTTTTAGCCTCCAGCCACCAATCATCTTTGTTGCTCTTTTCTGCACTCTTTCCAGAGTCTCAAAATCTTTTTTAAAATGTGGTGACCAAAACTGGATGCAGTATTCTAAGTGTAGTCTTACTATGGTTTTATAAAGCTGTACTAACACTTCATGTGATCCTGATTCTATCCCTCCCTATCTAGGATTGCATTAACATTATCATCCTTGTTTCCAATTACTTCTACACACTGATTCATACATGTCTTTCATTCTCACCTCTCTCTTTTTGAAAAAGTCCATCCATAATGTTTTGGGTCTTCCTTTTCATTCACTTTTCCCTTATATAGTTGTTTTGAGTCCATTATCATTAATTTTCTTTATTTGATATTTCAAAATGCTTTATTTGTACTGCTCATCTAGTATTTTATTCAGACCTTCAACAGTCGAACTTTCTCACGTTGATACTTTTCAAGGAACCAATAAAAGCAACACTAATTTTCTACTCTAATTTTCACACATCCTATCCATAAAGTGAACAATACTTCTTAAATTTTGTTCACTGTATTCTTGTATCTTTCAATCATCTCAATTCTGGCATCTTTCCAGAAATACTTAACAAACTAACCTCCTAATAGATTTTGTTTTCATACTTATTACCTAATAATGGGATTCTTCCACTTGTAAGGCACAGAAATATTTTTTAGTACACATGTTATTTATTTATTTATTTATTTATTTATTTATTTATTTATTTATTTATTTATTTATTTATTTATTTTATATTGCCGCCTATTCACTCATGGTGACTCAAGGCTGCTTACAGAATATAAAAATCACATTTAAAAACAGTAAAACTAATAAAATATCAAATAAATTAATGTAATAATTAATGTTAAACTACTTGCATAAATACTCCATCAGCATACCATATCTATATTTAATATTTTACTGAATCTACATTTGCAGCATTTATGACTTTTTGTCATTATTTTTTCTTGGATCTTAACTTATTAGCATTTACTTAAGGTCCACTCTTATATTATTCCCTAAAATATTATTAGCAGCATTCTCTCACTTCTGTTCCATTTCAAATAAGTTCACCTCTTTCCTTTTTCATTCAATTCAACTTGATGGAAGCTCCTTTTTAGACCTTTCACATACTTCCAAAACAATTTTTATTTCCACTAAAACTATTCCATTTTGCTGCTTCTTGTAATTTTAATCATTTTGTGTTATCTCTGACTACTTTTACTACTTTTTTAATATATGCATTATAGATAAATAGAATATATTTATCTCATCCTTATTTTTGTAGCCTCTTTCACCTCATCACCACCCCCCCCCCAGCATTCTTTTTCATGCTACTTGTTAGTATAACTTTCTACACTTCTCTGGCGTCCTGTAATATATTTCTTTTCAAAGAATTCCATATTCTCTTTCCTAACATCCATTTTCATTCTGTTGAAAAATTAAGTTATCATTTAATGCAGTGTAACACAAGTTTCATCCTAACTTTTCCTGCAATTATTCTACTTTTATTTCTTTCACAACTTTTCTTTCCTCCCATGTCCATGTTCCTGTAGATGTCTGTTTGTTTAAAATGCAATTTATATGCCACTCAATTCCCAAAAGGGATTTTCTCCCCAAAATCTACTTTTGATACTATTAAAGAATAGACAGAAACTGTGATCACTCTTGTATTCTTCACTTAGTATTTTAGTCTTTCATAATAAACAGTCACCCTATGGCAAGATGGGCTGCAAATAAATCTAATAAGTAAGTAAATAAATAAGTAATCATACTTTGGTTAAGTATTCTTTTTTATGTCTTGTACATGTCTCTTTATCATTTCAGCATTTTAGGGAGTTATGTGTGTATACATCCTGGCCTCTTCAGATTTCTTCCATGTTTTTGTCTTGTATCTCATTTCATATTATTTATCATACTTCTTGAATATTAGTCTCCTTCAAGATTTCAATCCACTGAATTTGGCCTACCTTTCTTTGAGATGAATCATATTTTTTTTTCCTAATTAATTTACCCCATGTTAGATTAGTGCCCAACATGAAGGTCTGACTAACTTCTTCCTCTGAGCATCAAATGTTCAAGGAAGAATTTGAAATGAACACAATCATCCCCCCCCCCCCCCGCCTATCATTTTCACTCATTTAACCAATTCCTCCCTCTTGGTGAGAATTGGCTCTACAATAGCAGATCTTCTTCTTTCTTCTAGCCTTCTGATAAATGCAGTTGTCAGCAATAGAAGACAAGAATTTGTTGAACCTCTGACCCTTGGCAGAGGTAGAGTTTCACTAGATGGCAGGATAATTGAAATCTCCCATTATCACTCTTCCATCTGTCCAATACAGTATTCCCAGCACTTTATCTTAATTGGGTGAACCCTATCATTTTCCTACACCTTATTTCTCAGAGTTTACACCTAAATTATGTTAGTAGACACTAATTTTGAAATTGAATTCTGTTTCCTCCACATAGTATGCCAGTATGAATCTTTTTGAATCTGGCCACAGTCCACTGTTTTCCCTATTATGGATCTATCCTGTTTAGCTGCTTATTTCACAGAATCTTAGTTTTTGAAGGGGCCATTTAGGACATTGATTCCAACCACCTACTAAGTTCAAGGATTCAAATTTAAAGCATCTCTGACAGAAGGCTCTCTAGCCTCTATTTTGATACATTTGGTGAAATGGTGAAATGGAATCCATCATTTCTCTGGGCAATTGGTTCCACTGTTCAGCTACTCTTACTGTTAGGGAGGTTTTTCCTTCTGCTAACATTTGATTGAAATCTGTTTTCTTGTTACTTAAATCCATTATTATGTATTCTGCACTTCGGAAGGAGGCAGAACAAGTCTCAGCTTTTGATAGGGCAATCATTCAGACATTTGAATAGTGCCATCATATCTCCCTCTGCTGTTTTCTCCTCAAGTCTAAACATTTATTTTGCTCAAATTCTGTTCCTACTATGGCTCTATACCTTGAAAATATCCAATATCTTTTTCTTCCTTCTCTCTTTTTCCCATTTTAAAATCTTATTTACCGGTATATAACAATAGCTTTCTTTTCTTCAAGGAATTACAGGAACATATTATTCCTATTTTACTTCCATAAGAATCCTAGGTGGATAGGTTAGACTGAGAAACATTGGTAGGCCCAAGGCTATCTAATGAACTTCAAGGTGTGAAAGACTTTGAATCTGAACCTCCCTGTTCCAAGTTCAACTACTGCACCAAATATTTCACTCCAGTACATCTTTAACATAGCCTCTTTGTCTTTCCTCTTAACAGAATTCAAGTCTATGTGTAAATGTATCAATTTGCTTCTAATTTTTAATTAGCTTTCCTATTTCTTCCTATGCTGCACCATTAACTTTCTCAACTGAGTCATAAGACTAGTTTGCTAGTAGTAAAATCAGCATTTTTTCAATTCATCATGAAAACATCACTGCCATTATTGCTTTATATAGAGCATGGGTGTCAAACTCGCTGAGTCACATTGCCATCACGTGACATTTTGCCACATTTCCCCCTTCACGTAGCTGGGGTGGACGTAGTCTGTGCATGATGCATCCAGCCCACAGGCCGCCAGTTTGAAACCCCTGACATAGAGGTTCTGCAAAGGTCATGAGGCAGTAAGAGAAAAAGATATCTGATTTTTCCTATGTACCCAATTAACAATAAGAAAAATTTCTATAAATTACAGAAGATCCCATCACATGCTTCTTGACAGTTCATCAGAAAACAAAACATCCACACAAAATGCACAACATGAGAACAGTAAAAGCAATAACAATGAACCACAAAGAAATTAATCAGCCTACAACAGTCCTATGGTATTATCAAACTACTGTAGTTTAAAAGGCCCTGTGGAGCCTTTTGCTTCTAGAAGCCAATATTGTTGGGACAAGTGTTACTTCCAGCTTTGTTACCTAAACTGTGATTTCCACCTATGCACGTATGCCCATATATCATCTAACACAGATGGGAAGTTACAACTGGCCAATTAAGAAGATGGGAGAAATGGAGGTATGGCTTAGCAGGAGTTGGAGGGCTAAGTATAACAAGGAAATGTCAAGCATTCCTCAGGGTGTCAAGCATTGGCAGAAGAATGTCTATATAAAAAAAGACTTAGGTGGGTTTCACATGTCATGTCTGTAGAAAATGAGAGCAGACGAAAGCCATTGTGGAACTCTGCAAAGAGAGTTGTCTGCCTCACCAACCATATCTGCCCCTCATTAACCCTGTTTGGATATAAAAAGAAAGGGGAGGGGGAGGGAAGGAAGGAAGGAAGGAAGGAAGGAAGGAAGGAAGGAAGGAAGGAAGGAAGGGGAGTAACTATATTCACGTTTGAGAGGGTGGCAATAGTTCACTTTTGGTTCAATCCAGTAGAAAGATCCTGGCAATTCTTGCTATACCTTTGGCAATTAGTCAGGAACTGGCTGTCAATAAAAAATACCAAGAAACCAGTGAAATGCATTGTTCTGGAGATATTTGCCCATTCTTCCTCAGCTGGTTCATTATTGTATCTTGGAAAACTATCCTGTATTATTATTTCTTCTTCCTGACAACAGGGACAGAAACTAATATTTACTAATGATATTTGGACAGACCATTGCTCCTTATACCTGCTTTAATGTTTTGTGTAGTTAGAATACCGCTATCTAAAGGATTTTTTTTTTTCAAGAATTGTATGCATGTATATTTACACAACTTTCATGAAGAACTGAAGAAGCTTCTTGGATGAGAAGCAAAACTTCTTCAAAAAAAAAACAACAACAACCCTAAGTCCAATTGCCTTTTGAAAAAGTATGTTTGGGACAATCATGACCTGGATGACTGAGAATCTCCATAGGCATGAAGACCTGGCTGTTTCCTCAGGCATTTGGTTCAGGTGGTTAGATGAGCTCTGCAGTTGACAAAGTTTTGTTTTTGTTTTCCTGGAAGTAGGGTTATTGTTATCCTGGAGTGCCTGAGGTTATAAATTGTGTGTGTTTTTAATCTTTGTAAGCCACCCAAATTTACTTGTATGCAATGGGTAACTATATACAATAAATATGCAAAATCTATCCACCCTGTTGATTTGATGGAATATGCAGAAATACTTAAGAGACAAGCCATCCCACAAATAATGTGTGCTATATAGCTTTTATAGGTAATAACCAATTGCTTAAATTGTGCCCAGTAGTTTACCAGGAGTCTGTGGAGTGGGGACACTAGATAAGTGTAGCGTGACTCCCTCAAACCTGCCCATGTTGCTGCATTCAAGCTCACTTGCAGTTTCTCAATGCTATTCAAAGGCAGCTCTATGAAGAACAAATTATAACAGGAAGTGACAGAGGCATGAATGATTCTGAGTAGAGCCTCCTGATTTAGAAATGGATACAACTGGCACACAAGGTAGATTTGTGCTAAGGCCTTCTTAGGTTTTGCTAATTGTAGAAGACCTTCTTCAAACACCTCACTATTAGTGGTCAAATGGCTGGAGAGAACCATAGGAAATTTGGCAACTTCTATTAGAACAATCCTGTCTTTGTCCTAAAATATTTTCATTTACGCATGTGATCTGATGATCTTTCTTGTATAGCCCAGGTTTTGAGTGTTTGTGTTTCACTGTTGCTGCTGTTTCAGAGCTTTTAAGTTTTATGGGCAATTTTAACTGCTATCTTATTGCCTGCAGTTGTTTTAATTATTTTGTTAGGATGTAAGAATGTTCATTCTTATTTTTCTGTTCTTCCCTGTATCATTTTTGAACCGCTTTGAAAGAATTATATAGACACATATTTTTTTGGGGGGAGGGGTACTTTATCATAAAACTAGGACTGCAAGTTTTAATTAAATAATTTAAAAATGTGGTTTAAATATAAATGAAAGTGCTAATTTTCTTCACTCTGTTTCTAAAGGATTCAAGATACAAGGGACAGAAGTGGTTGATAGGATGATGTAGGGAAGAATGGGTCTTTGACAATTCGCCTCGGCCAACTTGCCACAGCCAACCCATCATGGCCAACTTGCCACAGCCAATTGGCAAGTTGTCCCAACTCTCCATGGGACACGTTTCTGCAACATAAGAATTACTCTAATATCAAAAAAAATGGTGGAATAAAATCATTAAAGAAAGGAGGCAAAAGGTGGGACAGAATGAAATATGAATGACAAAAATTAAAATATTTTTTATTTATTTGAAATAATTAAATAGAATTATTAAATTGTCCTGTGGCAAGTTGTTACATGGAAAGTTGGCTGTGACAAGCTGTACTGTAGCAAGTTGGCCATAGTGAGTTGGCCTCAGCAAATTGACCGTGGCAAGTTGGCTACTGCAAGTTGGCTGTGACAAGTTATCCCATTCTGGGGAAGAACAGAATGTGTAAAAAAAAAACTCTCTCCAGAAACAGACCAAAGCTCTCCATGCTTTTTCTCATAGTGGTCATTTGAAACCCCACAATAAGAATATGAATGCTTTGGCTTTTTTGTTCATGACCTTAAGAAGTTAGCATTGAAAGGCATTATTCCTTTAAACTGGAAATATAAGAACAATCATTAACAGGAATGGCTTTAAGCATCACACTAAACCAGGGCATTGTTTATTTCCTTTTTATTTAGCCAGCTCCATGAACTAAGCCACTGCAGTTTGTAAATTATGGTTTATGGCTTAGTTTTACATGTGAAGCAGACTATTGCATCTTAGTCTATCAACTGTGGTTTACACAAACTTCAGCTTAGCGTTTTGTTTTGAATCTGGCTAATGTGTTTAGAGTTATCCAAGTTGATATTAACAGCATTATTTTCATTTCTTAATGATTCCCCTTAATGGATTGAACATTTTTACAGCAGCTGCATCCAGGATTGAAAATTTCTTCAACCTGTTTTTGTTATTATTGTTACTATCAAATAGTAGGAAGGCAAGTATTTATTTAGGGATTTCTTTTCTGAATGACATTTCTCTTTTGCCACAGGTATGGCCCTCCAGATATTATGTAATCCATTAGTTTAATGAACATTACAAAATAAGTAATAATATATGGTATAGTCTAAAATCATAAGCAATAACCAGCACATGGAATAATTATATAATTAAAAGTTAACAAAAAGAATTGTCCTCACCACACTTCAAAGAGGTGAGAATAGGGGAAGGTGGATAAAAAAGCCACTTTAAAAATTTTCCTAGTGTCTAATAATCCTGTACATTAGATAGGCTTTATATGTTAAATATCTCATTCAGAATAAACCGTTCACTCTGGCTTTGGTATATTTCTACTGGCAAAATTCTTGTCCAACAGATGCCTACAGATAGCCATCCACTCCTCTATAAATGTATACAGGTAATCCTTGACTTGTAACCATTTGTTTAAAGAACTTTTGAAATTTTGTAAGTCACTTATGACCATTGCAACCTCCCCATGATCAGCTGATCAAAATTCAAGTGCTTGGCAACTGGCATGTATTTATGACAGTTGCACTGACCTAGGGTCATGTGATTACCATTTTGTAACCTTCCACCTGGCTTGTGACAAACAAAATCAATGGGAGAAAGCCAGATTCATTTAACGATCACATGATTTGCTTAACAATTGCAGTGATTCAGTTAACAACTGCAATAAAATGAGGCAAAACTCACTTAACAACCACCTTGCTTGGCAATGGAAACTTGGGGCTCACTTGTGGTCATAGGTCAAGAACTACCCATATGCTATTGCTTTCTTTGACTGATTCTATGAGTGGAAGTTCTTATTGTATGGAGCACTTATATAGGCACAGGTATTAATACAAACATTTTGAACTCAAAATGTTTTGCATTTAAATAACTTATTTCAAGCTTCAAGCAGCTGTTCCAACTTTTCAAGAAATGTGCCAAGGCTGCTGTCACCATTCACAAAATGTTCTAAACTCAAGAACCCTTCTCAAATGATCAGAATGATTCCAGCAAGGTTTGAACAACTTTTCTGGGTGTTTCCTGCTGAGAACAGAGCATTATGGATTCACATTACTTCAAAATCAAAGTTTGTTCCACAGAAACTACATTGTGTCAGACCTGTAGAAATAACCCTTTACAGTTGTCACACTAAAGATCTCTATCACTAGAATGCAAGTAACACCACTTGGGATTAAAAGACATATCCAGTGATCCTCATCTCCTTTGCCCAAATACACCTTGAAAGAAAAGAATGTGTGAAGAGAGTTCAAATCTCATTCCTTTTTTCCTGTCCATTTTGCTCCTGAAAAATAGTGAGTCTAAATCCTAAAAGGAAAAAAAAAACCTACCTACTTTTGGTGGAAGTGCCCAGATTTGCTCTTTTTCTATTTCTGGAATTCATATGTCATATAGAGATAGTCTTATGTACCATACTCTCACTATTATGTACTCTATTGGCTGTAAAAACTGAGGAATTCATATATACAATATATAAAAATACTGGCATTCCTCACTGAATCAAGTCAAAGTTCATTATATTGAAACTTTTGAGCAAGATAGCTTATCACTAATAACTGGGAATCTGCTTCTGAAAATGGAGAAAAACATTCTCAGGTATTTTGATTAGCAACCAGAAGAAATATAGTCTTTCTTCTGAAAAAAACATCTACACTATAACGTTCATCATTTCATCCTTTCTAGATGGCTTCTGAATAAATTTGGTGAAAAAGAACATGCACAATTTTGCGTGCTAGAATTAAAGGTAGTTACGATCTGAAAAGTTTCGTGTTTATTACCTTAATATGCTCAGACCTTTGTGGTGTGCCTTGTTTTCTTAGAGCTCTCCAGATCTATAGCTGACCTCAGCTTGGTGCCCTCCCAGCCTTCCATAACCTGATGCTCGTTGGGAATGATGGGAATCAAAGTCCAACACATCTGGAGGGTAACAGTTGGAGAAAGCTAATTAGCCTGACCTGTTAGTCACTTTCACCCCTGTTTCTGCAGGTGATGGCTCTACTGAATTTTAAAGTTTTTCAAAAACTTATTTTAACTGCTTTTCTGCATCCTCTGGAGCGTTCTCACGTGACTGGTATAATGACAATCTGTCTCTCTGCTAACATTTCTCTCCTTTGGTTATTTGTTTGATAAAGTGAGGAGCTTCCCTTTTGTTGCCCTTCACCAGAGCTTAATGTCTTTACTTTGGGATCAATATACTTTATGAATAATTTTATTTCCTTCTATTTTTATGGTCTTTCCTCCCTCATTATCATACTGAGTTTATTAGCTAGTGCTGTCAGTATCTTTACCCTGTCATATGTTCCTGAGGTACAGTAAATATCACTTGTGTTGTAATTAATATGCACACCCTCTGCAGTAATTAAAGCACAGACCCCTTCAACCAGCTGAGCTTCCTACACTAATTCCACCTTATCTTCATAATGAACTTATTGCAAGCTGAAACTACTGGTGAATATTGTTCGGTAAGGATAGAAGAATGAAATCTAATGAGACGCAATAATATTTGTGAACATGGTTAATATGGGGGGGATGAATTTAATTATCCCTAAATCTAATTAAATTGCCTCAGTAGTCAGAATCTTCCCCTTTTGTTCCTTGGGGTGGGGGGGGGAGGAAGATACTTCTATTGCCCCATCAAAAAACATTCAAAAAATAATGGCCAAGATGCCTGGTTCTTTGCCCTTATGGGACTGTGTATATTTATTTCTTCTACATGAACTATGATGTTCTCATACTAGATGGTAGAACTGGATTGTAGGTAACAGCAAGGGTGAGATAGATGCCAAATGCTATGGGATAAGAGTCCGGACCAAAGGAATAGACAACTAGAGTCTGGATGAAAGCAGTAAGCCAAAGTTCTCATTAAGCTGTAGGAAAACTCTCAGGAAAAAAAAATGTTGCTTCAGGTAGGCATCCCTGATATTAGAGTCCCCCAGTGACAACCAAGAGAGGTGAAGATAGTCCAGAAGATTAGTCTCTAAGAATAGGATCCTGTATTTTCATAGATTAATCCATAGGAAAATATTTATTGGCTCAGCAGTACCTGGCACAAGTGAAAGATAAGTTGGGGCATGGACAATCAAATTCAAATCCAGAACTGAACTGTGCATTATTTTGTGTCTGAAAGGCTTTGTAGCCAGGAATTGATCTTTCAAACTAGGTCCTCAATGTGGTATAATTTGCCTCTTTGAGGTCTGCCAAACTGCCTGTCTGACTTATTTTACTTCTTAAAAATTCATTTAATTTTTTTAAAAAGGTGTGTGTGAACTAAGCATGCTGCACACTAGCAAATTTAGATATAATGTGTCCACATAAGCCCTGGAAGTATCCTTAGAAAATAAAAGAATGGATGGCCACAACCTGTTCTTTCTTTGTCTTCTGCCAAACCCACCATGACAATAAAAGGCCTGGGAGAGGTCTTCATGAGCTCTCAATATACCAAACATTGCAATTGGCTCAAAAGATTTAGGCAACCCAGGGCTTGATCTTAGGTCGAGAGAACATAAGCATTCATAGGCTTGTCCCTGCTCATGAAGCTTATCCCTGCTGGATGTTACAAGAGTGGAAAGAGCCATGACAAAACAAGATCTGGTATATGTTCAAATTAATTACAGGCATTATGATTACAACCTGTAGAACCATTTTTCCTTAATATAACAGTCTGGCAGCCACATCCAAAGCTTGGTAGGGCCACATTCAACTGATTGGACATCCCTGCTTTAAGCCACAACATTCTAACTCATTTGTGATTGATAGGACCGTTAATCTGGGCTACAAAAATCAGGATGGCCACCAGAGGGCAGCAAGGCTACTGTATATAAAAACAAATTCTTTTCTGCCTGTATTTTTGCAGTGTAGATCTAGTCGTCTGAGTGAATTGGGTTTCTTGACCCTGTTCTGCAACTAATAATACTGATCTTGGGGACCTGGCAGAAGAGTAAAAACCTCAGCATATTATAATCAAAGTTGTCACAGCAAATTAAATGTAGTTGAGTTGTTTAATGCAAATTAAGTCATGCTAAAATTGCTGGAGCAAATTAGAGAAGCCTGAACTTCCAAAACAGGGTTTTGAAGTCAAAGTTCCAAAACTGAACCAATTAAATTGCTTAAAAACAGCCATATAGTTTTGCCCTTTACCTATCCACATGAAGTGACTAGCAGCTGTCCTGGGTTAAGGGCCAAGTATTTGACTATGTTGTCATTCCCCTTCTACCCACTCACAAAACATCCTTTAATTTCCCCCATTGCTAACCACTCTCTCATATTCTTCTGCAAGTCTTGCTCATTTACCGTAAGTCCCAGGCAATTCTATTCCTCCAAATCCACAGCATGTCTTAAAGTAAGTTCTAAATGAAAAATGGGGATGTGTGCTTTCTTCTGACCATTCACTTTTAAGGGTTGGTGATGGTAGAGAGTCACAAATAGTGCTTGCTATGGGTCAGGCATACCAATATGGACACATTCACATCCCAAAGGTGCTTTTCCAAAAGGCAAGTGACTTTCTCAGTTTTTTCTTTGAAGACATTTCACTTCTCATCCAAAAGTTTTTCAATTCTCACTGAATCGTGGGTAATGGAAGGATTTACACTCTTTGCAATTATCTGGTCGTTAGCAATCTGAAGGTCGGTTGTCTTCAAGGAAAGAAACAAAGAAGTCCACTTGCCTTTTGGAAAAGCACCTTTGGGACAACCATGATCTGGATCAGGGGTGTCAAACTCGTGTCGTCATGGCAGTGTCATGTGACATATAGGGACTTTTTCCCCGTTTGCTAAACCGGGCAGAGACAGGGCCAGCATGTGATGCATCTGGTCCATGGGCCATGAGTTTGATACCCCTGATCTGGATGATTGAAATTTTCCATAGGTACTAAAGAACTACTTCTCTCAATCAGGGAGACAAAATTCTGTAGCTTTGGACATGTGGTTGTTAAAGATCATCAGTGTGTGATTTACAAATGACTACCACACTGGGGCAGCATACTGTGTTTTCCCATACGCCAAATACTTTGGGGAAATGGCCAATAGAATTATGATTAGTTTTATATGTTCCTAGAGGAAGGAGAGTTAGGTTTACTGTGCCCCAGTGATCTTAGTAAATTTCTCTGGGGAAGAGGGGAAGAGGCTTACTTGTCTCCACAGCCACTACCATTATAAAAAAGATTGTTTCCTAGTTAAGAAGTGGGGAAACAGGTTTGATAATGTTCATTACTGATGCCTCCCAGTGATCCTTGATTCACTGTTTCTCTGCTAAGCAACCTAGAAGTGATCTAGGTAAGGACCATGATCTGCAGGAAACAAGTAACATTGTGCATAACTCATGCCATGATGCATGATGAAGTCATAGTAAGTTATGAAGTCATGGCATCAGTGATATTATACGGTTTGTGCTATGTCTTTACAGTTATTCTTTACTCCTTCTTAATTAATCTGATTGTTCAGGGTAAAGTGCTAACAAAGCAAACTCCATCATAGGAGCCTGTTACAAGCCCAAGTAAAGGCACATTGTTAACACATGAGCCATGACTTTATTGTACAAATAATATGGTTATGTAATTTGTGCCATGCTATATCATTTCCTGTTTTAGGACATTTGTGCAATAATGTCAGAGTCTTATATGCCATCTGATTTGTTCATCTTTACAATAACCCCTCCCATATTCATCTCTTTGTTTATGAGAATCACTGTTTCTAAGGCTGTGGATGACATCTGTGCTACCGATATTTTTTTTGTAAATAATGCTGTTTACTAATTATCTCGGCCTGGTCATGGAAGTAATCTCAGTAAATTATCAATTCAGGGAGAGAACTAAATTTATCATTCTAGATAGGAGAATTTATTGTACCTACCAGTGGCTAATTCTGAGGTAACTTTTTTAATTATTATTATTTTTAATATTATTTTTTATTAGGGTTAAGGGTTAGGTAACTTTGAAGATGTTGATGGTTTGCTAGTATACTGCATTTTCATCATATAAATATTCCTCATGTCTTAAACAGTGAAACAAAGGGTTCTGATGATCATTATATGGTGGTATTATGGATAAAAACTCCATGAATAATAACATATTTCTGCTTGATTTTTATAGCTAGATCAATAAATGATGCTAAAAATTCTCAGTCATTTGAGGAGTTCATGGTGGGGAAGAAGAGTAGAACTCCACTCATACAATCTTCGGATTGTTCTTATAAAATCTGAAAAAAATCCACAAAACATGTACATGGAGATTTCTTCCCCATTCAGTGACAGACTTGCAGAGAGATCCATACACACACTGTCTCTTACACATCATATAATGGAAGGGCATCAAACAGCTACATGGTCATAAAATAAACAAGCCATTGCCTTATTGTAAAGTTCTTTTATATGGCATTATTTTAATTTAGTGTTTTGTAAACATGTTTTACATTTAATTTGTCATATACCTCCTGATTATTGTGAATATGATGGAAAGATGGGGTATACATTTCTTCAATAATAAATAATAATAAAGTAGTATCTCTTCCATTTGTTTTTGCTTGCTTTTGAATTCTGCTCTCTAACCAAAATGACTGCTAGAGTAACTCATAAATATCAGTATGGGGACTGATCAACCTTGTAATATAAAATAAATGACAGGAAAAGGATGAGGAGGGAGAGAGAAAAAAGCAAAGCATAGGTTCCAGCTCCCTTTGTGACAAGCAGGAATGAAAGTAGTTCAGATGTCATAATGGAAAACAGAAACTAAGGCTGATTTGAATGTGGAAAAATGGATTTAAAATGTCAAGCTACAAAAATGATGTGGGAAACAATGATACACTGGATTTATTTATTTGTTTAATTCCTATCTTCCATCTCAGAAGTGGAAAATTATAAAAACAATTACAATGTAGTATAAAAATAAATATATGACAACCAAAAAAAAAAAATCATAGATGTTAATATAACCAGGAAATAGACGCTTCACACATACAGGGTCCAGGCTTTGACATGTAACCAGATCTTCAAGGCCTGACAAAAGGCCAACAGGATTGGGGTTATCCTAATCTCTGAAGGGAAAATGTTCCAGAAGGCAGACACTACAGCAAAGAAGGCTGTGGTCCAGAGGTGGGTTTCAACAGGTTCTGACCAGTTCTGGAGAACTGGTAGCAGAAATTTTGAGTAGTTTGGAGAACCGGTAGTAAAAATTCTGACTGGCCCCATCCCCATCTATTCTCTGCCTCCTGATTCCCAGCTGATCAGGAGGGAATGGAGATTTTACAGTATCCTTCCCCTGCCATGCCCACCAAGCCATGCCACGCCCATCAAGCCACGCCACGCCCATCAAGCCACGCCCACCAAGCCACACTCACAGAACCGGTAGTAAAAAATTTTGAAACCCACCACTGCTGTAGTCTCCACCAGCTTTGATAAGACTGTAACCTGCCACACAAAATTGGGCAGACAGAAATAGAAGTATAGACCTCTCACCAACCAAGGGCCCCCATTTCAAGCACATATAATGACTCAGTGCCATGATGGGGGAAAATGAAATTACAAATGAAGCTATTAATGATGGCCTTATTTGATACATTCAAATAATAAACCAGAAGAGTGATTTGGTTAGCTTTCTTATCTTGGACTCAGAAAAGAGACATGTTAAACTTGTGAAGAACTTTCTGAAAGGAAGCAAAGAGAAAATGATAAGAAATCAACTTGTAGGATACTATTTAAAGGGAATAAATTTCAACATTCATAAAGAAGTAAATGGAAAGAACACGAATTGCATTTATTTGATGAAACTATATGTACGCACGTATGTTTTTGTTTCTGATAGTTCCTAATAGACTTGGGCCGAAGAAGAAATCAGAGAGGATGATAAGTTACTGAAGTAGTTTATATTGATGGAAAGGGAAGTCATTTCTTTATATATTCCTCTTTATTTCTTTTTCCCTGCAGTTTTTATTTTTTTACTTTTTATATTTGTCTTACTTTATATTAGACGTTATTTTCTCTTTGTATTTGTAAACTTCAATAAAATAAAAAATATTTTAAAAAGATGCCATAATGGAATGGACAGTGTCCTAAGCCCTCCATGGAGTCACTTTCAACAAAGGCAATGGAATTGTCCTTTTTTTTTTAATTAATTCAAACTGTTTATGATCAGCTTCTATTCGCCAACAGGTTCAGAAGTAGTTTACAATGAAAAGTGCGAGAAAAGCAAAAAAAACAAAAAAAAAACAAATTCTTGAAGGACAACAGTGATATAGTTACATTATTAGCTAACCTACAACTGTTGACCTATCAAAGCATCATGTGACTATGTTTTGATGTCAGCAGAGTCCTTCTGAAATGTATTTGCATATCAGTCTATATCTATTTAAGTCTAAGAGAATCTTGCTCTGAACCCATAGGAGGAGGTTCTAGCTGGTGGCTTGACTTTTGCCTTCAATCCAAACCAAAGAGAGACATTGTGTAAGACTACCCTGAGCTTCACTTTGCTGCATTGCTGTCAAAGATGGAAGTGAATATCTTGAGTGTAAGGAGCTACAGTGTTAGTTGAACTGCTATTATAGTAACCGACTCTAAATGCAACTGAGTTTTGAATGCCCCAAATTAATTGCTTATTGATATGAATACAGAAGATAGAATCGGGCTTCAGCCCTTGGCTTCACTGTCTGGTTTTCCAGAGAGATGTGGGGAGGGAGTGGGAGAGAGAGAGAGAGGCTGAGAGAAAGAGAATTGTCTTTAGGCATTCTGCCAAAAGATGTAGAGTGCTTTTCAAAAGACTAGAGAAGGGTCAGCAATTAAAAAATTTCTGTGTATGTATGTATAATAAATAGGCAAAGATGAGATGGGGAAAGAATGGAAATCTATGTGTGAATTTTTCCTGCGAGGGCTAGTTAGTTTTACCCTTAAGTACCTGCTCCTCTGATTAGCTACTGTCTCACTAGCATTGTATTGACTTCTGAAGCAAAGTATTGGTATCCCTTTAGGTAGATCCTCAAATGGATAAGGAGTATCTCAAATCCTATGAGAAGCTTTCAGTCAACCAAGACACATGTGTGTCCATCCCTCGCAATGAAAACTCTTTTTACAGTTACCAACTTTGAGATGAGACATGCTGGCTGGGGAATTCTGGAAAATGAAATCCAAACATCTTAAAGTTGCTAAGATTGAAAAACCCTGATTTAGGCACCACAAAAATTCTCTGCCTTTATGCTTGCTTCTTTTATTTATTTTTTTAAAAAAACTAAATAACTAGATAACTAAATAAAGAATGGAAAAATACAGTGTGTTGGAAAAAATAAAGAATAATCATAACTATGTCAAAAGAAAAAAGAGATATGATTGGATTATATTTTGAAATTGAGCAATCCAAAAGATACATTTATCATGTTCTGACTTACACCAGGTAGCAACATCTTGCTGAGGCAAAGTTGGATTGGATCTGGTCATCATTTGGATAGGAAACCACCAGGAAAGGAGTAATTTGGGGATTTGAAAATAAATCTGGAAAGTATACAGTCAATGGAAAACCACTTTGTTGTAAAAGGAAAGATTCCTCAGTTTTATTACTGCCAGAGGTCTACAAGTCACAAATATTAAAAGCAACACCAAATTCCACATTTCTCTATATGAAATCACTTTTGCTATTTTTGGCATGAATCTGACCCAAATGTGGTTTTTTTGGGGTGGGGCATATGGTTGCTAACTCAGGTCTGGGAGTCTGGGGCAGAAGTATCAGAGAGTAATTAGGATCATCATCCATTACAGAACTATGAAACCAGCTGTTCCTCAGACACGTTAGCAGGATTTCTATATTACAGTCCAACATTTTATGGAAAGGAAGCTGTTCCTCAGACACGTTAGCAGGATTTCTATATTACAGTCCAACATTTTATGGAAAGGAAACAAATAATTGTTGCAAATGACAGGGAAGCAGATCAGTTTCCTGACATATTGCCAAGTTCATATCATAAATCATTAAAGCAGCACATAAAGCATATTCCAAGCATTTACGTTGTATGCCGCTAGTCACCGATAAAATCCTGAAGGACCACAGATCTAACAAGGAGGTGACATAAGTGTTTCTGGAAAGCTCAGATTAGACAGTCTGGATATGAAAGTTGCAACACACTTTCCATCTCCAGAGGACCTTCTTCTATGAGATGAAAGAGAAGGGTGGGGGGGAGAAAGAGATCAAATCAGGTGCTGCCACTGAGAAGGCATGATTTCACAAAATGATATTGTCTAATAGTAGAACAGAACAGAACAGAACAGAACAGAACAGAACAGAACAGAACAGAACAGAACAGAACAGAACAGAACAGAACAGAATAACAGAGTTGGAAGGGACCTTGGAGGTCTTCTAGTCCAACCCCCTGCCCAGGCAGGAAAACCTACACCACTTCAGACAAATGGGTATCCAACATCTTCTTAAAAATTTCCAGTGTTCGGGCATTCACAACTTCTTGAGGCAAGTTGTTCCACTTATTAATTGTTCTAACTGTCAGGACTGTTGTTTAGAACAATTTAACTGTTCCAAATTGCTTCGCTCCTTGATTAGTTTCCACCCATTGCTTCTTGTCCTACCCTCAGGTGCTTTGAAGAATTGTTTGACTCACGCTTCTTTGTGGCAACCACTGAGATACTGGAACACTGCTATCATGTCTCCCCTAGTCCTTCTCTTCATCAAACTAGACATACCCAGTTCCTGCAACCGTTCTTCATATGTTTTAGCCTCCAGTCCCCTAATCATCTTTGTTGCTCTTCTCTGCACTCTTTCTAGAGTCTCAACATCATTTTTACATCATGGTGACCAAAACTGAATGCAATATTTCAAGTGTGGCCTTACCAAGGCATTATAAAGTGGTATTAACACTTCACGTGATCTTGATTCTATCCTTCTGTTTATGCAGCCCAGAACTATGTTGGCTTTTTTGGCAGCTGCTGCACACTGCTGGCTCATATCTAAATGGTTGTCCACTAGGACTCCAAGATCCCTCTCACAGTTAGAATAGAAGGGCCTTAGAGCATGCCCTCTCTACTAGGCTTATGAGGCTGGAAGAAACCGTAAGAGAAAGGTAGTTCTGTAATACCCTGATCATATGTCCTGTAGGTTTTATAGGTGATGACCACCACAGGATAGACTCTCCTGTGACATAGAAAGTCACAGGAGAGTCTATCTCAGGCACCAATCTAGGGAACTCCACTGCCAACAAGATTCTAAATGTCTGTGGAGATTCTCAGTCATGGTTGTCTCAAAGTTCTGTTTTTTCTTTGAAGACATTTCTCATCCAAGAAGTTGAAGAAGCTTCTTGGATGTGAAGCGAAATGTCTTCAATGGAAAACCACATAATCCAGTTGCCTCTTGAAGGACAACCAGATTCTAGCATTTTTAGCAGGAAGGATCCTATGCAACAGGAAAGCTAGTACAGGAGCAACAGTTCTTTCTAATCCCAACTTCACAAACAAGGTTTCACATCCAGCTATCTGTGAAGCAGTGTCCCTGAAGGCCACAAAGATTTTTCAGATGATAGTTGCTATACTCAAGTCTCCAATAAAACCTAGTTTGGCACCTTTGTTTGCATAACCAGATGAGTCAGCTAGGTTTTGGTTATGGGAACAAAATTAGCCTATCATTCATGATTAAATTGTGGATGAGGCAAGTCTTATTACAGACTGGCCATGCATTAATTAGTAGCAGCTAAGAGCAGAATCTCTGGTTCTCTGATTCCCAGGCCTTGGGGTGGAACACAGGGGACAGGAAGGCAACATCAATACTAAACATCAAGGTAGCCTAACCCAAAATAAGAACAGAATTAGATGTTCCATGAACCAACTAGTAATATATAGATATTTCAACATTTCTTAAATATGAGTGTATGATAGAGCAGACACTCTAGGTCTTTAGCAATAATCAGCAATTTCCCTTTGATTTAGAATTGATCAGTATTTATATTTTGCTGCAAGGCAAATTGCTTTTATCTGCCATTAAATTCTCACTTCCTTTTTAGTCTTTCCTTTATAACCACTGTTTGTTGACCTATATTCACCTGTACTTTTACATGTATTATTTTGGCAATTTTGACTCAAGAATTATATAGAAATGTATAATCATTACTATCATTTTATCCTTATTATTTTCAATTACGCAAACATAGTATATCTTTCTGGTACCAGTTGGGCGTTTTAATGTTTTGAAGATTGTAAACTGTTTTTAGCTGCAACTAATAAGTGAGAGGCTTTGTTTAAAAGTGATTTTATAAATCAAACAAATGTTTCTTTAGCATGGTAGTAAGAAGACCCAGGAGTGTCCACAGATGGATCAAAAGAATCAAGATAGCAGCCATGATCACATAATTGTGATGTACAGCAGAGAATGAGCAATGAATCAAGAAGTGCTTAATTTGCATCTCACTCTAATTAGCTAGATTCATGCATCAAGATAAGCCATAATGATTTGTTTAGTTGTCCTCAGTGTGTTGTCTGAATTCAACCAATAATCAATAGGTTAAGCAATGCTTTCTTAGCTACACTTTCTTGGCTTCAATTGCCTTATCTAACACAATGGGGACTACAGACAGTGATATGTTTTACAATGATAAGATTTATCTTTTGCACAAATATGCATGTGAGGATCCATCTCCCAGTTTTAGTCATGGTGGCTATTTAAAGCTTCCTTTAAATTGCTGAAAGAACAACCCAATAATGTTTAGATTGGTTGAGGAATGCAAAATATTTCACAATGAATATTAGAAATGTTGAGACGATGATGATGATGATGAATTAGAGCTCCACTGTTATTGAATGAAGGGTTATTTATTTCTGTTCCTTAGTTCTGTCAACTCCATATTTACTAAAACATCTCTTCTGTAATATGGTAGAACAATAGAAGATTAGGATTATTTGGGGGGGGTGAGGATTTCCTCCTGCCTTACTGCAGCCTCTTTGTAATCCAGGTTTCTTCTACTCACAAAATAATAGATCCTGGATCCAAATTGGAATAATTAATAAAACTGTGAAAGAAAAGTAAAACAAAAAACACTGTAGGAGTGCAAATTGAGTGTATTTACACAAAGTTATTGACAAACTTCTCTGATTGCAGTCTGACAACCTTTGCCTTCTTAGAGATGCAAGTCCATCCATATAAGGCTGTGTGTGTTTTTTTAAAGCAGCATAATGTGTCTAATTCCTTGGTCATTATATTTAGCTTTATTTCTGGATAAACTCTCACAGACCCCTCTCCTTTATCCTCCTCCCTTTCAAATTAAACAAATATTCAAGCAATATTGAAGGACATGCAATTCCATTGCAGTGCACTGCCTTTAAGTATAGATATTGTGATATTGTATCCTGAAATATAAAAACAGGTCCTCTTAATCAGGGCAAGAAATAGAATTCAGTGCAATATTTGTGAAAAGGCCTTCTAGGGTCGCTCTCATTTCAATAGGATTCATACTTGGAAGAGTATCCAGTTCTTTCATTGAACAGGCTAACATCCCCAAGAAAGGCTATTTTGAAAGTTTCAGGTAAGCCTGGTTTGATTGTAGTTTAAGCATAAATAATATCACAGAAAAAAGAGAATGCCAGCTGAAATGACAATCTTTCCTTTTGCCACTAGTCTATGCTGTTGTATAAAGATCAGGATATCTTTAGCTTCACTTCTAATGCCAAATGCAATTCATCTGGGATTTCCTTAATTTTGGCATTCTGTTCTATGAAACAGAAGAGTGGCTATGCTGTATTAGATCAAAGGCTCATCCTGTCCACCGTTCCGTCCAGTGGACTTTAGGCTGATTACAAAAGCTATCTTGACCACAACTTTTTGTCGTCAGCTTCTGTAATTTGGGACATTATTGCTTCCAAGACAGGACTTCAATACATTATAATTATGGATCTTTTTCTTGTTTTCTAAATTAGAAACATTTTTCTTTAAAATAACTTTCTTTGATTATTACTTTTATTCATTTAGTTGATTTTCATCCCATTTTTATTGTTTGTCAGCTAAAGGTGACAACCTCAAAGTCCCATCCTTTGGAACATTGTAACCCCAGGATAATATCCATACTCCTGACCTTCCATAAGGGCTGAAGACCTGGCAGTCCCAGTTGGCCTGGGGCCCCAACAGGAGTGCACCACTCTGGAGGGGCTATTAGATTAAGAGAAGTCCCCACCTCCCCCATGTACTTCATGTTGCCAATTGTAAATTGTTATTGTTGTTGTTTATTGTTTTTTACCACCCTGGGGATGCCCTTTCCGTGATGTCCCGCTGGCTGGAAGCGGTGTAGGCCTGGATGGGAAGAAACAGACTCAGACTCAACCCATCCAAGACTGAGTGGCTGTGGATGCTGGCATCTCGTGATCTAGTGGTCCCGTCACTTGTGATAGGAGGGGAGGTACTCACTCCCTCAGAAAGGGTTCGCAATCTGGGTATCCTCCTGGATTCACGACTATCTTTAGAAGATCATCTGATGGCTGTGACCAGGGGGGCCTTCGCACAAGTATGCCTGGTGCGCCAGTTGTGCCCTTTCCTAGACCAGGATGCCCTCGCCACGGTCACTCACGCCCTTGTTACTTCTCGGTTGGACTACTATAACGCCCTCTACATGGGGCTGCCCTTGGGATGCACCCGGAGGCTACAGCTAGTCCAGAATGTGGCCGCGCAGGTTGTTACGGGGGCTTCTCGTTACTCCCATGTGACACCTCTCCTGCGTGAGCTGCACTGGCTGCCGGTGGTCCTCCAGGTCTGTTTCAAGGTGCTGGTGCTCACCTATAAAGCCCTACATAGCTTAGGCCCGGGGTACTTGCAGGATCATCTCCTGCCATCCTCCCATTGTCCCGTATGCTCCCACAGAGCGGGCCTCCTCAGGGTGCTGTCAGCCAGACAATGTCGGCTGGCAGCCCCCAGGGGGAGAGCGTTCTCTGTGGGAGCGCTGATCCTCTGGAACGGTTTGCCCACTGGGCTTAGGACAGCCCCCGACCTCCTCTCCTTCTGCCGCGAACTGAAGACGTGGCTCTTTTATCAAATGGGCTGATCCGTTGGGGGATTTTGAACATTGAAATAATTTTAATTAATTTTAATTGGATTTTAATTTTTATGTAATTTTCAAATTGTTGAATGTTTTCTTTGTAAGCCACCCTGAGTCCTTCGGGAGAAGGGCGGCATATAAATTAAGTAAGTAAATAAATAAATAAATAAATAAATAAATAAATAAATAAATAAATAAATATCATTTTAATGTTTACTGGTTTTTAATGTTTATAAGCTGTTCAGAGTCACACCTAGAAGAAATGAGTGGTATACACAAATCTAATAAATATACTGCCCCAAACAATAAACAATTCTGCAAACAATAAATATATACCATGTTTCCCCAAAAATAAGACTGGGCCTTATTTTCTTTTAAACTTGAAAATAAGCACTTGGGCTTATTTTTGGGAAGGTTTTTTTTTTTTTTGAGGTGCAGGAGGTGGCGAGTGTGGTCACCTCATGGCTGCTGGGCCCCTTAACTGCAGCCCACAGATCAGCTGATGCAGCAAGGGCCGGGAGTTCTGTCTCTCTGGGTGCCTGGAGATATTTCAAGTGCACTCTTGCTAGCCCCAGCCCTGCCCACAGTGCCAGGCAACCTTGCAGCTGAGGGCCCCACTGTTCCACAGCTGACCTTGTGGCTATGGAGCAGGTGGCAACCATGGTTTGCGCTCCACCAGGCCTGGAGCTCTGGTGTTGCTTAGGCTGCTGCTACGATGAGGCAGAAAGCCATGCGGCCTGTCGGAATCAGCTCCACCCCCCGCCTCTATCCGGCTGCTGCTGCTTGAGAAAAGGACAGGCAATTGTGGAAGATTGTGGGAGATGCATGCATATGATAGAAGGAAAGCCCAGCCTATCCCTTTCAAGCAATCAAATGTCTGTGTGTGTGTGAGAGAGAGAGAATGAGAGAGAGAAAGAGAGAGAAAGAAAAACCATGGAGGGGAGTAACAAAAATTGCAGGCAACGCTGTTTGAAAGGATTTCCTCTGTGCCATTTCTCTTCTTTGCTCCACCCACCTGCCTGGCCACCGCACCTGGGTCTGCCGGGCACCATCCGCCCCAAACCAAGCAGCAGGAAGGCTTCAGAACAGCGCCCTTTTACGCCCACTGCCCTAGCAAAGGCAAAGCTGAAGCAGGCGGGGGCCATGTGGGGCTCCTCCGATGGCCTCCCCATCCCTGCCCCGCTTGGCGACAGCCCTTACACAAGGTGCGAGTACGGGTGGAGTTTGGCATTTCACCTTCCTGCCTTTTGCGAACTTTTGGCTGCACGCAACGAAAGCAGCAGAAGCAGTAGAAGTCTTCTTTTCTCTTCCCCAAACTCTGCCAGAAATGAGTCTTTGTGATACTCGTCACGCCGCCGCAGCCTCTTGGAACAGGACTCTGCAAGGCCAAAAATTAAAATGATATTATTCTACGCAGCATTATTTCTTAAAGCCTTAAATACATTGAGTCGTTGCCAGTTAGGACATGCAAATAAGCAAAATTCTTCAGAATTCTGATGATTCTTCCTTAAGCTATTTTCTTGCCATTAATTTAATATTTATAATGTCAGACAACCTTCATTGTAGCAATGCAAAGTCTGTCTTCATTACCAGATGGATGAGTGATGCTTTAAATGACTAGAAATCCCTGGTGAGGCAATTGACTTATTCCATATAGGCAGCAGGAGCAGCTAATCAAATCAGAGAATCTTTCCCTGGCTTGTTCACAATTTCATCTCACAGACAGAATGTAAAGCCAAAAGTTGTTCCAAAAGGCTTAAGAATCTGGATTGGAAACTAACTAGCCATAATTCCTCATTCAGATAAGCAACCCATTGAGAATTTCTTCAGCTTACCAAGATCCTTTAATCAGGCAAATAATTATCTATCTATCTATCTATCTATCTATCTATCTATCTATCTATCTATCTATCTATCTATCTATCTATCTATCTATGTCTATTGCTCCTAATATTCCAAATAAGATAGTGAAATCTTTGAATTTAAAAGAAGGGGCAATCTTATTAGTTAATAAGATAATTATTCCCAAAATCCGTATCCAACCGAGCCACAATCCATTATAATTATATTTTGCAAATAAATTTTAGATGTTAAATCCTGCCAAATACTGGTACAAGGTCAAGGTATAATAATATAAATATTTTTCCCAAGTGAGTCTTCTAAATGAATTGGATTTCATCACCCAGAAATCATAGCAATAGTGAAATAAGAAATGTCTAGTTTTCTTTATTGTACTTTAAAAGATAGATAGGGCTTAAGTAGTTTCTAGATCATAGAAGGACTAAAGGCATCAAAGAATTTATATACCCAAGGATTCGGTTAGGGAAAGATACTTATTCATAAAGCCCCTTCTATTGAAACAAAAACTAAACTCCAGAAGTATAACAAAGTGCTAATAAGCTTGGAGGTTGTGAAATTGGAAATGAGATGCAAACAGATGATAGGACTCAGTGGTGGGTTGCCCCCAGTTCAAACTGGTTCACAAGAACCAGTAGTAACATCGGTGGGAAGTTCCGCCCACTGACCCGGACATCATCACAGGTGATCTGCACATGCGCAGAAGCTTCTGTGCATGTACAGAAGAGCATACGCAGGCATGAGCACAGTGAGCACGCGCACGGGCGCAATGTGAACCAATAGTAAAGGTAAGTAGAACCCACCCCTGATAGGACTACAGCAATCCAATTCAATTTTACTCCAAACCATTTTCAATATTTTGATAAAGAAAGATCCAAGGACATCTACAGGAAGAGGGAAAAAGTCAAGAAGGTGATGGTGAATGCACAGTGAAAGCCCTGCCACTTTTTATATGTGTAACTAATGAAACTTATAAAAAATGTGTAGGGCTTTAATTATGCCACTGTGGCCACCATCTTGATTTTTACACACACAAACACACTGATCTCTGGGATTTAGCTTTTTTCTACTGTCAGCTTTTCATATTACTACATTGAAATCAACTTCCTCAACTCCAGATATCCTGGGATTGCAACTTCTAGAATGGCCCTATGATAAATATAGTTCCAAGATGTGTGGAAGTAGCAGGCTAGGAAAGTCTGAGTTAAAATGAACTGTGCATGTCACTTCCATATAACAAGTAAACAAAGTCAGTCTGGTTCCTGTGCATGAATTTCCAGCCAAGCCAAAGCTATAAGGACAAGAGTCTGTATCCTTTCATGAAATAAATGTGCCTTTTGGATTCTGTATTTGGTTTTGAAGAAGCAGGATAAGAAGATTATTGACAGTTTTGAATTTTGGTGTTGGAGAAGCTCCTTAGTATTCTATGGACAAATGGATCATTGGATCAATCAACCATAAATTCTCACTCAAAATCCAAACAACCAGTGTAAATTATCCTACTTTGGACACATTATATGGAGATTTAGCTCTCTAGAAGAGGTTCTAATGTGGGAAAGAGGGTGATCAGTAGCAAGGTGGATGGACTCCATTACTGTAATAATGTCTGCACTATTGGAATACCTGAAGGGACAGATTATCATGGGGAAAAATCTATGTGGTCACTAACAGTCAACATTGATTTGATGGCATGTAATCAATCTTTTTAATGAGATTTTTGTATGTGCTGTGTAGTTTGAATAGAAATTCATTCATTTACCATTAGATTGAGATGACAATCCTATTTACTAAAAGTTGTACATTTCACTTCAGTGCATGGAAGTAGAGAAACAGAGAGAGACTACCACATTGCTCTAAGGTTTACCATATGTCATAAAAGGCTGCCATCACTTCTCACTTGAGCTGGTTGAGTGGTGCTATAACATCCACATCCAGTGTGTGGTTGATATTACTTCCTGCAGCGGACATAATTTCCTGTTGCTAAATTCCTAGATTCCTTTCAAGCAATTATTCATCACCATTGTCAAGTTAAGCCCAAGGAGGATATAGAACAATCCAGTCAGTGTTCAGTTCTTTATTTGCTTACACACAATGAACAGGCTCTTGCAAGACTAAACCCCTACTATTCTCACCCTAACGGAATCTCTAACCCTGTGAGATTCTAGGCAGTGGCTATCCTTGCTCTCTTCCCCTTACTCCTATCCAGCTATGGGCTGTGCTGCTTCTTGCCCCCACCCTCCCACTCCTTTCTGGAAAGAGCTCTCTTCTTCTGAGGAAACTGCTGCTTCACTGTAATCCATCACACCAGCTCCCCTTCTGTAGGAAACATCTCTTACACCGTTCAGCAAAAGAATTAACTGAATGATGTTTACTACTTACTATTTTTATCTTTCCGTTTTTTCCCCTTAACTTGGTAACCTTCTGAGAGTTATTGGGCAGATTAGAAGTATAAAGATGACAGTGTTGATAGTGGTGGTGATAGTTTTTTCTGGTATCACAAGGGCTATTTTAACAGTGCATACATTATTCTATTTTTACGCTGAAATAGTAGCTGTCTTTTTGCATTGAAAAAAACTATCAAAAGCTTACATGCAGGGAGGAGGATGCTGGAAGACTGATATTCTGATGCTCTCTTCTATCCACATTCTTGCTGCCCTTCTTATGCATTGGGTCTCCATGTGCATCTAGCAATACAGAATATCCTTTATCTATGGATTTAAAATTGTGATTAAACATCTCTCTATAGCAGCCTTAGCAACTGCATGCATGATTTGATGAACATCTGTTGGCGTCAAAAGATCTTCAGGCAAGCATCAAAAACAACAAGAAAACACCTTTGCTCATCCCCACTCAATGGTTAAAATGATTTTCTCCAAATATTTTTCTCTATCCTCCCCCTAAACCACACTTGGTGGTTGAACTAAAAAAATGATTTTCTTATCAAAATCTGCTTTTTTCCCTCATACCCATGAACACCTGCTGTTTGGTTATTGTAAGGTTGCTTATGAGAGTGTCTAAATTGATTTTTCCTTTCTTATTTGAGAATAACACTACTGTGTGTGTATTTTTGATCCTAGATCATCTCACTGAGATAGTAAAGTTAATTCTGGACTGTACCATTTCACACCTCAATCGCTGACATTGTTCTATAAAAAACAAAACAAAATGAAAATTCATGTACTTTAAAACACACACACACCCACAACACTGGTTTGTCAAGCACTGCCTAAATGCATTATTTAAGGCAAGAAGCTATTTACATGCAGAGAAGAATTTTGGATATTATTGCAGTCCCCTTGAAAATTAAATTTGCAGTTTGGGGATATTTCTGGATTCCTTGTTAGACCTGGATGCTGTTTTAGTTTGGGGGGAAGAATGCTTTGGAGAACACTACTAAAAAGAATAGGATGGTGTATCATATTGGTGTTGTGGCTCTGGAGTAATGTGTTGGAAGTACACTGATTTTAAACATTGTATTAATCATTTTTTAGGTCTATACCATACTATAATGTTATGTATTTAATCATCAGACAACTGTCCTCATCAATAATTGTTTAGAAAGGTTTTATGGATTGTTAAGAAGCTCTTGGAGTGCAGCTGACTCATCCTCCCAACCATACATCTCAATATCCAAGAAAGGGAAGGCCTAACCCTGAGTAACTTCTGCAAATCTGTATAGCATGCTGCTATTCCATGTTGAGACTACATGCTTCCTGATGATATGGAAAGATCTTCTCATATAGCTTTGTGAATGGAGGCCCATATCGTATTCATGAAGGGCACAGAGTGAGACAATGTGATTTGTGTAGGATGACGGTCCATGTATCTAACCCATGCATTTATGTCAATAGTCTAAACATCACTGAGTATGTCTTCCATGCTGAAAACATCATACATATATTTTGCAGAACTTGCCCACACGTTCCATTTTTATTGTTTGCTCCTTGATAACCTTCTTATAAAAATATTTACCTAAGTAGCCAGTGTAATTTTCTATGCTACTTTGAGTTTTGATTCTGTTTTAACTGAGCACTATTTTAACATGGCATTTGCACATGCGCTTTTGCTTGTTAGGAGGCTTTATATTGATCATTCTGTTATTTTTTATGTTAGGTTGGGAATATTTTACAATCAGACGGAGTACAAATGTGTTAAATATTTAAGCTGCTAACTTAAGCACATGGAAACCCTAAAACCTGAAGCAGTAGCATCCAAATAAAGGTTGACTGGATGTAACATTTATATACTAACATTAGATCTGAAGTGAATAGTAAAATGATTTCAAATGGTAGTCAACCAGCTCTTCTACAGTATGTTTAGAAATCCTCTTATTCGGTCTGCTGAGCTGGGCTCTAGATCTCTAAGGTTTTCCCCTGATGGCAATTCTTGACAACAAGTCCAATAGAGAAGTGTATGTACTGTTTAAGGAATATCATTTCTTTTTTTTCTAGCTTAGTGGTATGAGGAAGCTTCCATGCCTGCTAAGATTGGTCAAAATGCAGTTCCTATCAGCATGCTGGCTGCAGAATTCTGGGAATTGAAGTCCACATGCCTTAAAATTGCTATGTTTGAAAAAAAGAGTCATCTAAATCACTTAGAGGGCACAACTGTTTTATGGTCTCTTGTACTTTGCATCCTGCACCTGGGTTTCAAAGCAGCAATGCAGAGGTGTGGCTGGTACCCTACAATTAAAGATAAGTAAGCTCTGCTGGGATTTAGTGCCACCTAGAGCTGTTCAAAACTTTTTTTTAAAAGCACAATTAGCAATGTTTCTCCAAGAAAATGTTTGCCAATTTGTAAAATTATCCCTTCAATTTTTTTACTGACCTGTCTCTTTAGCACATTAAGCCAATGCATCACTATGAATCGCCTTCTCTCTCTAATTATTATTAAGTGCTACTTATTCTCCCTTAACCAGAACCAACTTTCACTTCCACAAATTAATCATAGTTCAGAATAAATCTATGAGGAGAAAAGAGGTACTGATTTAGATTTCTCCCATCCATTTAAACTGGTGTTATATGTGCCCTTTATGTATTGGAAAAGAATATTTATCTAGTACCACACACCCGGGGGCTAATATTTAAAATCCTACATGCCCGCAATATATAAGAATGAAACAAAAAGAAAACAAGATCTTTCCATTTTAGATTCATGCACATCAGTTTACAGCAATTATTCATATCTACAGGCAGGCACACACTAACACATACATATATATGATGTATGATCTCTCGTCATACAAGCCTTTGCATTTACACGTATTAACCTACAGCCAACACTATTACAATAGGGTTTTCCAGTGTTGTTTTGGTGACCTTGTTTTTAGAGCACTTTGTTTGGAGCCCTAAATGTTTCAAAATAGATTATATCAGTTCTGACATTTTTAATGTAATCTTGAAAAAAAAGAAAGAAGAGAAGCATATAGTTATATTCTCTATCCTGATGTGCCAATGTTTGGAAGTGCTCTTTAATCTGAAAGCAATGCTGAATGTTTCTTGACTATTTGATTACAATCCAGAGGGCTCTTTAAAGGAGAAATCTTTTTTTTAAATGATCACATTATCTTGTTTGAAGTTTGATATATTCTAATTCAACATTCAGGTTCCCCAATTAACCACCTTAATAATATGTCGATTGACTCCGGTGTAGAAGTGGTTTGTTGGTTTGTTTATTTGTGTCAGAATTTTAATCACAATTAAAATAAGGCATACTATATGCCATAAAATATAAAATACAAGATTAAAATATGTACAAATTAAACAGATCTTGCGCGAACTAGCAACATTAATTGTGTTCTGTTGTGTTGCCATGAAGTCCTCAAGTGTACACTGACCGGAACCCAAAGGCAGGGGTGTGTGTGTGTGTGTGTGTGTGTGTGTGTGTGTGTGTGTGTGGTGTTGTTGTTGTTGTTGTTGCCTGCATATCACCACAATCACAAAGAGCAGAAGCAACCCAATAGCTCCATTTGTTTAGAGTGTCTCTGGATCTTGTACGTGTGCTCAGTCTATTCAATGATTTCCATACTTCCCAGCTTTTGTCAGACACAGGTCCCAGCTCCTCCATTGGTTCCATCCAGTGTTGGTTTTTTGTTCTTTGTTGGAACATGAAAGGCGTTTCCCAGAAGAATGTGTGCTGTTAACACATTCGGGCATCCCCTGGACAAGGTCTTATAGCTAGTTAATCCTTTCAGTCCAGAAGTATCCAAAGCATAGTGAGGTGCTCACTTCCACCTGCAGAAGTGGTAAAGTAACAACAGTTGATAAAAATTCTATGAAATATTTACACTGAATCTTAAGTACAGGGACTAGTTGCCTAGACTCTCAGAAAATACTGCAAGTAGTTGATGAGCTATTCATTGACAATATTTTTGGCTCAAGCCCCACACATTTCTTATTTAAGATTTTATTATGTTCATATTACAGCACAGTCTTTTTTCATTTCACTGTAAACCATTGAAAATCCAAGCATTTTTTAAAAAGCTGAATGAAACGTAAGAGTATTTCACTTAAGGTCAGAGAAATTATAGCAACAACAACAGACGCATGTATTCATTAATAAAAGTATAATATGTGTCTGGCCCCCTCTCAAAGAGGAGTGAGAAAATTACAGATTATATCTGCAGGGAGAAAAAACAGCTACTCTGTAAGTTAAATGCTCTATTATTAAAAATGTCATCCTGTATGAATTTCATAAATAGCAAAGCCAAGAATGAAGTAACCATTTTAAAAAGTCTAGAGAGAATTCCATAACAACATTTAAATGCATTACTCCTCAAACAATTTGATTGGATTATAAAATATTTAAAAACTACAGCTGTACTTGCAATGTTTAATATTGGCTGTTTTGATTTCTGGAGCATCTTACCTAACTTTGCTAGTTATCTTATTTGAATATAAATATAATATCCAACTGCCTGACATACTAAAGCTTATGATATTGACTTTTAATTTATAATGTTCGTATACAAAGGCCAAGATAAGGAGAGTTAAAGAGAAATATGGTATGAAAATAGACTGGGGAAATCAAAGTAGTCACTTAGATTGATGGTTCCCATAAGTCCCTTTCTGGCATTCAGATATTCTGCCACAGATGATCCCCTCACTGAGTCTGCTGCTAGACTATAAGAAAGCAGCATCTTATATCTTATGCTCTGTACCAAGAGTAGATAAACTTTTTCAATGAATTACAGAGTTGGAAATTTGAGAGAATGTCACAGAATGGCTATTGAGGGCAGAGGGAGACAAGTTCCCCATTCAAAATGAGCTGCCATAATGAACAAGTCAAGTCATTATTTTCTCCTATCTACCAAAAAGGAAATTAATGAGATTGTTTCATGCCCTCCTTTAGTCAGCTCCAAAATATCTCCCCATTAACCCAATTTTGCCTTAATGTTTTTCTGGCAAATTGCTGTTATTTCACTCAAAGATGTGTGATTCATTGGCATTCATGGACATAAGATGACACAGGCACTAGATCATAAACAATTGTGTAAAGAGTTTAAATTTAGAATACCTAGACAGCAGAATAGGTACTCTTGTATAATTCTATTCATTATGGGTTCATAAGCAGGGGGGCAAGGAGGACAAATGACAACTTCATTGCCATGATGTTAACATGCATCTGATGCAAAGTATATAGAATTTTTTTTAGAATAACAGAGTTGGAAGGTACCTTGGAGGTCTTCTAGTCCAACCCCCTGCTCATGCAGAAAACCCTACACCACTTCAGACAAATGGTTATCCAACATCTTCTTAAAAACTTCCAGTGTTGGAGCACTCACAACCTCTGCAGGCAAGTTGTTCCACTGATTAATTGTTCTGTCAGGAAATTTCTTCTTAGTTCTAAGTTGCTTTTCTCCTTGCTTAGTTTCCACCCATTGCTTCTTGTCCTACCCTCAGGTACTTTGGAGAATAGCTTGACTCCCTCTTCTTTGTGGCAGCTCCTGAGATATCGGAACACTGCTATCATGTCTTCCCTAGTCCTTCTTTTCATTAAAGTAGACATACCTAGTTCCTGCAACCGTTCTTCCTATGTTTTAGCCTCCGGTCCCCTAATAATCTTTGCTGCTCTTCTCTGCACTCTTTCTAGAGTCTCAATATCTTTTTTACATCGTGGCGACCAAAACTGAATGCAGTATTCCAAGTGTGGCCTTACCAAGGCATTATATAGTGGTATTAACACTTCACATGATCTTGATTCTATCCCTCTGTTTATGCAGCCCAGAATTGTGTTGGCTTTTTTGGCAGCTGCTGCACACTGCTGGCTGATATCTAAATGGTTGTCCACTAGGACTCCAAGATCCCTCTCACAGTTACTACTATTGAGCAAGGTATCATATATACTGTACCTGTTCATTTTGTTTTTCTTTCCTAAATGTAGAACCTTATTTTTTTCACCATTGAATTTCATTTTGTTAGATAGGACCCAATGTTCAAGTTTGTCAAGATCCTTCTGTATCTTAAGCCTATCTTCTGGAGTGTTGGCTATTTCTGCTAGCTTGGTGTCATCTGCAAATTTGATGAGTTCCCCATCTATTCCCTTGTCCAAGTCATTGACGAAGATGTTGAAGAGTACTGGGCCTAAAACAGAGCCTTGGGGTACTCTACTGCATACTTGCCTCCATGTAGAAGCAGTTCCATTGAGGACTACACATTGAGTGCGGTTGGTTAGCCAGTTACAAATGCATCTGATGGTTATGCTGTCTAGCCCACATTTTTCTACTTTATCTAGTAGTAGGTTATGATCTATAGTTTGTATAATTTGAGCAATCACATCATGATACATATATAATGTTGTATTTTCTATCAGATGCTTTTGGTTGGGTTCATATAACATACATAACTAGGAACAAGTTACAAGTTAGGAAAGTCAGTCAGCAGTGAGATAAGTATTAGTTTAATAGCAAACAGTATTGGGTGACTTCAACCATCCTATGTTGAGAATTGGATCAGCAAAGGTTAGGGAACTAATCATCACCATGGTAAGCACAGGTTTGTCCCAGATGATCTGTTGTTTCACATATGCAAGGAAATTCAGTTTGAACCTTGCTTTTTCCTCTAAGAAATTGTGCTATGGTCAGAACACTTCTTGGTCCAATCGAAAATCACCCCTGAATTATTAGAATGATTCACTTTAGGTTCTTCATGAATCTTAAAAGTTTCTGGAAGGCACTGGGAGTTTCCAAAATATCTGGCAGGCTGCTCCATTGATTGCCTGGCTGCTCACTAGCAATAGAAGAGACTTAGAGCTTTGACAAGATTGCTCCCAAGTAGTTTCTGCTCTTTCATTTACTTGGGAACACTGGGGTATGATGCAGAAGAGATTACATACTGGTGGAGAAATCTGACTGAGCTCATTGTAAAGACATCATTGTGGTGAGAAGAGAAGTGAAGTAGCTCTATTTCTCTTATTGCATTGCCAGATTGTTGGCCAGTAGCCTAGAGTCGGGAACGACTAGCACATATGTGCAAGGGGAACCTTTACCTTTTCCTAGCCTTCTTTAGGGACCCCAATTCCCTGGTTTGTCAATAAAGACACTAAGATATAGCAAAGTCTTGACATTCATGAATTCCAGTAATGTGCAAGAGCCAATTGTTAAATTTTCTGGAATTTTGTGAGCCAGTTGACAGAAGGGTGCTTCAGTGCCCAGCAGGTCAATCAACTGTTCTGTGGCTAAGGGAAGAGCAGGACAGCAGCAGTGCAGCTGGCAGAACATGGGTGAGGTCCAGTGGTGGGTTGCCCCTGGTTCGGACCGGTTCTATAGAACCGGTAGTAAAACCAGTAGGAGGCTCCGCCTACTGACCTGGACGTCATCAGAAGCGATCTGCGCATGCGCAGAAGAGCGTGCGCATGAGTGAAGCAAGCACACGTGCATGGGCATGATGCGAACCAGTAGTAAAGGTAAGTAGAACCCACCCCTGGTGAGGTTCAATAGGACTGGACCATAAACTGCCTATATTGTCTGAGCATCCTTTTGACCTTTGGACTCTGATAAAATAGACAGCGCACTCTCCAGGATCACCTCTGTCATATGTAAACTTGGATCTGTGAAGCTGTCAATGCCTCTGTTGAGGACAAGGTGTTGTTAGCACCTTTGAAGGAAGCTCTGGTATGCCCCGACTTAGAAAATACCCCTAACTGGAGATACTGTGGGGGCATTGTCTTAACTGAAGGCAGTTAGGAATATGAAAAACAGGCTAAAAAGAGACAGGGGCAGAAATGCTGCTTGTTCATTGTAGTTGTCTGTCAGCTCCTCTGGCATCTCATGAAGGAGAAGCACTGCCCCTGAGGGAGCAAGTTAATGATTGGGGGGAGGGACAATGCAAAGGGAAAAATGCTATTGCAATGTATTTTGTCCCTTTTGTAACAAACATCATAATAAACTCATACTGACTGATCTCTGTAGTGAAACAGCTGAGTATACGCTTATTAAAAAAATACAGTATCAAGTACCAAGACCTCCCTATGAATCTAGCATAAATTCCGGGATTGTGTCCATTAACAAATCAAACAAATAATTTGGCTGTCATTCCTAATGTACTATATTTTTCAGGTTCTTCAAAATTTTCTGTTTTTAGGATAAGGTTTTCTCATTTGCTTAAGGATTGGACCATTCCCAAAAGGATCCCATCAGAAAATAATACATAAAACACATCATGTGGCAGAAAAGATAATATTTTCAGCTGATTAAAATGTTATTTGGTTGCTATTATAACCAGGAGACTGTGAGTTCTAGTCCCACTTTAGGCATGAAGTTAACTGTGTGACTTTGGGCCAGACACTCTCTCTCAGCCCTAGAAAGAAGGTAATGGCAAATCACTTATGAAAATCTTTGTGAAGAAAACTTAGGGGCTAGTCCAGGCAGTCACCAACAGTCAACATTGACTTGAAGGCAAGAAACACATATGCTAGACATAGACAATCTACATACAGCAAATAAGAAATTGCGGGACTAGGCCAATGGACCTTAACTGCTCATCTTAGAGCAGTCTTCCTCCAATGTAGTGGGTTCGGGCCCTTTAGATGTTTATGGACTGCCACAGTCAGAAACTGGATTGAGAATCCTGGGATTTACACATTCAATGCCATCTCAAAGATGCCACACTGGGAAAGGTTGATCCTGTTAATCTTGTCTCCTTGCTGTCTTCCCGACTGTACATAAATCACTCTTTTGATTCTCAGTAGCTCTAAAATGAAGGCAAAAAAGGGAGCCAGTCAAGACAGCAGTTTCTGTGCCTCAAGCTCATAGTAAAAGGGAGTGATTACAGAAGACTTGAGGTGAATTATACTTTTGATGTTAAATCTAAGACATTTGCCATTAGATCTTGACTGTTTTTATTTATGCCACTTCTATTATTTTATGAGTTCTTTGAAGATAATGATAATGATTTGTTATAGCTATTTTGACTTTTTTCTAGGAGCTTGAGGCACTGTATGCAGAATTCAATCTCTAGCTTTCCCCACAAGAAGTACTGTGGTAGGCTAAGTTGACACAAAGAGATAGGCTGCCCCAAAGTCACTCAAAGATTTAAAGTACTTCATCCTGGGACTCCCTAACCCTAGGCCTAATCAAACTGTTTAATTACTACAGCACACCTAAAAGCTTTAAAAATGTATTTTCTAAACTTCTGGGTTTTTTTTTTATCTTGTGGTAAAAATCTAAAAAATAAAACAACTTATCAATCAATCTCTATAAACTACCTATAATCCGTATCTTTTCTGTGTACAGTAATATCCCTCTAACTGTATCATTTCTCTCCTGTTCTTCCTCACCTTTCCACAGTATTTGACTTTTGTGAAAATAGCATGATTATATTGATTACCAAAGATGGCATTGAATAAAATTGTATTGCTGGAGTGAGGAATTAATGTTCTTGTTTAGCAAAAGCAAAACATTCTTATCTGCCTTTTGTACTGCCTTTGGTTTATTTATTAAAAAAATAAAGAAAAATGATTATATGCTGAGATAAATTTGATTTTATTAAATAGTGTTTGTAACATTGGAGATAAATAGGAAAAGTTTTTAAGGAAAAAAATGGTTCTTCAGTATTAGCACTGAGTTGTCCAACCTTCTCCTAAAGCTTAGGTGATACAAAGACAGATGCATTATGTTTATTAATATTTGTCTCAACATATAAAATATGAGCAGTCAAAGAGACCACAGAAGAAGACAACAGAGTATAATAATTGGTGGACTGCTTCTATCACTTTTGGCTGGCACTCAAATGCTTTATCTAAATATAAGGGTGATTTAGAGGAACATTGTTGGTCTAAAGCTTTGAGAAAGCTATACTCATTTTGCAGGGAAAATTCTGAGGTAACCCAAGTTAACATTTTCCCATTTATTCACTGAAAACTATATGTAGCAAAGAATGTAGATGTAACTAAAATCAAGTTCATTAGAAATATTGAAGGCAATATGTTAATGTCAAAAAAAAAAACCCGCTGCAAATAAACCTTGTTAAGGAAGTTGCATGCATTGATACAAAGACTGCATCTCTAAACACTCTCTCCTCTTGAAGAAAAAGAAAAGAAATAAGTTGTAGCAACAAAGCTGGAGATTATTTTCCGGTTAACATTCTAAGTTACCGGGTATGTTTACTTGTTGGGTAGAGAGTGACTATATATTTTGATCTTTTTAAATACTCCTATGGAATCCTTAATGCTCTCGGAGCTTGGTTGTTTATTTGCAGGCATTTTGTTATCAGACTAAATGATATCTTCAGTGCTAGATGAACATGTATACCAGTGTTTTTTTTTTTCAAACTTGGCAATGTTAAGAGATGTGGATTTCAATTCCCAGATTTCCCCAGCAAGCCAGAATTCTGAGAGTTGAAGTCCATACATCTAAAAGTTGCCAAGTTAGAAAAGCATTGATCTACAAAGACAAGCCTGAACATTTCATGGTTTCTCCAAGCGTGCCTCTTGCTGTTTGCAGCTACAATCTTCCTCAATTTACTGTTCAAAGCAAGCAGTTTAGTTTATATATCACATCTGTGACAGAATGCCCTATTTTTAGACCCTCTGTGGTCTTTGGCACATCTGTTGCTTGTAGGAAGTAATAGAGTTTGCTTTTTTCCCTCCAATTTTCCCCTCCTTTTTTTCAGGTGTCATAGACATTGCTGAGAAGTCTAAGGTGGATGGAAAATATAACAATTACTGGTGCCAAAAGTTGTCTAGAAGCTTCTTTAAAAAATCAATGGAGAGGGGGATGAAAATAAAAACAAATTAAAACAGCTTTTATTCGCTTCTAATTCATGTCTTTTAAAATAAGTAATTAATTTTCTATGTCATACATGTTAATTCATATTCAATTTTATTCAAATGAATGGAATTTAGATATCATATTTTTGATATTCAAATGAATGGAGTCTAGATATCATCATATTTCTTTATATTGTCCATTATAATCACTGCCTGAGGAGCCCCTCACACCATCAAGAGCCTGAGCCGAATTTGAATTCCACTTAAAAGTTTGGTCGTCAAATTTAAATAGGGTTTTAATTAAGGAGAACTGGCAAAGCTATTTTTAAACCCCAAAATTATTCTCATCAATTGCAATAGGAAATACCCAAGGAAATATCTTCTCAGATGCTGCTTTAAATCTGTATTCAGACAATTTTACCTGTATTACTTTTTGGTGCTTCTCTTTTTCTTTTTAGTCACAGAAAACATCATAATAAACTTGTATAGCCTAATTGAGTAGTGTTTTGTGTCATTAATAACCAATTGAAAACAAATTGTTAGAAGGAAAGCTTTTTTTTTTAAAAAAAAAGAAAGAAACTGGAACACATATATCTTAAAAGAGAGCACATTATCTCGACGGGTTCCCAGGCTGAAGTTAAAAAATCTGAAAATGATTTTCATTCATTTCTCATTAATATGTAAAAATATTTAAATGTGGCAGTAATTAACCATCTACTCAGTAGAAAACCTTTTCATGATAATTTATGATAAACTCAGTTGCAGCTTTGATTGAGACTGAGATGCTGGTGTGCATACAAAAAGGCACCTGAAAAAAATATTTTTAAACACCTAACTTACTGCTCAGCTAATTACATGGTAACCATGTTCGCAGTTTATTTCAAAGACAGGCCTATGGGCTAAAAGAATGCAGGCATACCTTCTTTTTGAGCCTGTCCTACATTTTAACAGAGAGCTCCGGTTTCATTTGCATTTCCCTGCGTAGGCTCCATCAGCAGAGAAGGAAGCGCACAGAGGCTCAGCAGCGGGTTTCTCTAGCTCCATCTTTTTGCATTGAGGCTGGTAATGGCATCAGCTAGTCAAACTATTGTGGTACCATAAATTAAAATTAAATCCACCCTCACAAACCATTGCCTATAGGGGGATGAAATTATGCTTCTTTTTTCATGTTTCTGCAAATAAAGATTCATCCCCTTCCCCAATATATTTCATACTATTACAGTATTACAGAAAGAGAGAGAGAGAGAGAGAGAGAGAGAGAATATATATATATATATATATATATATATATATATATATATATATATATATATATATATATATATATATATATATATGTTTTCTCAGGTTTTCGCGGGTGTTTGTATGTAGGTCTTTGGTTATTCGGGTCTTCTCCCACGTAAAATTGGAAGTGTCTTGGCGACGTTTCGACGAAGTCTCATTCGTCATCTTCAGGCTGGTGTTCTCGGCTTCGTGCTTCCAGGAGCAATGTGAGATCGCAGCTGTCTCTTCCTTTTAACTGCTAGTGGAGGTGTGAGCTGATTGGGTGGGAACTTGGCTGTGTTCTGATTGGGTGGAGGTGTGTTCTGATTGGTTAGGGGCTTGGCTGTGCTCTGATTGGCTGGGGTTGTGTTCTGTTTGGGTGGGGGCTTGGTTGTGCTCAGCTTAGTCTGAGTTGCAGGGGGATTTGAGCTGGTGAGCTGCGTTGTTGTTGTTTGGCTTCGTGTTTGTGGCCGTGCGAGCTCTTCATGGTGGGTGTCAGTCTGCTTCATGTATGGATTGGAGGGGTTTAAAGTGGCTAATGATGCAGCTGCGGTCTGGCTTCTGGTCCTTGGTCGTGGCTCATTATCAGTGTGGGTTTGAGTCTGCTTTCTGCGTGGATGTGTGGTGGTGACATCAGGTGTGGCACTCGTGAGTGTGGGTCTGGTGTCATTCGTCGTGTTAGGGACTCGTTTGTCAATAAGGGCGGGTTTCCAAATGGCTGGTAGGCGGGAGGTATCGTCTCGTTTGTTCATGCTGTGTGGGCGTTTTTCTATCTCAATGGCTTCTCTGATTATTCTGTTGTTAAAGTGTTCAGTTTTGGCGATAGTTCTGGTCTTTTTAAAGTCAATATCATGTCCTGTGGCTTTAAGGTGTTGGACCAGGGAAGAAGTTGGTTCCTCTTTTCTGACTGAGTTCTTGTGTTCTTCTATGCGTGCACTTATTCGTCTGTTGGTTTGTCCGATGTATGTGGTGGGGCAGGCGGTGCATGGGATTTCATATACTCCTTGATTTTCTAACTCAATTTTGTCTTTGGGGTTCCTTAGGATGGTGGATATTTTTCGGTTTGTGCAGAATGCTGTCTTGATGTTATGTTTGTGGAGGATTTTGCTTATTCTGTCTGTGGTGCCTTTTATGTATGGGAGGAGGGCCTTGCCGTTTTCTTGTTCTCTGTCTTGGATTTTAGTGGGGGTTTCTTTTTGGATTAGGTTGGTGATCTTATTTCTTTGGAATCCATTGGATGTGAGTACGTTAGTGAGGGTGTGTAGTTCGGTTTTTAGGTGTTGTTCGTCAGCTAAGCGTTTTGTTCTGGAAATGAGTGTCTTGGCTACAGAGTTGATCTGGGCAGGGTGGTGGTGTGAGAGTGCGTGCAGATAGCGGTTTGTGTGTGTTTTCTTCTGGTATATAGTGTGTCCTAGGGAGCCATTGGATTTTCTGTAGACTAAGACATCCAGGAAGGGAAGTTGGTTGTTCACTTCTGTTTCCATGGTGAACTGTATTTTGGGGTGTAGGCTGTTGAGGTGTGTGAGGAAGTTGTCCAGTTTTTCTTTCCCATGTGGCCAGATTATGAAGGTGTCGTCCACATATCTGAGCCAGAGTTTGGGTTTGTGATCGGATTTTTCTAGAGCTTGGGTTTCAAAGTATTCCATATAGAGGTTGGCAATGACAGGTGAGAGGGGTGATCCCATGGGTGCTCCTTCTGTTTGTTTGTATTTCTGTCCATTATAGATGAAGTATGTGTTGGATAGGCAGTGGTTGGTCAGATCTAAGATGTGCTTGGGGGGGTTATATTTGTTTTGGATAACCGTCAAGGCTTCTTTGATTGGTACTTGGGTGAAGAGGGATATGACATCAAAGCTCACGAGTAGGTCACTGGGCTGTAAGTTTTGTTGCTTTATGATGTCTATGAACTGGAATGAGTTTTTTACGTATGAGGTGATGGATTCTGCATAGGGCTGCAGTTGTTTGGCGAGAAATTTGGCTAGGTTTTGTAGAGGTGAGCCTATGGAGCTGACTATGGGTCTAAGTGGGGTTCCTTCTTTGTGTATCTTGGGGAGACCATAAAGCTTAGGGCATCTGGATGATTTCTCTCTGGGTATGATTCTTTGCTGAATCTCTTCGCTGATGGGGGAGGCTTTTATTTTGGATCTGGTGGTTTTTTCCAGGTAGGTGGTGGGGTCTGTGTTTAGGGGTTTGTATATGGAGTCTTGGAGTAGGTTGGTTAATTTGGTTTGGTAATCAGATGTGTTCATAACCACCGTGGCATTGCCCTTGTCTGCTGGTAGGATTATTATGCTGGTGTCTTCTTTCAGGTTAAGTAGTGCTGTCTGTTCCTCTTTGGGTAAGTTACTTTTGGGTGGCTTGCTGGTGCAGAGGATATTGGTGATTTCGAGTCTGATTCTGTTTGCATCGTCGGGGTTGATTTTGGTCAGGCTGGTTTCAACTCCGCATATAATGGTTTCAGTGGGGATGCTTTTGGGAGCGACTGCAAAGTTGAATCCTTTGGAAAGGACATTGGTTTCGGCTTTGGTGAGGATCCTATCTGAGATGTTATGCACTGTTTGTTTCATGTGTGGCTGTGAGGGTGGAGGGGATTGTTTCTGGCGTTCTTGTAGTCTTCGGAGTTTGTTGGTGTGTGTGTCTGTCTTGAGGGTGGTCTGTGTTTCGGCTCTCCAGACGGCAAGTTGTTTGGATTTGTTCCAAAGTGCGGGGTGGATCTTGTTGCTGAGTTTGAGGTGAAGTGTGAGGAGATCTTTGTTGATTCGGTCTAGGAGGAATCTTTTTCTGTGGAGTTCATTTCTGATTAGGGCTAGTTCTGTTCTTTTCAGAATGCGTTTGGTGGCTGCAGAGTTGAAGTGGAATTTCAGTTGGAAGCCTGTGGGGATTAAATTTTGATCTCGGCAGTTGCGTAGGAATGCAAGGTCACATAAAATGGAAGCTCTTTGGACTTCGAGTTTTTCATAGGTCCTGGTCAGATGGTGGATTTCCTCCCCGTAGAGGTGGGATATTTGTTTTCTCAGGTTTTCGCGGGTGTTTGTATGTAGGTCTTTGGTTATTCGGGTCTTCTCCCACGTAAAATTGGAAGTGTCTTGGCGACGTTTCGACGAAGTCTCATTCGTCATCTTCAGGCTGGTGTTCTCGGCTTCGTGCTTCCAGGAGCAATGTGAGATCGCAGCTGTCTCTTCCTTTTAACTGCTAGTGGAGGTGTGAGCTGATTGGGTGGGAACTTGGCTGTGTTCTGATTGGGTGGAGGTGTGTTCTGATTGGTTAGGGGCTTATATATATGTATATATATATGTATACTTCGACGAAGTCTCATTCGTCATCTTCAGGCTGGTGTTTTCAGCTTTGTGCTTCTAGAAGCAAGAAATATATATATATATATATATATATATATATATATATATATATATATATATATATATATATGTTTTCTCAGGTTTTCGCGGGTGTTTGTATGTGTTTGTTTGTGTGTGGTGGTGACATCCTGTGTGGCTCTTGTGAGTGTGGGTCTGGTGTCATTCATCGTGTTAGGGACTCGTTTGTCAATAAGGGCGGGTTTCCAAATGGCTGGTAGGCGGGAGGTATCGTCTCGTTTGTTCATGCTGTGTGGGCGTTGTGAACACTTTAACAACAGAATAATAAGAGAAGCCATCGAGATAGAAAAACACCCACACAGCATGAACAAACGAGACGATACCTCCCGCCTACCAGCCATTTGGAAACCCGCCCTTATTGACAAACGAGTCCCTAACAGGACGAATGACACTAGACCCACACTCACGAGAGCCACACAGGATGTCACCACCACACATCCACGCAGAAAGCAGACTCAAACCCACACTGATAATGAGCCACGACCAAGGACCAGAAGCCAGACCGCAGCTGCATCATTAGCCACTTTAAACCCCTCCAATCAATACATGAAGCAGACTGACACCCACCATGAAGAGCTCGCACGGCCACAAACATGAAGCCAAACAACAACGCAGCTCACCAGCTCAAATCCCCCTGCAACTCAGACTAAGCTGAGCACAACCAAGCCCCCACCCAAACAGAACACAACCCCAGCCAATCAGAGGACAACCAACCCCCCAGCCAATCAGAGCACAGCCAAGCCCCTAACCAATCAGAACACACCTCCACCCAATCAGAACACAGCCAAGTTCCCACCCAATCAGCTCACACCCCCACTAGCAGTTAAAAGGAAGAGACAGCTGCGATCTCACATTGCTCCTGGAAGCACGAAGCCAAGAACACCAGCCTGAAGATGACGAATGAGACTTCGTCGAAACGTCGCCAAGAAACCTCCAATTTTACGCGGGAGAAAACCCGAATAACCAAAGACCTACATACAAACACCCGCGAAAACTTCAGAATATATATATATATATATATATATATATGTAGGTCTTTGGTTATTCGGGTTTTCTCCCGGGTAAAATTGGAGGTGTCTCCAATATATATATATATATATTAAGAATTGTCCTAAAGATGCGAGTTCCAGGTACTGTTATAGAAGAGGCGATAGACATCACGATCTCTGGAACGTTTAAAAGTTTAAAATTTTTTATTTTAAAACTTGTGCTAAGCTTTCGTCAGCCCCTACCGACTTCGTCAGAGTATAAAATCCCCATTGAGGAGCTGCTTGCTTTTATGTAATGCTGATCAATTTAGTCATTGCGTGTGTAACAGGCCCACACCCTTGCGTTCCCCCTGTAATTATCTTTTTTTCTGCCTTAGTCATGCTAACAGATGACGATGCACTTCCCCCTGCCTCCTTCCCCATTGTGCGTTGCCTCTTTCTCTCCCTGGGGGGTAACACAGGGTTATCAGGCATTGCTTTGAAGGTATTTCTCCTGGCTCTCTCTCCCTCATTGTTATGCCTTTCCCTTTTAGGCATACACGTTGCCTCCTCTAAACCCATTTGTTTTGCCCATGACCCATCACAAGATCGCGATAGAAAAACACTTTATATATATATATATATGTATATATGTGTGTATATATATATATATATATATATATATATATATATATATAACCTCAGAAAACACACACACACACACACACATATGTGTGTGTGTGTGTGTGTGTGTGTGTGTGTGTGTGTGTGTGTACACAGTTAATATTTCGGGTTTCTTCCCGTGTAATTGTGAACATATCCCTAAAAGGGTAGAAGCGATGTTTCGACAGAATCTCATCTGCCATAATCAGGCTTATGCTTATATATATATATATATATAAAAAGTGTTTTTCTATCGCGACACCTGGTCTACCCCAACATGTGGGAGGGGGCATTCTGCTCCCTTTCGCCTTTCAGCTCCAATCCAGGAGCCCTCAAGCAGTCGCATTCACAACAAATCATTTGATACCAAATTTATATTTTGCTGATAAAGAAATAAAGGGAGACTAGTATAGATCTATTTCAAGCTTTTTAGCTTTCATCAGCTAGCCATATATATATGTATATGTGTGTATGTATGTATATATATACACATACACACATACAAACTGAGAGATTGACTTATATACACATACTCAAGTATGGAGATGCATAAACATTTTTTCATCAATTTTTGCTTCCGATCTGTGACAGCATAACAAATAAAGGCCCATCCTTCCTGATGCAGCTGTTTCTCTATTGCTGGCAGTAATGAAGAAACCAGCATCTAGTCTTGAATGGCTGGGAGAGATAAAGTTCCCTTCTAGTTCCCTTCCCCAAAATTTTCTGTATCTTCATATATGTATCCGTGTGCATAGATGTGTAGACAGATATCAGCCATGTTAAACACACTGGATGCGGCTCTTTGAGTTCAAAAAATTGTCAACGCTACAATTCACATCTACAGCATATGCATATAAATTCTATTGAATACAACACTTACTTTTAATTGGATAATTGTTATTTGGGAACTTAGGAGAAAATCTTTTGTCAGATATTCTAGATTTTCCAACTCAGAATGCGTATAACATCCTAGACACTCACCAGGTTCCCTGCCTCATTCAACTTTTCAAACGTTTTGAAAAATCCTTCAAATTAACTTTCTGGATAGATAATGAAGATTGGCTACCATTCATCTACTATGTGGAAATAAGTCCACCTGCTTTTTTTTTTAAAAAAGGGATGAAAATAGACAGACTTAAGAGAGTGTCCTGCAAGAGTGTGGGATAAAGGAGGCATTAGAATGCTAACCAATCTTGGTTAATTTCATGAAGCTTAGCAACCACAGGTTTGGTAATACCTGGACTGGAAACATCAGGAAATGCCAGGGTTACAGTCAGTGGTGGATTTCAAAAAAAATTACTACCAGTTCTGTGGGTGTGGCTTGGTGGGCATGGCATGGCTTGATGGGCGTTGCTTGGTGGGCGTGGCAGGGGAAGGATACTGCAAAATCTCCATTCCCTCCCCAATCCAGGGGAAGGTTACTGCAAAATCCCCATTTCCTCCCAATTAGCTGGGACTTGGGAGGCAGAGAATAGATGGGGGTGGGGCCAGTCAGAATTTTTACTACCAGTTCCCCGAACTACTCAAAATTTCTGCTACCGGTTCTCCAGAACTAGTCAGAACCTTCTGAAACCCACCTCTGTTTACAGTGATAATCCCACAGAACATGGGTGTCAAACTCACAGTATCACATGACATATTGCAACATTTTCCCCTTCACGGAGCTGGGGTGGGAGTGGCCTGAGCATGTTGCATTCGGTCTGTGGGCTGCCAGTTTGACACCCCTGCCATAGAAGGTTATAGCAAACATTTTCAATAATATTGACTAAAAAATGTATGATTAGTCACCAGGAATTAATCTTAAGGTAAAGGAAACTACAACAAAAGTAATATCATTCTTTCCATCAAATGGATGATACTATGCCAGGGTCCCTTAGGTGAACATTTCTGAATGGACAGTTTGGGGAATGAGAAGTTAGTGGATCTTCTCCAAGAGAGAAGAACCATCCATCTTTTGGGACCCACCACAATAGAATAGAACAGAAACAAGCCTATCTGTGAAGAGTGTTAAGTCTCTACTATTGATTTAGATTTGGAATTCTTGGTGATGGTGTAGTTTAATGGGAAGTTTTGAAAACCTTCTCTGGTTGCTGATTTTCTTTTGAGCAGATCTGACAGACCTTAATAATTACTTGAGTGTGTATCAGCTTGCTCTATTGTTAAAATAATCCATTGGTACTGTTATTATAGCATCCTGACATTAGAGATAAGGTGAGTGGAAATTAAGGAGAGTGTTTTTTCTTCATATGTGATACCCAAACAAGTCCATCTGCTGCCCACTTGGTTTGCTTTAATGTACCATGTTAAACTTTGGTATTTTAGAAGTTGTAGATGGATTATTAGAAGTTGTCTTTTCATTCTTTCATTTCACAGATTTTTTTACTTTCATTATCCATTCTACTTTCTGCTATATTTTAAAATTGTAGTGTAGAACTATCATTTAATAAGATTAAAGAAATTGCATAAACCAACCTTGTCTCACTACAACCATAGACCTACAAGGTGGAGGTCACTTCTTGCTAACCTCTTCATCAATTATAGTAGAAAAACACTTAACACAAACATATCCCAAAGTCTTGGGTAGAAAGATTATTTTATAATAGCTTCCTCTTTTAATTAGTGTTTCAGTGTTTCCAAATTTTAATTTAAAACAGATTGAACCAAGAAGATGTTATCTTTTATAAAAATGATGCATGTGTGGAAAAAAACCTGTGGCATCAGTAAAACCAAATAGTAGGAGAAACGCATATTCATACGCTGAAATTTACTGTCACAAACTAGATTGATGGCCAGCAAGGGGAGGTGGCACCAGAGTAATGTGGGGTTATCAATAGCAACTACTCATGGTAGCTGTATTATCTCACAGATCAGAAGCAAAAGAGGAAATTTGAATGGGAGGTTATCATCCTTACTTGCCATGTCTCATTTCTGGGCTTGCTAGAATGTAGCAGCCATTTTAATGAAATATTGCCTGAAAAAAGGATTCAATATAGCCCATTACAGATGATCTTATGTATTTAACTCTGAAAGATTTAACTAAAGCTTACTTAGTACTTATATAATGCTGGGCAGTATATTATAACAGGTCCAGTGTAGCTCAAGTCTACTCCCTCAGCTGACCCCGGCCAAGTCACTTTTATAACTTAGGGATTCTATTTCATTAGCTGTATTCATATAATATGTTTAATCAGGTTAGTCAAAGACCTAGCAACTACAATTGCATAATATGCTAAACTTGGTTGGTTTGACTCATAGTGGTATTTCAACTAGGCATAACCAAATCCATTTACTTAATGTATGATTCAATTGATATCTGAACTCAGAAATGAGTTACTTTAGTAAAGACATTCAGTGTATTTTGTGAACACAGTCCCTAACTAGCCCCAGAATTTTGAGAAAAATTTGCACAGGATGAAAACACTGAACTACTTATCAAAGATCTTCTTAAAGTAACTAAGAAAGGCAATCTCCTTTTACAATTTGCTTAGACAGCTTCTTCAGTTGCTAAACTGGGATCAAAGTGAGGAATGTGGATTTTCTTTGTTCTCTTCTGCCTAATCTTCCACCTAAATCTACCCCCCTATAATTTAATGCCATTGTTTGTTTTCTTTTATCTTGGCCTTCATCTATTAAAAGTCATTGTTATTAGGCATTTATCTTGTTTTTGTCTCTTTGGGAGAATAACCTGACATGAACTATACAAATGGCATCCAAATTTCTATGCTCATTTTTTTTCACACTTGCCCCATTGTTTCGGCAGTGGCCTCATAACAAAGCTTTGCATCATTTCCCCTCCTACCCTCCCCTAATCAGTGTGCCGTGTAATTGTTTTGTTTAGGAAAATATTCCCCAGATCGGCGTCTTGTTCCAAACAATTCTGCTCTTCCATGCTGCATTTGCCATCTACTGATCTAATACCTATACTTACAATCTGAATCTTTTGAAACTGATTCCATTGTTCGCCATTATTTATTATGCTTCCTATTGTTTCCAGATGGTGCAAAGAAACAATAGATTCATTCAATTCTTTGAAAAAATGAACTGAAATTAATGGCAATATTGGGCTCTTCTCTTCCCCATGAGGGAGTTGTAAAAGTTTTGCACTTCCTTTCCTTTTGTATCTGCATGAAATACAACAAGTTGCTCTATCAACAATACACCTGCCAGGCTACAAACCACCAAATTCAAAATTAATTTCCATGTTCCTATTGAAAGCACTTAGATCATTATCAGATTCTTATTTCATGCTATTCAGGAGGCGTCGTGATGGTGATGTAAGCTTCTGTCTATGAAGTTGTCTTTTGCTGAATACAATCATTTGGTCCAGAACTGTCTTATCTGGTAGCCATTCCCCAGCCTCTTAGGCTGAGTTATTTCCCAGCTGAAGTCCATTAGAAAAGGCATTTCATTTGTAATGTCTACATTCCAACAGCCAAAGCATCCAGTGTAACCTTTCCTTTGCCCAGTATCCAAGAAGTAAAATGGCAGAAAAGACATTTTCAATCACTCATATTCCTTTGTCAATGTAAGACGCCCTGCATCTGTTTCTGAAGCTGGGAGAAAAATTAATGTTTTTCTCTAAATTAATGTTGCCAATAAGATGAACAGTAGTATGGCCTGTGGAGAAAACAACATAGCCTCAGGAGTTGGTCCAGGTTGTAAGAAGAGTTTTGCAGATCTAGACCGAGAGATTTAGAAGATCACATTTTGTCCACAAAGCAGATGTTTTCCATCCATGTTTTCGTCAGAGATGCAACAAACTAAACTTGACACTAAAATATTTAAGGAATTTGATCTCTGATATTTACAATATGCTCAGTTCTAATCTACACTTTCTAAGACCGACTCCCTCTATTTAGCCATGTTTGCAAAGGATGGATTTCATCTCCCAAGACTTCCCAAGCAACATGACTACTGCTAAGAATTCTGGGAATTAAGATTAATATATCAGTGTACCTGGAGATCGTCAAATTATAGAAGGCTATCCTACTCTAAATCTGACTCTTCTTTAATTTTTAGAAGGACATGCTGGCTGGGAATTCAGAGATATATAGTGCCCAAAAGACTGGAAATTGAGAATATTGTAGCCCTGGCACATCTGGTTCCCCCAGATTCTGGTATAAACTTGAAATTAAATTTCTATTGGATTTCTCACTTTATGAATTTTGATGGAGTTTTTGGTTTTTCTAAAAAAACCAAAGTGTGAGTGTGCACGTGTGTGCATGTGTGTGTGTGTGTGTATTTACATTACAAAAAAGATTTGAGAGAATATGTTCAAAATATATATAGAAATGTGAATTTTCCTGAAGTTTTTGTTATGAGGTGGTGGTGATGGCATGGTTTACCGGACAAAAAGAACTGAATTTATTCATTCATGAACACATATTAACATGATATGAACCAGAAACTGGCTACTTTTCCTAGTCATCCTTAAAACTAAATAAGCTGCATTTGATTCCTAATTAAATAGCATGCATGGGCATAATATGATGTTTTAACATATAAGGCACAGAGACATTTGTCCCTTTTAGTGTGAGGAAAATATAAAATAATTAAAAATACAGACAACATAAAATATGGGATATAGGCAAGGAATGCTGAAGTACCTTGCTTTCCCCTTCCTTTATTATAAAGTCATCTTTTTTTTTTCAGATCACCTTTCTGACACATTTGTCCATATTGATTAGATGCTTTTACAATGACATTGTCTGACCTGTCGAAATCCATCAATTTCTCCTCAGCTGATGCTTGATTCCCAAGCTCCTGGAACTTCTAACAGTGAAGGATAACTATTATTCATGAAAGCTTCTCTTTCTCTCTCTGCCATTCTCCCTCCTCCCCCAAGATCAATATTCATATGCATATTAAATCTGTATTAGTGATACTTTTCAGTATATTCTTTTAAATGGCCTCTATAACTTTATTTTCTCCTTCCTTTTCCACAGCACTGAATATATATAAGTATTATTTCAAGCTTGTATATCTGATACCCTATTCCCTGTTTGTTTGGGTAAAATAATAGGCATTAGTTGCATGTTAAGCTAAATGCATATTCCCAATAGCTTTCAATATGTTTCCACTTGGTATACCGAAAATTCAACTGTTAAATATGTTTTAACCACTTAGTACTTTTTTTTATCAAAAGAACACCCTCTTTGTTGGGAAAAGGGTATCTTAATTGTTCCCAAGACATTGATAATCCATTTCTGATGGATGTTGGGTTAAACTAATAGGCAAGAAAGCTACAGCTAAATTGGACTGGGTTTTAGCTGAGTAATGAACCTCAAAATTCTGAAGTTCAGAACTTGTCAAGTTGGGCAGATTATCGCATCAGAATTTAGAGTGAGTCTTTAAAACTGATCTTCTTGCCTCTTTGTAAAGAAAAAAAGTTGCAATCAATTGTCACCCCAGAAAAAAAAAGATGAGACAAAGAGTTTTTTGAGTTGATTGAAGATTTCTGGGCTAGCAAACAGAAGACATCTATGAAACTTTCCCTCTTTTCTCTCGAGTATAGGAGATGACATATTGTTCAAGCAAACAAGAGCAGCAACAATACCCAAGTATACTTCTGTTGTAATTTGTTTCATTTCTTTCCAACACATACAAATCATTCAATAATTCCACAATTAGACTACCTATCTATAAATATATTCCTTCACTTTTCAATATTCAGGCTTTGATTATTGTGGCATATGCATCTCAAAACACCATTCAAAACCTTAATTTTTGCAGTAAGACCACAGATCTGAAGCACAAAAGGGGTGACTTCAAGTACAAACTAAATAGAAAACATGTTGAATTCTGTTTAACTGTTGGAATTATAAGGTTTGAATTTAGATGGAGAGACAACATTTGAAATAATTTAATAATAATAATAATAATAATAATAATTTTATTTCTATACCGCCCTTCTCCCAAAGGACTCAGGGCGGTGTACAGCCTATTTAAAAACACAGAACAAAACAACGATTAAAATTTAAAATCATTAAATAATTAGGCTCCAATTAAGATCCCAAAAATTTAAAATACCCCAATTTAAAATCGTTATGTTGATAGCCCGGCCTGGCGGAACAACAGGGTCTTCAGTGCGCAGCGAAACACCCGGAGGTCGGAGATCTTACGTATTTCCGGGGGCAGTTCATTCCACAGGGCTGGGGCTCCCACAGAGAAGGCCCTCCCCCTGGGTGTTGCCAGCCGACATAACTTGGCCGATGGCACCCTGAGGAGACCCTCTCTGTGGGAGCGGACTGGTCGGTGGGAAGCTATTGGTGGCAGAAGTCGGTCTCAAAGGTACCCGGGTCCTATGCCATGGAGCGCTTTAAAGGTGGTAACCAACACCTTGAATCGCACCCGGAAGACCACTGGGAGCCAGTGCAGCTCGCGCAGGAGGGGTGTCACGTGGGCGCAATGAGTTGCACCCATAACCACCCGCGCGGCCGCATTCTGGACCAGTTGGAGCCTCCGAGTGCTCTTCAAGGGGAGCCCCATGTAGAGAGCATTACAATAGTCCAGCCGGGAGGTGACAAGGGCATGAGTGACCGTGCGCAGGGCGTTCCGATCCAGAAAGGGCTGCAACTGGCGAATCAGGCGAACCTGATAAAAGGCCCCCCTGGCCACGGCCATCATATGCTCTTCTAAAGACAGCCGTGCGTCCAGGAGGACACCCAGATTGCGAGCCCTCTCTGTGGGGGGCAAAGATTCACCCCCAATAGTCAGCGATGGCACCTGCTGACTATATCGGGACGCCGGAAGCCACAGCCACTCGGTCTTGGAGGGGTTGAGTCTGAGCCTTAATTTTTCCTTGAAGACATTTCATTTCCCATCTAAGAAGCTTATTCAGTTCTAAAGTCAGAACAGTCAGAACTGAAGAAACTTCTTGCTTGAGAAGCGAAACTTCTTCAAGGAAAAACAAAGAAAGTCCAGTTGCCTTTTGAAAAAGCACCTTCAGGACAACCATGACCTGGATGACTGAGAATCTCTATAGACACAATCATGACACTAGTTCATCTAGTCTACAACTGTATCATGAAGTTGCCAACCAACTATATTTTAAAAAGATACAAATATGGTCAAGGCAGTAATAGTCCTTTTTATTTATTCTATCCACAGCTGTACATAAGATATCCTGCTGGCAAATAATGTTATGGTAAAGATAGAACACTGAGGGACACCATAAAACCATTAATATAAAAACATGCAACCACTTTTTTCAAGTCCATTTTCAGGCCATCTCATAAAATTAAACATCTTGATTATTAAAGGCAAGCTGGCTATCATCACCAGGGATTAAGTGGATTGAAATTCAGTGCAGCTGCAAAATATCAAGGTGAGGAATGCTCTTAAAGATACTAGGAAAGACATTTAAGAGACACCTCAGGACAATGTGAAACAAAAAGTGGATACAGAATGACTTCATTTGTCCAAGTGAGATTGGAGGACATCCAAAATATTCAAATAATCAAATGCTCCAATAAAGGTAAGTGCTATTTGCACAAGTCTTACCATGACCCAAGAATACGTGGATGTCACACGATATATCTGGATAACTAGACACTTCAGATCTGTGCTGAGGATTGTTAGGTCAAAACTTGAAAGATAAACTATGTTATGAAACTGTGATGACCTTTTAGAGAAGTTCTCTGAAGCTTTGTGCTTGAAGAAAAGAACTGCTTATGTTCCAGGGGCATTATTGCACTCTGAAAGAATAGATGTTCCTTTTGAAAAATTAAAGCAAGAGGTCTCTGAATGGATAAATTCTGGCAGAATTCCAGGTATCTTCATGCTGTTCCGTAATAACATTTTCTCCTGAAGGTGAACACCTTATACTTCCATAGTGTAGTGTAGCAAATGCATTTGCCAACATCAAATACATTGTGTGACTAATAGATGCTTAGATCAAAAGTAAAACTTGACTGTAGTTAATATGCCCTAACTCACTGGTTCCCAGAATGCTGACAGTGCTGGAGATACAAAGATTGGTTAGGAAGAAATAGTGATGCTCAAATTCTTCACAATTCAAATTCATCTTAATTCAGAATTGAATTGGAGAGAGTGTAGTGAGGTCCCTGGAGAGTGCAGTTCCCCAAGACACTCTGGGAAAATTCTAAATGTATTTTAGCTGAACAAATTCTGAGCCACTCAGAAGATCAGTAGATAACTCTACAGTTCATGACTAGAATGATCACAATTGTGTTTTCTTGCTCTGACATTGTGTAGTTTTATGAGCTGTCATTTTAAGGAACTGAAGACAGATGTTTCTTCCCACTGTCGCATTTTATGATGTATTCCTGAAAGCTTTTTTAAAAAAACCCAAACTAATACTGTATAAGCTTCTAAATTTCCTCATATTAACTAACTAACGAAACAATCTGAACTTTTATTTGACTGAACTTCTTTTTGCCATGTTGTCACAGACAGGTGGCATCAAATATTCCATTTCCCCCACTTTGATGGCATAAATACTTCAGTGTCCTACTGCTAAGAGATATCAATCAAGTCAAAGGTGCAAAAATGGGTTGTTATCCAGGTGCTGGGGTGACTGCAAAAACTAAGGCTTTAGTTCACAGTCAATCAGTAAAGAATGCTTTCAAAGTCAATAATCGGCTGCTACATGTACCTCTTGCAGAGTGATTACTGCAGAGATCATAAAGTGGAACACAGCACTTCTGACAGAATTGTAAGAGGCTGTGTTTTTCAGATCATTTTTTTAAAAATTGCTGGTTATATTGCAAATAAAAAAGATTGCCATCCAAACTCATATAAAGATCAACTTTTTGTGCCAAGGGGGTGTCAAGGTATTGCAAAATCTGCCTTTCCGAACTAGGGACTCCCAGCAGCCGAAATTAAGAGGAACATTTGGGAGTAACTAAGAGAGGTTTGAATAATAGGAATTACAAGGATTCATTTTAATGACAGCATCATACCATTTTCAGAATCCATTTTTGGTTGAATGTCTCCTTTCCAAAACTAAGGCATCTTTTTAAGTTAAGTCTCTTCTAATTCTATAATATTCTGTTTGTTGTATTAACAACAATAACCATCAAAGCATTTATCCACAATAATATCATCCTCTATAAATCCTTTATTTTTCATAGATTTTCTGCTCTGTAGAAGTTGAATAGGCTGTACCTACTAGTCTATTACCTACTAAAATAACATTTAACCTAACAAAGAGAAGACTTAAGGGTGACATGATAGTCATATTCCAATATTTGAAGGGCAGGTAAAGTACATTGATTTATTCTCCATAGCACCTGAGATCAGAACAAGAAGCAATGAGTGGAAACTTGTCAATGGGAGATCCAATCAGAAATTAAGGAGGAATTTCCTGACAATGAGAACAACTAATCAATGCAACAGCTTGCATTCCAGTGTTGTTGGTCCTGTATTGATGGAGGAAAAGATTGGAAAACCATTTGTCTGAGTTGGTGTAAGGGCCTCTGCCTTAAGCAGAGTGTTGGACTAGAAAACTATCAAAGTCCCTTCCAGCCATATGATTCTATGATACCCCTCAACTTGCTTTAATGTTTGTCATAGGAAAAGAATGATGAGCAGAATTTATTTAAATTTCATTGCCTGAGCGTCTGTCATTTATTTTCAAATGACAAAAACACATTGAGAAAGGTAGACATTTCTTGGATCAATTATGTTTTATCTACTTCTGTGGGAAAGAATGTGGAGAATGCAGATTTTACAGTATTGTTAGAGATCAAGGGCAAGAAATGTGATTTCTGATCAGGACTTAACAATGACATTTTAAATAATTTGTTTATCGAAAGGAAATAAGATGTGGAAAGAAGAGATCATTTGCTGGATTTTAAGAGAAGATTATACGAAATTACTAAGCTCTCTTTCTCTGTGTGTCTCTGTCTCTCTCTATATTTATTTATTTATTTATTTATTTATTTATTTTTCATATTTGTATACCGCCCTACTCCCGAAGGACTCAGGGTGGTGAACAGCCATAATAAATACAAATACATATAGAAGTTAAAAACTATTAAGAAACAGATTAAGTAAGTTAGGCTCAAAGATTAAAAACATCCAAATTTATCTAAAGAGGTTTAAAACCCAATTTAAAAGCCAGTTTAAAAGCCAATTAAAAAGGGAGAGTTAGGCCAGACCAGCTTGTTGGAATAGAAATGTTTTCAGGGCACGGCGGAATATGCGTAAGTCTTGGATGTTTCGTAACTCCGGGGGAAGCCCGTTCCAGATGGTAGGTGCCCCCACAGAAAAGGCTCTCCCCCTGGGGGCCGTCAGTCGACATTGTTTGGCCGACGGCACCCTGAGGAGTCCCTCTCTATGGGAGCGAACTGGTCGGTGAGAGGCTATTGGTGGCAGGAGGCGGTCTCGTAAGTACCCTGGTCCTGAGCCATGGAGCGCTCTAAAGATAGTAACCAAAACCTTGAAGCGCACCCGGAAGACCACTGGGAGCCAGTGCAGCTCGCGCAGGAGGGGGGTTACATGAGAGTGCCACATTGCTCCCATTACCACCCGCGCGGCCACATTCTGTACCAGTTGGAGCCTTCGGGTGCTTCTCAAGGGGAGCCCCATGTAGAGAGCATTACAATAATCCAGGCGTGAGGTGACAAGGGCGTGAGTGACCATGCGTAACGAGTCCCAATCCAGAAAGGGATGCAACTGGCGAATCAGGCGAACCTGATAAAAAGTCCTCCTGGCTACGGCCGTCATATGCTCTTCAAAAGACAGCCGTGAGTCCAGGAGGATGCCCAAGTTGCGAACCCTATCTGTGGGGGCCAACGACTTGCCCCCAATAGTCAGAGATGGCGCCAACTGACTATATCGGGACGACGGAAACCACAGCCACTCGGTCTTGGATGGGTTGAGTCTGAGTTTGTTCCTCCCCATCCAGATCCGTACGGCCTCCAGGCACCGGGACATCACCTCGAGGGCATCATTGGGGTGGTCTGGGGTGGAGATGTACAGCTGGGTGTCATCAGCATACTGATGGTACTTCACCCCAAAACCACGGATGATCTCACCCAGCGGCTTCACATAAATGTTTAATAGAAGGGGCAAGAGGACCGATCCTTGTGGCACCCCACATATAAGGGGCCTCGGGGTCGACCTTTGCCCCCCTGTCAACACAGACTGCGACCGGTCAGAGAGAAAGGAGGAGAACCACTGTAGAACAGTGCCCCCCACCCCCAACCCTTCCAACCGGTGCAGCATAATATCATGATCGATGGTATCAAAAGCCGCTGAGAGGTCTAGTAGGACCAGGACAGAGGAGCAACCCCTGTCCCAAGCCCTCCAGAGATCATCAACCAATGCGACCAATGCTGTCTCTGTGCTGTACCCGGGCCTGAAGCCCGACTGGAACGGATCTAGATAATTCGATTCATCCAGGTACTGAGGCAGTTGTCGTGCAACCACACTCTCAACAACCTTTGCAACAAAGCGAAGGTTGGAGACAGGACGATAATTTGCTAATACAGCTGGATCCAGGGAGGGCTTCTTGAGGAGGGGCCTCACCACCGCCTCTTTCAAGACGGTGGGAAAGACACCCTCACTCAAAGAAGCATTTATAATCTCCTGGAGCCAGCCTCGCGTCACCTCCCGGGAGGCCAGTACCAACCAGGATGGACACGGGTCCAATAAACATGTGGTCGCATTTAGTCTGTTCAGTATCCTGTCCACGTTTTCGGGAGTATATACATATGTACATACATATATACATATGCTATACATATACATACATACATGTATGTATCATAACAAGCATTCTGCAGTGGATAGACCAGTGATGGCTAACCTTTTTCCCATTGCATGCCAAAAGTGGGGGGAGCACGGGGGGGTTGCGCATGTGCCCACACTCATAATTCTATGTGCCCCGCCCCTGTGCATATGTGTGCGACCCCCCCGTGCTTCCCCTGTTTTTGGCACGTGATGGCCTGGTGGGTCCGGTAGGCCCGGTAGGTCCGTTTTTTGCCATCCCCAGGCTCCAGAGCCTTTCTAGGAGCCTGGGGAGAGTGAAAATGGCCTTCTCCACCCACCGGAGACCCTCCGGAGGCCGGAAATGGCCTGTTTGCCAAATTCCAGTGGGCCCAGAAGGCCCAAAAATCAGCTGGCCAGCATGTGCATGTGCACCAGATCTGAGCTTGCGTGCCCACCAATATGGCTCCGCGTGCCACCTATGGCACGCGTGCCATAGGTTCGCCATCACGGGGATAAACAATAACTAAAATGACTACATATACATACATACATACATACATACATACATACATACACACATACACACACATATACCATGTTTCTCCAAAAATAAGACTTCCCCTGAAAATAAACCCTCCCTCGAAAATAAGCCCTCCCTGAAAATATTTAAATGCATGTGCAGCTGGTCCCTGCCATTTCCTCTGGTTAGGGTTAGAGAGACAGAGCTGAAAATCAGGTAAGACAGCAAGAGGATCCCCGTCTTGCTCCATGCGCCCCAAAATAATAAGACCTCCCCGAAAATAAGGCCAAGTGCTTATTTCGGGGTTCAAAAAAAATATAAGACAGGGTCTTATTTTCAGGGAAGCATGGTATATATGTATGTATGTATATGTGTATATACACACACACACACACACACACACATACACACACACACACACACACACACACACACAAAGGTAAAGGTAAAGGTTCCCCTCGCACATATGTGCTAGTCATTGTCGACTCTAGGGGGTGGTGCTCATCTCAGTTTCAAACCAAAGAGCCAGCAATGTCCGAAGATGTCTCCATGATCATGTGGCCGGCATGACTAAACACCATAGGTGCACGGAACGCTGTTACTTTCCCACCAAGGTGGTCCCTATTTTTCTACTTGCATTTTTTTTATGTGCTTTCGAACTGCTAGGTTGGCAGAAGCTGGGACAAGTAACGGGAGCTCACCCCATTACGCAGCACTAGGGATTCGAACTGCTAGACTGCCGACCTTTCAATCGACAAGCTCAGCATCTTAGCCACTGAGCCATACACACACACACACACACACACACACACACACACATATATATATATACGCACACACACACATACACAAACACACACAAACACACACACACACACATATATATATATCAGGAGCCAATCTGAATTGGTCATTGGGACCAGAGGTTTGTTTGTTCTTCTAAACAGTGTCAAATTCCTTTTATGTCCAATCATACTTGGCCAATAAAGAATTCTATTCTATTCTTTCAGACTTGTGCTGGAGCCTATCCTCAGGGAATTTCTCAATCTCCAGGATGTGTCTTTTCTTTTGCTTATTATTATATTCTTATTTTTCCTTTTATTTTCCTTTTTTTCCTTTTTTTCCTTTTCTTTATTCCTTTTCTTTATTCTTTGTTTTTTTTAGTTTGTGTTAGTTTTTATCTTTTCAGTTGTAAAGTTTAACAAAGTGACTACAGTACATAATGACGATCTGACTTCTCTCTCTTTTAAAGAAAGAGAAGATCACTTTTAAAGATCAGTTGTAAAATTCTGAAACCAGGCTCCAAAGGCTAAGTGCTGGCCTTACCTTTGATTCAGATAGTTTGCTCTGATTACAAAGGGCTTGTAGTATATTTACTGCAAACACACAACGGCTTTTGTGTCTGTGTGTGGTGGAAGGAGGCTGAAAAGCAAACCACTAGCATTTTTCTTTCTGAGGATTACTTATTTGTCAAACAGCTGGGTATTCCACATACATTCTCACCTTGCTCAGATAGCAAAGGAAACAACTTGCAGAGGAAGAAACGGGTGAATTGGTCAAGATTGTCTTTTTCCTGGTCTGGACAAAATAAAGCAAAACACAACTCTGAATGATAATGGTATGAGAGAAAATTCCCAAAGTGATTGCTTTTTAATCTGCTTCAGCCAAAAGTTAGTACTGCTAAGGCAAGTTTATGTGGAAAGGACCTCAGTGACAATCATCAATCCAAAACTGGCCCCAATCCAACTTTAACCTTAACTGCATGAAAAAGCTAAAGCATCCTAGGGTCAGCACTTTAGAGGGCATGAATTCATTTTAGCAATAGAAAGTAAAGATGCTTATTTGGTGCTCTAATGTATGAAGGACCATGCCCAGGAACAGTTTTAAACTGTTGTTCTAGCAGAGCGAGTCTTATCGTTTGGCAGAATGAAACAACTATTTCAAACAGACTCCTTTGGATCCAAGACCTTCAGGCTGGAGACATGTTCATGTCAAAAAATGCCAATGATGGAGCAGAGAGCGCACATTTGACATTTCTGCAGATGTTTGATGTGTCTTTGGTAAAAAGTCCAGGACTAACATCAATATAGGACAGAAGAGATAACCATAGCTCTTTAGACTTTCAACTTTGTGAAGATACAGATGTTGTGTTGATTAAGCACTGTAGTAGCTTAAACTGCCACGGTACCTAGCTGGAATTACTGATCCTTGAATCAATTTCTTTGTCCAAAGACCAGTTGCTCCAGATGATGCTTCCCAAGTATTTGAAGCTGTTTACATTTGTCAGCTAGGTGTCATCAACATTGATTTGTGGTTCTACATGCTTGGTATTTGGCACGGGCTAGTAAAATACTTCAGTGTTTTTCAGGCTGATAGTCAGACTGAAGAGTATAGATGCATCTGATAATTGGTTCAATATCAACTGTAGATCATTGTCTTTGTGTGCCAAGACTGCACAGTAATCAGCAGAGAGGATTTCTTGGACTGTATGAGGCACTTTGTCCATGTAGTGATGGTCAAAGAGAATCCATCCAAATTGGCACCTGATGTACACTCCCTTCTTTAGAGCCTGGACAGCATATGACAGCAGGCAAGCAACATTGAATAGCTTTGGGGCTAACACACAACCCTGTTTTACCCCAATGCAACTTATGTATCACTGTTATAAAGAACCTGTCCTGTTGTGAAGTAGCCAAATCGATTTCACAAATTTCCTCAGGCATCCGTAAGTTGTCAGGATGATCCAGAGAATCTCCCTGTTTACTGTTTATAGTGTCAAATGCCTTTGACAAGTCAGTGAAGACAGAGTAAAGAGACTTATTCTTCTGGATGCAAATTTCCTAGAACTGCCTTGCAGCAAATATCATGTTTGCTGTACTCCACAGGCATGAAATAAAGCATGCAAGGGGAAAGAAAATGGGAGAAGACATGGTCCGTTAACAATTGTGAGGTTGGTTGGTGCCATGAGAGCCCTCCCTTTGCCTGTGTCAACTAATTTTTAGCAATTTAGTTATTCTTACCTCCTTACTTTTTTAAAATAAATTTTTAATTCTAAAATTTTAACTCTAGCATTTTATATGCTATTTTATATCTTGATGTTTTATTGTACACCACCCAGTATTCCTCTTTGAGGGAGATGGGCAGTTCAACAATATGATTATATAAATAAATAAACTTTTTAGTGAGCCCAATTTAAGTATCACATCACAGAGCCAACTTCTTGTTGGCCTGCAGCCCCTCGTGAGTTTTGCCTTTTAAAATGTAGGTGTTTGGGGATGTAGAAAGTTATCTTGCCTGTGCTTTTCATGGCTGGGCAGTATTAAAGACAGTAGAAATAGACAACTAACAAGGGAACATCTTTACAAGAGGGCAAGGAAGCGTTTAGACCTGTGCTTCATTCTCCTTCTTTCTCCCTCCCACATCCCCACACATACATCAGTGCCTCCACAAATACATCAGTGCCCCCACTGTGCCAGGCTTCAGCTGAAATCACCAAGATAGTTAACAAAATATTCTCTCTGGCTGCCTTACATACACTCTTCAAGACAACATCAGCACCCCCCACCTTTTGCAAGGGCAGCACCCTAACCAAGGCAAAATGAAAAGGGGTGCTTGTACATGAGCATATGAAATTTAGGACTGATCAGATTGGCATCTTTACTATCAGTTTCCTTAGTAAGGCCTAGTATAGGCCCAAAGAGCCCCTGGATAAATTGTATTTTCCAAGGTTAATTAAGCTGTCTTGAGCTTCTGCATGAAGTGGGGGGACAAACTGGCACTTTGCAGCGTTTTCTGAAGCCTGCTGTCGACATTACAGTCCCTGCTGCTTTTAGCTGTATCGATCGGATGCCTGACCTGTAAAATCCTTGAGGGCGAAAAAGGCTGCAAGCTTACTGGAGCTTTCCATGGAAGCTTCAGGACAGCTTGTGTAGTCAAGTACAATTACCTGTCCCTCCAGGAGAGCCAATTAGTTCACAAAGAGCTGGAGCAGAACAAATGTTTGGTGTGTGATTTTAGAATCTTTACAGGGTGAAGGCAAAGGGGGACGGGAAGGGAGGGAGAGCTTTGTTCTCCTCATTCTTTTGTTTCTAATGGTATCATGATTGTCCAACTTCTGTGGCAATATCTGTGTGTATATGTGTGTGTGTGTGTGTGTGTGTGTGTGTGTGTGTGTGTGCATGTCCTTGTGTGTCTGCAGATCTCCGAGAATCTGTTGAGCAAAAAAGCTATTTAGCATTAGACACGATTAGAAGAACAATAATAACTGGTAAAAAGAGTAGTAATTGCAGCAACAATGGTTTTGTTCCAAATCCCTGATGTAAGGAACACTTTACAACTAAAGAGCCGCTTGCTTACAATTCTGATATGTCTGCAGAACTTCCTTTGGCACTAACCTTTTGCTAATTCTCACCCTGTAGACCTGACAACTAGGATTAGAGTGTATCAATAGCTGAAAAGAAAGCTAAAAGCTAGTCCGGTTTTCTCCTACATACTTTGGGTAGAAAGCTGTTAATATGATTTTCTGACATTTGGTGGTCAAAATAAGAGCAGGACAGTAATAATCTTTTGAAATCCTCTGCCAAATTTTTGGTAGAGAAATCAGATGGGTAGTTTTGCCAAATTCCAGGCAGAGAAGAAATTGTTCAATAATTTCTCAAGAGTCAAACTCTGCCTTAGTTGTAGCAATAGTATAACTCCTACAAAACTCCAGTGGGAGACATTGTTGATGACTGGGATTTAATTGATGAATGGAGAACCAAGAAAACTGCATGTCTAGAAAATAAAAATAAATGTACAATGAAAGATTAGACATCGTCTCTCATACAGCTACCTTGGCTACTTCATAAATAAGCAAGCACAGGAATGCAAAAGGTTTTTTTCCCCACTAATATCTCCAAAATTTCCCTTTTTGTTACAGTTTCTAAAACAAATTTTCTTTCATCAAACTGAATGAGAAAAAAAAATAGGAGAATTTATTTATTCACTCTTTAATCCAAATGCATTTCCCCAAATTTGAAGTTATATCATCTAAAATGACACAGGTCACTAAGAAATTTCTTAGTGGGGTAATGAATGATGAAACATCAGCAACTGCTTTGGAGGCTTTGAGTTTTGTCCTTGTGGAATGAGACAGTCTTAATCAAAAGTTTACTGTGACTGCATTCAATAACTTTGTCCAATAGGTGGCATTATTCCATATTCTTATTTCTTAGATTCTGTGATTTTTTTTCCCCTCTGTGATGTTCTTTGGAGAAGTTTCTGAAAATTTCAGGCCTGTAATGGAAACTTGTGGTTCTGAAACAATTTTCATATCATTAATAAAAGGTTGTTCCTTTCAGCTAGTACAATCTGTAGCTTTTAGTGTAATTAGAAATTATTCATAAAATAGACATCGTGTTCTAATGCATGACAAATGTTTCCTCTTGTTCATTTTGTTTCCTCTGTAATCATAATGATCCTTGAATTGCATTGGCTTTATGAAGGCTATCAAGCAATCACTATAGCCACTATCAAGCAATCACTATAGCCAACGGTGATCCAAATACTAAAAAAAAAGTGAATGTTTTTCTGTGGTATAAATACATTAATAATCAAAATCATATTAGAATAGACAATGAGCCTTAATCTTGAGATAAAAACATTGAGTGGTAAGAAAATGAGAGACAGAGATTATTTATAAAAAAAAAATCCTGTACAGGTATCCCTTCTAAATCACAATAATGCAAAATAATGAAATATATGTCATGATACCAGAGTACTGCCTACTCTCAGAAATTCACAAATTTGCATGCAGATATATATTTTTATATGCAAATATAAAAGGTATGGAATTTGTGTCATGATATATATTTATCACTTGTCCCCCCAGTGGTGAAATTCAGCTGGCTCTATCCGGCGGTAGCATTGGTGGTGGGAAGCCACCCACCCACCCGGACATCATCATGTCCTGTTTTTGACCCTCTGCGCGTGTGCAGAAGGCTCTTTGGATGTGTGGAGGAGGCTCGTGCGCTCACATTTGCAAACCGGTAGCAAAGGTAAGTGAATACCACCCCTGTTGTCCCCTCTTGTCTTCCAGTTACAAGTTTAATGAATGAAGGCTCAGGATGATGTGTTTCAGAATAATGTTGTAAGATCTGAGAGCCAAGATGGCGCAGTGGTTAGAGTGCAATACTGCAGGCTACTTTAGCTGACTGCTAGCTGCAGTTTGGCAGTTCAAATCTCACCGGCTCAGAGTTGATTCAGCCTTCTATCCTTCCGAGGTGGGTAAAATGAGGACACAGATTGTTGGGGGCAATATGCTTACTCTGTAAACCACTTAGAGAGAGCTGTAAAAAGCACTATGAAGCGGTATATAAGTCTAAGTGCTATTGCTATCCAATCAGGATTGGTCACCAGGACCAAGCTTTTGGACTCGTGCTGGAGCCCCAAGTTGTTGCCATCTTTAGGGAACAACTTTCTAGCAGAGGGTGTGCTGTTCTGTGTGTGGTATTTATGTGGTGCCTGTTGTATATGGCTTTTTAGATGTTGATTGGGGTGTGTTGATGACTGGCTATTAAGTCACTGGCTGTCTTTTTCTTGTACTGCCCAGTCCTTGCTTTCTAAGTACTTGGTAAGCTGGTGATAAATCAGCATTTCTGTTGATTGACAAAGAGCGCTTTTCCCAGAATTCAATCACTTCCCTGGCTGTTTTTATGCTTGCTCGTCCAACAATCTTACTAGCTAACATTGAGAACAGAATCATTGTTTATTTATTACATAATAAAAGTTTCAATCGTAAGCTAACTATTTAATATTAAAGACTCTGTTGTGATTTTATTGTGTGCATGTGTGTGCATGTGTCTATCTCAGATATTTTAGGATTTTCTCTCTTATCCCATGGTGGCACAGTGGTTAGAATGCAGTAGTGCAGGCTAATTTTGCCCACTGCCAGGAGTTTGATCCTGACCAGTTCATGGTTGACTCAGGCTTCCATCCTTCCAAGATCAGTAAAATGAGAACTGAGATTGTTGAGGGTAATATGCTGACATTGCAGACGGTGCAGAAAGTGCTGTAAAGCACTATAGAGTGGTATATAAGCCTAAGTGCTGTTGCTATTGTTACCTCTACCTTTAGTTGCTCCTTGCGGGCAAGTAGAGGCATATTGATATGTGTGCAGAGGTAGCCTTATTGGCAAATATGTAAGAAATGAACTTTGATTCTGCTATATGATATATATGGCTTGCCACTTTTACTATGTAGTTAATGAATTAATGAATTTCTTCATTAACAACTTGCTGGCTTTATAGTAAAACCAGCATTTGGAAGCAGATGTCCCATGTGCTCCGTGATCAGAAAATAAATAAATCCTGTCCTCCCTTAGCAATCAAGAAGTTGGGTGGTAGTGGTGGGGAAAAAATGAAGAAGGACTTAAAGCTGTGATGCTAAATACATTTTGTCCTCCCTGTTATTCTTCAAACTCAGATTGATTTTGCAAAAGAACTTCAAATCCTGATAGATTCTGGTTGGAAACTTAATAAACGGTTCCATGGTGTGCAAATATATCTTCCCATTGAGCCTGTAGAACACTCAGTGAAAATTGAAGTAATAAATGATAGGCTCTTATGTTTTGGGCCAATTTGTGAACAAGCTCTTCTGTTCACTATTTGCAACCATAAATAATATGTGCTTCTTTATTTGGCTTTCCCTTTGCCCTTCCCTTTAGAATTGGGATGGATTGGTTTCATATCCACAATTTACATTCTCACTGGGACCAGAAATGCATTATATTGACTTTCAGGAGTGCCAAGCTCCCTTGCTTGCAAAGCTTGAAACCCCCTATCCTGGATTTCTTACAAATTTATAAAAAAAAAGATTTTAGGCTGTGGCTACCCTGAATTCTTTCTTCTCTCCTCTAGCCAGTTCAGGGTTGCACAGTCTCTTACCTTGGGTCCCTCTCTGGAATATCTTTCTTATTTCCTGGGAAGCCACAATGCTCCTGCTCCTTCTGCAGCTGCACATCCGGACTATTTGGGCTGCTTTGGATCAAAAATTGTCCCGTGATGTACTATTTCATCCAACTGAAGGTTACAAAAGTTTTAATTTTATATAGATTTCCTGACCTCCTTTAGAGGTCTCATTACTTGTGTTGAGTTACTATTTATAAGATTAATCTATCAGCTGACTTGCTCTGAGCTTTCCCATCCTCTCTGCCATCCATCTCTTACAGGCAGGGGTGGACTTCAAAAATTTTAGCAAGGGGTTCTGCCCGGGTGCTGGGTGGGCATGGCCGTGGTGGGTGTGGCATAGTCAGCCTCCTGCACCATGGGCGGGGGGCATTTTTGCCCTCCCCAGGCTCCAGAGGCTTTGGGAGGGCAAAAACGGCCTCCTCAGCCTCCGGAGCCCTTCTGGAGGCCAGAAACAGGCCCATTTCTGATCTTCCCAAACTTCCAGTAGGCCCATTTTTCACCCTCCCCGAGCCTCTGCACTCGCCCTGCAGTTACCTGCATCCAAAACAGGCCACATGGGGACTCCTGGGAGGGGAGGGGAGGGAGGGGTGGGGTGGGTGGGGCCAGCCAGGAGTGGGATTTGGGGGTTCTCCGAACTGCACAGAATCTTAGCTAGAGGTTCTCCCAAACCCCTGTGAACCCCCAGCAGCCCACCCCTGCTTACAAGCATGTATGTTACTCAACCTAGCCAATTCACTTTTTTCTAATCCATCATCCACTTGTTTCACCTGTTCAAAATATGTGTGTTTCTGCATGCTAATCATGTAAACTTTATTTAGTGCAGGACTGATTCATTAGGTTCTCTATAGATAGAAATATTTCTATCTTTCTCTAATCTCATTTATAAAAGAATTTAGTATAGTCTTTCAGTTTTTCTTTAATTTCACTTGCTTCTATCAGATATTTTCCAAGATTATTGTTCATAGGATAGGTGTATGTTTTTATGATATTGCTCTGCTCATCTTATTTGATTTCAGTGTTGTCCATCTGGTATTGACTTTATGTAGCTCCTGTGTTTATGTTATTTGAAACAAGTTTTGGCAGCAAAACATGTTCTTCATAAATTTTTGTTGCCCTATCTCCTGCATTAGCAAATGCATTAAGATATTTAACCTATTTTCTAAAATTATTCTCTTGGCCCAAGAGAATAATTCACATTCCTATTGCCTCAGTAGTGGCTTGTTCTTCAAGAATGTTTCCTATAGCCTCCACCCAAACTCATTAAAATGAAAGTCAAATCTATGCACTTTTCTTGATAACCATATTGAAATAGTTAGCCAGTGTCTTAATCTGAGTTTGATTTTGAAGCTCCTGCTCATAAACTTCTTTCATTTTTAGCCTTGTCCCCATTGTGATTGGTTCTCCCTTCCCTTTTATTATTGCTGACAAGAGTGATCTTAGCAAAAGTTTCTGCTTCTCCTAGTCTTATTTTCAGTCATCAGAGCTAATGAGACATTTTTTTTTTAATTTGATTTATATGCCGCCCTTCTCCGAAGACTCAGGGCGGCTTACAATGCATTAAGCAATAGCCTTCATACTTTTGTATATTTTATACAAAGTCAGCTTATTGCCCCCACAAACTGGGTCCTCATTTCACCTACCTTAGAAAGGATGGAAGGCTGAGTCAACCTTGAGCCTTGGAGAGATTCGAACCAGCAGTAATTGCAGGCAGCTGTGTTAAGCTGTATGGAGATAGTAATATCCCAGGATCAAACATAACTCTTTCAGGACTAATATTCCCAGAGATCCTTTGTGTAGATTGAAGTGATTGCTCCCAAATATTTCAGAAATTGATTCAAGTGACAATGAAAACAACCCATGTTGATTTAGAAATTCCCAAATATATGTGTATAGGACTACAATGCTGCCATATCTGTTACAGAGGTCCCCACAGAATGCAGTCCCATTGAAGTAATAAGTATGTAATATTAAGTTAATGTGCCTTTTTATTAAATATTAATTTGTATATTATATGTAGAACAAAAGTGCCTGCTTTCTATTTGAGCCATGATAGAAAAAATCAAATTATGAGGGGTTTTTTTAATGATAATTTTACAATATTTAAGAATTTATGAAATATTTTAACCATTTTTTTCCAAATAATATTTGGAGGTATTAGTATATGGATATAGATATTGCACTGTGAACCTATAATGATCTATAAAACAAACATTCACCAGGTAACATTGATGAAATCAGGCTAAAGTAATTCATGTTTTACTAAACCTTTGGTAACTGGAAGCTGTCTTTGATAATATTATAGTAACGAGTGCCTCTATGTAGACAGAACTTTTCTTTGGGGTGCAAAATATGCAGGACTGCTGTCACACTTGTAGGTGAAAACTTTTTTTTCTTTTCGTTTTAGAAAGTTAGCCTTTAAAAAAAATTGTTGTTGTTGTTTTTTAAAAAAGAGATCAATGAATCAAAGCCCACAAAAACAAATAAGCATGCCCTGTCTTTTGTTCAGTATCAAGATGTAATACCTGGCTGAAAGAGAAATGGGAATACAGTACTGCTGTTTTCATCATGTACTTCTCCTCAGAGCGAAACCACTGTCAGAAGAGACAGGCCAGAAGGTTTTACATAGAAGGAAGCCTTATACCAGGTCAAAATATTGCTCATTTGACCTTGAATTGTTTTGCTCTGATTGGCAGCAGTTCTCCAGCTACCCAATCCATTGAACTCAGACAGGTCAGGGAATCCAGTTCTTCTGCTTACAGACACTCTCTCCCATTGAGCAATCTTTCCTTCTTTTGAGGACCCATCCTTTAAAGAAACAAGAAAATAGCTTTGTTATTTGCAGAAAATCTTTTTCACATAGCTTGTCTGGTACTGAGCATCATGAAATATTTGGAGGCTTATTTTAGAACCTATGATCTATTTTCAGACACACCATGTTGAACATGGAGTATGGAGAAATTCACTTGTTTGCATTTTAATCTAATTTACCTAAATGGAAATGCAAACTGGATGCAATCATCCTTCAATTGTCATACTTTTCTGAATTTTGTGATGCAAAATTCTGAGAGTGGAATGGGGAATTAATGCACACATTCAGGAAAATAAAAGTTAGAATAATACTCTTGAACCTGAACTGAAAGTGCTTAGCTCACATCTGGTAGAGAGTCATAGAGTAACTAGCATCTGCCTACAGGTGCTACAGGTCCATTCACATCACATAGCATTTTCTTCCATTTTGTGTATCGTGGGCCAGTTTTGCTTCTAATTGAGTTTAATTATCATTAATGGATAGCTTAACTACAAACTTCAGTATAGAAAAAGGCACAAGACAAGGTTGTCCGTTATCCCCATTGTTGTTTATCTTAACTCTAGAAGTCTTGTTGAACACAATAGGGGACTCAAGTACTTTGAATGGAATAGTTATAAGGCAAGAGGATTACAGAACAAGGGCATTTGCAGACGATCTGGTTGTTACCCTAACGCGGCCGATGGAATCAATAATCCAGATGAAAGACATTATAGAAGAATATGGTATGGTATCAGGATTTAGACTGAATCAGAAAAAAAACAAGATGATAGTTAAAAATATGACAGAAGACCGAAAGAAGGAACTTGAAAGGAAGGTAGGCTTTGAAATAGTACCAAAGGTGAGATATCTAGGAGTTCAAGTTGCAGATTCAAATATAAAACTGTTCCAAAATAATTATGAGGTGTTGTGGCGAAAGGTACAAAAGGATATGGAAACCTGGAAAAAATTGCAGCTGTCTTTACTTGGAAGAATAGCAGCAGTTAAGATGAATGTTCTACCTAGATTTTTATTTTTGTTTCAAATGATTCCGGTGCTTAAAAGTGATAAACAGCTGATGGAACGGCAAAAAGGAGTGAATAAGTTTGTTTGGAATGAGAAAAAGCCGAGAGTTAAACTGAAAATTATGCAAGATGTTCGTGAAAGGGGTGGCCTTAAACTTTCAAACCTACGACTGTACTATGAAGCAGCAGCATTGATACAAGCAAGTGATTGGTTTGGAAGGGCAAAGACTGGAATATTGAATATAGAAAGTCATGACTTTGAACTTGGTTGGCATGCATATTTATTTTATGAAAATAAAGTGGATAAAGTATTCAACAGCCATATACTTAGAAACTCCTTGATGAGAGTATGGAAGAAGCACCAGTTTAAATGGGATTATAAAATACCGTTGTGGTTGGATCTTGGTCATATTATACGGAATACAAATATAAAGTCACTCGGGGGGATTTTATACAAAGAAGTACTTTTTAATGATGGGGGTAGATGGCAACTAAAGACATTAAATACACTGTTGGAAGAAGGGATCAATTTAACTTGGTTACAGTATAATCAACTTCAATTGAGATGGAGAGAAGATCAAAAAACTGGTTTAATGTTGCATGAAGAAGAATTGGTAAGACAGATAAAAGAGAAAGGCCCAATGCATATCAAGAGGGTTTATAACGTTTTGCTAGAAAGAGATTCAGAAAATGAATTGGTTAAAGATTGTATGATAAAATGGGCGCAAAACTTTGCAGAACCAGTTATGATGGAAACGTGGAAAAAAATATGGGTCCAGAATGTTAAATTTATGCAGTCACAGAATTTGAGGGAAAATTTTTACAAAATGTTTTATAGGTGGCATTTAGATCCTAAGAAATTGTCGTGCATGTATCCTAATGTTCAACCAAAATGTTGGAGATGTGATTGTTTAGATGCTACATATTATCATATATGGTGGACTTGCAAGAAAGTGAAGGCTTTTTGGATAAAAATTTGGTGGGTTATGCAAAATGTTCTGAAGAAAAAACTCCAATTTTCTCCTCAATTGTTTTTATTGGGCATAGTTAAGGACTTTTCACTGGGTGAAACAAAATTGATATTGTATATGGTGACAGCAGCTAGGTTACTGATTGGTCAATATTGGAAAAGGGATGTTATGCCTACTATTGAAGAATGAACTTTGAAGGTGGACAGTTTTGCAGAAATGGCGAAGATATCAGCATATTTAAAAGACCGGACTCAGGAGACCTATGCATGGGAGTGGAAGAAATGGATAGATTATGTGCAGAATAAATATCAAACTAGGAAGTACCAGATAGCTTTTAGCTGAATGTCGTGTAGAAATGCATAGTATACAGGGGGTAGAATAGATGGGCGGTAAAGTATGATACAATAGAATTTGGATTTGGATTTCACCTTGGGGAAGTCATGGGGGGAGGGGAGAGTTAGGGACGGTTAGGGAGGGAAAGGAGGGGGGGAAATGGGAAAATTTGTATTTGTAAAACTTTTTCAATAAAAAAAAAAAAGATTGAGTTTAACTTTCACTAAATCTTTTTCCATGTCCTTCAGCCAAGTGGTTTTTTTTAAAAGCTCTACTTTATAACTCTCAAGACTTGATTTCCAGAGCAATCAGAAAGGAAGTTATGAAGTGGCCTTGCAGCAGATTTGTCCAAACCACCACATTTGATGCTTCTAATTTCATCAGCCACCACAGGTTGCTTGCAACTTCTCTTTCACTGTCTACAAAAATCACATTGTGTCCGCAAACATTAGATCTCCACAACACAAACTTTCGTTCTTTAAAACTTGCTGGAAGACACATCTCTGTTCTGCTCTGTGCAGATATTGCAGCAATACTTTAATGGTTTCAGGTGTTTTGAGATGGACTGAAATCCTTAATATTTGGGGTAGATAATGCATTTGGGGGAAAAAACCGTTAACAGCAATCATTTTGAAGCAAGGGTCAAAACGGCCGTGACCAGGAGGATTTTTCATCAGGTTCGCCTGATCCGCCAGTTGCGTCCCTTTCTAGATCAGGACTCCGTACACACGGTCACTCATGCCCTCGTCACCTCCCGTCTGGATTATTGTAATGCTCTCTACATGGGGCTCCCCTTGAGGAGCACTCGGAGGCTCCAACTGGCGCAGAGTACGGCCGCGCGGGTGGTAATGGGAGCGACGTGGCACTCCCATGTAACACCTCTCCTGCGTGAGCTGCACTGGCTCCCGGTGGTCTTCCGAGTGCGCTTCAAGGTTTTGGTTATCACCTTTAGAGTGCTCCATGGCTTAGGACCTGGTTACTTACGGGACCGCCTGCTACCACTAATAGCCTCCCACCGACCAGTACGCTCCCATAGAGAGGGGCTCCTCTGGGTGCTGTCGGCCAAACAATGTCGACTGGCGGCCCCCAGGGGGAGAGCCTTCTCTGTGGGGGCACCTACTATCTGGAACAAGCTCCCCCCGGAGATACGGAGGATTCTGGATCTGTGTACCTTCCGTCGCGCGCTCAAGATGTTCTTATTTCATCAAGCTGGCCTGACCTAAGTTTTTCCCCTTTTTAAATGGAAATTTTAAATTTGGTTTTAAATTATAGGGGTTTTAAATTTTCAGCCAAATTATTTAATTCGTTTTACTCTATTTTAAATTTTGTATTTATATGTTTTATTCTATGGCTGTTCACCGCCCTGAGTCCTTCGGGAGTAGGGCGGTATACAAATTCAATAAATAAAAAATAAATAAAATAAAATTCCATATCCATAAAGGAGCACTGCTAGTATTAATGATAGATAGATGTGCATTTCCATGCCAATGCTTATGCTGCCTTTTTATCAAAGGCACCATACAGGAGTTTTGAAAGCTGAGGTAGCCTAGCTGATTGATTGTTATTAGCTGTGGCAGCTATTTTATGTTCTTGGACTACTGACACAAGGTATTTAAATTGTTGAGCTCTATCAAAATAGATAGTTGCCTTAGAGCCATTGGTTATGAATACCTTGGTCTTGTCTTTATTGATAGTTGAGCTGTATGGAGTTTTTATGTTTGGATTCTTTTTCACTGTCTGCAAAAATCACATTGTGTCCACAAACATTAGATCTCTGTTCTGCTCCGTACAGATGTTGCAGGTATTTTAAGGATAACTATCAGCCTTAAAAGAGCATTTAAAATATCAATGCAGTACTGCAAGGAAGGCCAAGTAGAAATCAATTATCCAAAAATTAGAATTATGGCATTTGCCAAAGGCCCAAGAGCTACTCCTAGAGATCAAGATTGAGCATATCTCCTCTTTCAAATATCTGGGAGAAATCCTTTCTGCTGACAATAGGAAATCCCTCAGGAACTATGTTGCTGAAAATGCACAGAGGAGATTAACTGCCATTCTTAAATTTCTTAAGCCAAGATGTAGCCACTACTGTATATTCTGGTAACACCATTGGAAGCCAAGCCAATAGGCAAATTCTTTAGGATGTCCAGCTGAGTCCCACTCTCCAATTTTGCATCATTAGAATTTATACAATCCAAAATTGTAAGATCAGCACTTCAAGACTCAAATTGTGTTTCAAATGTCACCTTGTAACTCTGAGACAAGCTTCATGAAAGTGGAGGCTAGAGTGTGGGTGACCATATTCACTTACTGGCTCAAATTATTCTTTATTTCTCCTTGGCTTGCTCATTAACAATCCAAACGGAAACAGGCAGTGGTAACTAAAATGTCATCCCTGGGCTTTTCTCCAGCATGGTATACCATCAGGCCAAAATACTCATTAAGCAGCATGTAGCAGATACAGAGTGCCCAATTGGCTCTAGTCAGGACCTCAGCCTTTAGAGTCTATAAATCGAATAGGTATTCTCCCTCCCCTGTGACATACTTAACTAAATTTGAAGTTCCTAAATACCAGAGAGCATTATTATACCCCCCACTCAGCTGTCCTTGAAGGCCAATTCAAGAAGATTCCTCACCCAGAGATACAATACCTTGTAATTCTGGACACACAGAAACAACAGAGCATGAACTTCTCAAGTGCTTGTATTACAGAGACATTCATACTAGCCTCATCCCACCATTATTAATAGCCAGGACAATTCTACACTTCCCTGATACTTTTAGATGCCAACCATGTCACAATATACAATGCTGCCAGATTCTGTGCAACAGCATTCCAAATTTATGGGATGATGACTTGTCATAAACTAGGCCTAGTGAGTACCTAGTTCACAAATTGGTTATATATCAAATATAGATATAGTCTTTCATATACTAACTTTTTATGCTTCCCTATAGTCTAAGGCTCCTGTCCTTCCTTTAAATCTTTATAAGCTTTTAAGAATAGATTCTGTTTTTCAAATTTTCTTTAAGACTGATGTATCTTCTATGTTTTCAATTGACTGAACCCTACCTCCTTATGCTGAGCTTTGACTGTAATAAAGATTTGATTTGATTAGATCTGTGATGAACTCAGATTGTCCAAAACTAACATCCTGCTGATTGGCAAGGACTTTCCACGTGACTACATCAATCACAATATTGAACAGCAAGAGAGTAGTAGAGTAGCCTTGTCTCAACAGTAAAAATGGGGAGGGTTTTGGACATTTGGCCATTAATATAGGCAGAACTTTGTGAAACCTAGGTGTCTGCTGCAGGAAGTGTCATGTTTTAACCAGCACAACTCCTGCAGTGAGAAATTTCTCATTGGAAATGTTGCTACAAACATAATGTATACCATATAAACATGAATAATATTGCAGAAAATTGTTTGCAAAATATTTATACTGGAATGCACATCAAAGAAAAATATATACTGTAAATGCAGATGAAGAAATGGAGTTGAAAATGATTTCTTATTTTATTATGATCCAATGTTCACTTTAAAAAATTGCAAATGGACATACAAATGGGATGAAACAATCTTCAGAGAAGGAAAAAATTTTTAAAAAATCTGAAGTGATAAGATTTACCAGTTCCTATATTAGATACATCCGACACTCCTTATAACCATGTTACCTCAGAAGTAGCAGCAGGCAACCATATTTGCAGGGAATCTTGTGTACCATTAATGGTCACTGTTGATAAATGCTCAGAAAACTCTGGATTTCTCTGGAGCCTAATTTGAACACCATTGAAAATAAAAATGGCCTCAGCATTTAGAAAGAGTGAGCTTCCTAAAAAAGAAAGAGAGAGAGAAAGAAGTCCTGATTAGCAATATTCTCCTATTAATGGAGTCTTTGGTATAATGGAATATGGTATGGCCATTGTCTTTCTTCTGAGGTCTGAATCTGAAAAATGGGTATAAGATTAAGCTGATTCAGAAGGAGACTTAAAAGAATTTAACAACCGGTTCACCTCATGCAGAACCGAAAATGTGAGTGCGCATATGTAAAAATTTTAGTTTCAAATTACGAGAAGCCTTAGTTTCACTTTATTCTTCATTGTCCATATGCCACCTCATATATACTTCGTCCAATTCTGAATACCATGTTTTAAGAAGGATTAGGAAACGCTGGACTAAGTTCAGGGGGAAAATGAGGATTATCAGGAAATTAACATTTAAGATTTATGAAGTAAGATTGAAAGAAGT